>NC_053501.1:61035315-61368529 GCF_905171775.1 Rana temporaria
CACAATATATTCCTATTACAAGGGATGTTTACATTCCTTGTAATAGAAATAAAAGTGATCAAAAAAAATAAAATAAAAATACAAAAGTTAAATTAAAAAAATGTTTTTTTTTTTACATTTATTATGCCCCTGTCCCCGGTAGCTCGCACTCGCATGCAAGTCCCGCCCACAAATGTAAACGCTGTTCAAGCCACACGTGAGTTATCGCCGCGTGCAACAATTCTAGCACTAGACCTCCTCTGTAACAAGAAAATAGTAACCTGTAAAAAAAAAATTTAAGCGTCGCTTATGGAGATTTTTAAGTACTGAAGTTTGGTGCCATTCCATGAGTGTGCAGAATTTAAAGTGTGCTATGTTAGGTAGGGGTGCAACGGATCAAAAAACTCACGGTTCGGATCGTTCCTCGGATCAGGAGTCACGGATCGGATAATTTTTCGGATCGGCAAAAAAATAAATAAAATATTCCCCACTGTAATATCCACATCTCCTCCCCCCCCCCCAACTATAGTACCCCCTCGGTGCAGACACCCACCCCTCCTCTTAGTACAGAGACCCCCCCCCCCCTTCTCAGTACAGTGACCCCCCTTCTCAGGACAGTGACCCCCCCTTCTCAGGACAGTGACCCCCACCCCCAGCTAGTACCGACAGACGAGCGGCGTGTCCCACGAGTGCGGGCTCCTCCTCTGTGGGTGTAAACAGAGGAGGGCCGCCGCCGGGTGTACCAAGATGGCCGCGGCTCCGGAGCTAGGCCGAAGCCGCGGTCTTTCCCAATGTTACGGCGGCGGCTCCGGAGGTAGGCCGAAGCCGCGGCCATAACATTAGGAAAGGCCGCGGCTTCGGCCTAGCTCCAGAGCCGTGGCAAACTGCGGATCACAGTGTGTTCCGATCCGAAGGGGGTGACACGTTCGGATCACCTGTGATCCGTTGCACCCCTAATGTTAGGTATCTATTAACTCTGCGTAACATCTTTTACATTATACAAAAAAATTGGGCTAACTTTACGGTTTTGTTATTTTTTCCATTCATGAAACCGTTTTTTTTTTCCCCCCCAAAAAAAGGCGTTTGAAAAATTATTGAGCAAATACTGTGCGAGATAAAACGTTGCAATGACCGCCATTTTATTCCCTAGGGTGTCTGCTAAAAAAAAAAAAAAACATAACGTTTGGGGGTTCTGAATAATTTTCTAGCAAAAAAAAAAAAAAAGATGATTTTTACATGGAGAGGAGTGCCAGAATAGGCCTGGTATTGAAGCGGTTAAACAAGATTTCCCCCCTGAAAGCTCTGCACTACTAATCAATGCCGTTTATATAAAACAAGTGCATCTATCTCAGCATTACACACACACACACACACACACACACACACACACACACACACACACACACACACACACACACACACACACACACACACACACACACACACACACACACACTGAAGAAATATCGGCTTTCCCTTAAAATTAAATAGAAATAATCTTTATAAAAAAAGGTACCAGTCAGGGTCTACAATATGTTTATTTGCTGTCCATCGCAACAGAGGAAGGCTTTGCTCAGTTTCTGTACTGCAACCGATAGATCTATCATTCCAGACACAATATATTCCCCAAGGCAGACTAAATTCATCAACATCTGCAAGAGGAATGGTTCCCACCTCAGACCGGGAGCAGGACATCTGTTCATGCAGCCACATCCCGACACAGGTAATAGCTAAAAAGGATGCCGCAGAAACACAATTTTGACAGGTACTGTACAAAAACATCATGCAGCTTGTGATGCAGTGCTTGTGCAAAGCTGCAAAAAAAAAAAAAAACTACCATACGCAGGATTTTATTTCCTCCGTTCTTTTCTATTTACAATTAGATTAGCATAAAAAACATTTATTTCAGTAGATTTCAAGAGAATGACCAAAGGAGCGGAATGTCCAAATTAACCTTTAGAATATTCCAGGGCTTATTGCAGTGTCTTTAAAGTATAAATATTGCCTTCTGTTAAAAATAGGTGCTGCATCTAAATTTCTCTCATAGTCCTCCTGCAAAGTCCCACAATTACCTGTTAGTCCCATCAGGGACAACCACCTAATGTATCTTCCTGTGATGGTGTGGCAACAATGCAGCACTGCTCCTGAATTCAGAGCAGAGTTGCCACTCTCACGTAGGCGGTGCTTGCTTGCACTACAGTGGTATAAAAAGATGTTGCAGGGAGCGTGTCTATCAGTACTGTCATGGTCGATTCACAAGCCTGCAACTTGCCAACTGGCCGCACCCACTTCTAGTCACTTATAATTGATTCAAATAGTGAGCCTTAGTGCAGTTCTCGTTCACTTACCTCATCCTTTGATTTTGCTTTTAAATGTCCTCATTTCTTCTGAGAAATCCTCACTTCCTGTTCTTCTATCTGTAACTCCACACAGTAATGGAAGGCTTTCTCCCTGGTGTGGAGTGTCGTGCTCGCTCCCTCTCTTGGACTACAGAAGAGTCAATATGCCCACAAACACACAGCTCCTTTCTCCATCTGCAACGTAGAGATTCTCCTGCAGTCCAAGGGAGGGGGCGAGCACGACACTCCACACCAGGGAGAAAGCCTCACATTACTGTGTGGTGTTACAGACAGAAGAACAGGAAGTGAGGATTTTTCAGAAGAAATAAAAAGACATTTAAAAGCAAAATCGAAGGATGAGGTAAGTGAAGGAGGACTGCACCAAGGTAGAGGAAGCTACCGTATTTATCGGCGTATAACACGCACTTTTTTTCCCCTTAAAATCAGGGGAACATTGTGGGTGCGTTGTTTACGCCAATCCATGCTGTAGAAGGGAAGAGGAGCGAGCGGCGCAGAATTACATAGAGCCGCGATCTCCTGTGTACCCGGCTCTCCGTCACGCACAGCCACGCCTCCTGGCCCCGCATTGGGCCACTGTTCTGTCTATCATTTGATCAGGGGCAGGAGGCATGGTTGTGAGTGATGAGGTGACGGGTACAGGGCTGTGGAGTCGGAGTCGGAGGAAATTTTGGGTACCTGGAGTCGGAGTCGGCAAACAATGCACCGACTCCGACTCCTACTAAATTTAGATTGGAATAAAAAAAAAAAAAAAAAAAGCAAGTTTAAATGTCCCAATTCACAAAAAGTTATAATTAATGACTTCTCTACTGTAAGAATAAAGACCAATGCATGCAGTGCCTCACGTAACCGCAAAACGAACACGTTAAGTGACCGTGAAGAAGCATGCTTTTCATGTGCTTCACTATATGGCACGCAACGCACAATTAGGAGCGGCAATACTTATACTTTCCATAAAGTTGTGTTCTGCTTTTACAGGGAACGCATGTTAGAGAACCAGTAAGTGTCCAAATAAAAAAATTCCAACAGAGGAGGAGAGCGGCAGTCTGCTGGATCAGCGTATGGATGTGGTAATGGAGGGACATTGCTCTGCTTTATGCTTGCCACTTGATCCACTACACTGAACTGTTAAACATTCTTGTTTTGCATGTCTTTGACATGTTATTTATAGTGCAACTCAGATGCATCTTGTCACTATCAGCATTATAGGACAAATTGACAATTATGAATATACCCTGCATAGACGTGTATGTGTATGTACGTGTATGAGCAATGTTTGTCAATTTATAGGCTGCAGATGGGCACTGAGCAGGGTGCATTGATGAGCTGTGACCCTAATTTTGCTTCAAAGTTCTTTATTTAAAAAGTACGTTTTTTTCCTTAAACTTCCCTCCTAAAATTGGAGTGCGTGTTATACGCCGATAAATACGGTACTTAGGAAAATAAATTGTACCTTTACAACCCCTTTAAGTTCTTTTGCTTGTTTGTTTTTTCAAAGATATTTTGCTTATGCACTTCAGTTACAAAACATTGATGTTTAACCACTTAAGCCCCAGACCATTTTGTGGCTAAATGACCGAGCCACTTTTTGCGATTCGGCACTGCGTCGATTTAACTTACAATTGCGCGGTCGTGCGACGTGGCTCCCAAACAAAATGTACGTCCTTTTTTCCCCACAAATAGAGCTTTCTTTATTTGATATTTGATCACCTCTGCGGTTTTTATTTTTTGCATTTAAACAAAAATAGAGCGATAATTTAAAAAAAAAAAATGAAATTTTTTACTTTTTGCTAGAATAAATTAATATATATATATATATATATATATATATATATATATATATATATATATATATATATATATATAAATATAAAAAAAAAATTCCCTCAGTTTAGGCCGATAGTTATTCTTCTACATATTTTTGAAAAAAAAAAAAAAAAAATGTATATATATATATATATATATATATATATATATATATATATGTATATATGTATATATATATATATATATATATATGTATATATGTATATATATATATATATATATATATATATATATATATATATATATATATATATATATATATATATATATATATATATATATATATATATAGCGTTTTTTTTGATTGGTTTGTGCAAAAGTTATAGCGTCTACAAAATAGGGAATAGTTTTATGGCATTTTTATTCATTTTTTTTTTACTAGTAATGGCGGCGATCAGCGATTTTTATTGTGACTGCGACATTATGGTGGACACTTGACACATTTTTGGGACCATTATCATTTTTACAGCGATCAGTGCTATAAAAATGCACTGATTACTGTGAAAATTACACTGGCAGTGAAGGGGTTAAGGGGTTAACCACTAGATGGCACTGTAGGGGTTAAGTGTGCCCTAGTGAGTGTTTCTTACTGTAGGGGGGATGGGCTGTGCGTGACATGGACACCGATCTCCGCTCCGGGTACACGGAGAGGAGATCAGTGTCACTAGAAAGAGCGGGGAGATGCTTGTTTACATTAGTATCGCTCCGCGAAATGATCACTGGTATCCCTGAGGCGATAGAGTCCACGGGACCTGCGGTCGGGTTCACAGAGCTTGCAGCGGGCACGCGTGCGCCGTCGGCAGCGAGCGCACAATCGAGCTTCCTTAAAGGGGACATAAAAGCCTTGTTTCCACTGAACAGTTCGGGTCGATACAGTTTGGAACGGTTAGAATGGTCCGGTCTATTCTGGTGAGCGTTTCCACAGTTTTCGTTTCCGGACCGTCAGGGGCCATACAGGGTTTAGAAAAAATGCCTCACCAGAAAAGGCTGTTGCTATGCGGAAGTATCTCTTCTGCCTCTTCCTCCACCGTGGTCCTCTTCTTCATCCTGCGTCGCGGTGTCTTGTGGTGAATGGGGCGCGCTGCCTTCTGGGAACTGTGTGTAACCCAGGAGGCAGCCGCCCATTCACAAAGCGCTGTGTGAGTCGCGCATGCATAGTAGGAAACGGGCAGTGAAGCCATAAGGCTTCACCGCCCGTTTCCCTTAGTCAGGATGGAGGCGCCATCATCGGTGGCACCTAGGACAGGTAAGTGTCCTTATTAAAAGTCGGCCGCTACACTGTTAGTAGCTGCTGACTTTTAAAAAAAAAAAAAAATTTGGGTGGAATCCCGCTTTAACCCCTTCCTTACTGCTGCATTGTAAAATGATGCCGGCAGGAACCCTCCCTCGATCCGGGTAGACGTCATATGATGTCCTTTATTCCCAGCGATCTAGGGGGCGCGCCTTATTTAAGGGGGAACAATACTATGGACCAGTCTCTGCACTCCTCGATCCCCCTTCATGACAGTGAACGGGGCTTTCTCTCCCTGTACCCACAACAGCTGGAATTGGAGAATTAATTCACTACAAGTCCTTTTAGATGCTGCAGCAGACAGCTTGTAGTTCTCAATGAGCTACCAGACTGCTCATCAGCCCCCACGTGGTTTAGTGACAGTCCCTGTAGCTGAATACAAGTCTGCCAATACAGAGATATGGGAAGAGAGCTGTCAGCAGTATCTGCAGGAGCCTTACATTGCACTTACGATCCACCAATTGCGGGTGCAATGCTCTGCATGCGCTATTAAAAATTTATATATATATATATATATATATATATATATATATATATATATATATATATATATATATATATATATATATATATATATATATATATATATATATATATATATATATATATATATATATATATATATATATATATATATATATATATATATATATATATATATATATTTTAAAGAAAGATTTTTCTATTTTATTTTTTATAAAAATAAAAAAGGTAAAAAGTTATACTTTAAATACTGGTTGGAACATGATGTGCCAAAGTGAATCAGCTTTCCATTTACATGTATGACTACCCTTTTACACAAACTAAACAATAGAAAAATAGCTTTTTGGGAATTCCTGCAAGGCATTACATCATGAACACTAAATAGAGACCGAATATTTAATTCAGGAACCAAACAACCAGTTTACATTCCTTAGAACAGCTCTAAGCAACTCATGTTACATTTGTTGCTATATAAGAGATTCTGATTAACGTTGCTGTACATAACAATTAGTGAATAATGATTTAAACAAATGGAGTTCTGACAACAGCAGTGGGTGGATTTAAAGTGGTTGTAAAGGCAGAAGGTTTTTAATCTTTATGCATTAAGATAAAAACCCTTCTGTGTGCAGAAGCCCCACCTCAGCCCCCCTTCTGCGTGCAGAAACCCCCTAATACTTATCATAGCCCATCTCTGTCCAACGATGTCCACAAGTGTCTCAGCCATTTGGGACTCTCCTTCCTGATTGGCTGAGACACAGCAGCGGCACCATTGGCATCCTGTGCTGTCAAAGTCAGTTAGCCAATCAGGAGGGAGAGGGGGCGGGCCGAACCGCAGCTCCATGTCTGAATGAATACACGGAGCTGCAGCTTGGCTTGGGTGCCCCCATAAACTGCTTGCTGTGGGGGCACTCAACAAGAGGGAGGGGCCAGTAGCACAGAAGAGGGACCTGAGAAGAGGAGGATCTGGGCTGCTCTGTGCAAATCAACTTTGTGCGTTTGTGTATAAACAAGACTTTACAATCACTTTAGCAATTATTAAAAAAATATCTAAAGCCAACTTGCTTTTACTTGTGTTGGGAGTGGAGTTTTGGATGGAGTAGAGAGGGATTAGAACCAGTCAGTCTTTATTGCCCTGCCACTTAGGGAGATTCACACCATTTTTTCTGTTAACCATTGTCATCGAAAGTGAAGGTAAAAGAAAAGCCCAAATTTTGGGTTTGGCGCCTGAAAATTAATAGGAGGGAAAAGCTTCCAATGAGGACACTAGATCTTGGTGACAAGCCGATATTTTCCTCTCGCTACCCATTTTTACTAGGGGACAGGCGTAGAAGGAAATCTACCAAACAGGACACAGATTCCAATGAAGAAAAAAAGCATCCAAGAGGCGCTGGAACTTTGATGTTTTTTCATACAAAAGTAGTGAGAGGGAAAAGTGAGAGCTCACTGGCTCAAGTTGGGCTGCTCACAGACAAGCTACTCTCCAGTGGGTACTTCAGCACAGGGCTTGAGAACTTTGCTTGGAATCTAGGAGCCAGCTAAAAAAGTTAGGAGCCAGGAACGCGCCCCGTCCCACCAAGCTCGCGTGCAGAAGCGAGTGCATACTTGAGTAGCGCCCGCATATGAAAAGCGGCGTTCAAACCACACATGTGAAGTATCGCCGCGATTGGTAGAGTGAGAGCAATAATTCTAGCCCTAGACCTCCTCCAATCAAAACGTGTAATCTGAAGAATTTTTTAAACATCGCCTATGGAGATTTTTAAGGGTAAAAGTTTGTCGCCATTCCACGAGCGGACGCAATTTTGAAGCGGGACATGTTGGGTATCAATTTACTCGGCGTAACATTATCTTTCACCATATAAAAAAAAAAAAATTGGGCTAACTTTACTGAGGTCTTATTTTTTAATAAAAAAAGTGTATTTTTTTCCCAAAAAAAAGTGCACTTGTAAGACCGCTGCTCAAATACGGTGTGACAGAAAGTATTGCAACGACCGCCATTTTATTCTCTAGGGTGTTGGAATAAAAAATATATATAAATGTTTGGAGGTTCTAAGGAAAGTAGATGGGCGGGCAATAAAAACAGGCAGGGAAGCTCCATTAGCATTGCTGGTTGTCTTGTCATACCAACGGCCACCACAAGAGGGCGCGAGATTCCAGATCGTACTGCAGAAGGCCGTGGCCTCAATTACCGGCCCGACACGATCACGCGAGGGAGGGGTGCGCACAGAGACAGGGTACCCCAGCTGTGCCGCCCCAGGTCACCAATTCTAGTCGCAATTGCGACCTGGTGCCCGGGATTTGTCAAGCCTTGCTTCAGCAGGTTACTAGAAGAAATAAAAAACATGCAGAAATGGAAGGAGCAGAGCAAAGGATAAGAATCCAAATTAAAGTTTTAGTTTGTACTTAAAAGCAGCCAATGCATTTCGGGGATCAAAAAAACTCCCCCTTCATAAGGGCTTCAACAAAACACGATATAATGTACATGGGACTAAAAATCATAATAAATAAGTCTACCAATTATAGAACACCATGGATAACTTGCCGGTTGGAGCCACTGTACTAACCATGCGAGCAGGGCTGGCGCTCCCGCTAGGTGAACTAGGCAGCCACCTAGGGCGGACTGCTGCCTAGGGGGAACAGCCTTGGCCTCCTGACTTCCCCATTAGCCGGGCCAGGAAACACGAGGTGGAGGAGAGGGCCACAGCTGGGGAGGCGGAGGAAGCGGCCACAGCTGGGGAGGTGGAGGAGGCGGCCAAAGCTGGGGAGGCGGAGGAGGCGGCCACAGCTGGGGAGGCGGAGGAGGCGGCCACAGCTGGGGAGGCGGAGGAGGTGGCCACAGCTGGGGAGGCGGAGGAGGCGGCCACAGCTGGGGAGGCGGCCACAGCTGGGGAGGCGGAGGAGGCGGCCACAGCTGGGGAGGCGGAGGAGGCGGCCACAGCTGGGGAGGCGGCCACAGCTGGGGAGGCGGCCACAGCTGGGGAGGAGGAGGAGGCGGCCACAGCTGGGGAGGCGGAGGAGGCGGCCACAGCTGGGGAGGCGGAGGAGGCGGCCACAGCTGGGGAGGCGGAGGAGGCGGCCACAGCTGGGGAGGCGGAGGAGGCGGCCACAGCTGGGGAGGCGGAGGAGGCAGGCACAGCTGGGGAGGCAGAGGAGGCAGGCACAGCTGGGGAGGCAGAGGAGGCAGGCACAGCTGGGGAGGCAGAGGAGGCAGGCACAGCTGGGGAGGCGGAGGAGGCAGGCACAGCGCTCTCTGCCATTGGCAGTCAGTTGGCTGCTGGTTTTCCAGCATGCACATCCTACAGAAGCTGGCCATTCCATACACCCGGGCTGAACGTCGGCCATTTTTTTAATCAGGCCATTGTCTCCCGACATTCGGCCAGTGTGTACCCAGCATTAGTGTCAGTTAGTGCCAGTTTAAAGGTTTTAGGGCAATTTCACACATGTCCTCAGTGATGCACAATTCAATGCACTGCACCGTTCCTTTGAATTGTTTTGTACAAGCTTTATTTAAAGTGTACAAAATGTACACATGAATCACTGCAATGTCTGGTGGCGTGCTGCCCGACATTGCAGTGCGATATGGGCCAGTGTGCTGCGATGAAATATAAAGAATCTATCTATCAAGGAGATATCCATTACCATTTACCACCAAATGAAAGCCCAAAAAAAAGCCCAAAAAAAAGCCCAAAAAAAAAAAAAAAAAAAAAAAAAAAAAAAAGGTATAATCCACCTGGATCCATCAAGTAGTTGCAATGATATGTAGTTTTACTAACACATTTCTGAAGTACAGAATATAGTTATATTTCCCCAAATATTGTATAGACTAAAAAGATATTTCCGAAGTACAGACTACTCTGTGAATGTGACAGAGGAGCAGAGATAGGTGAAAATGACTAACAGTTTGGAGCGGAGCCAAGATATTGCTCACAGTTTATATTATACACGAGGAAATATTTAAACAATACATTTCTGTCACATGTTCTGATTATTGTCTTGCCTAAAGCCAACCCAGCAAGAAGAGCGAGCGGAGCTGTAAAATGCTAATAGAGGCAATTAGGCAGGTAGAAGCCCGTATTAGAGTGTAGAAACATGTAGGCGGATTTAGGTTTATTCTCGTAAGTGGAAGCTTCAAGGATGGATCCTGTGTGGGTGAGGAGTGGGTGTCCCAAGATATTAAAAGAAGAAAATAAAAAGTCAGAAGATTAACTATATGTTATTTGTGCTTCCTATAATATTCCTGAAAACCAATTTCTGGCAACGCCTTATAATTTTAGATTTATATAACACGTGCTGCCAACTCCAAAAAGATGTCAGTCACCACAGGACCTCTCTTTGCTTCTGTTTAAAAGGCCCATAATCTCATTAGAATTATTTAATGACCTCCTATGAACAGAGAGGAGTTCTTGGCATGGTGTTCAGTACCCTCCAGAGTCAGGTGTATTCCTGTCACTAAAAGACCACAAAGTGGACATTTCAAGGATTTACATAAGCTTAAAGCGGTTGTAAGCCCTGCTTGGTCATTTTTACCTACGGGTAAGCCTCTAATAAAGCTTACCTGTAGGTGAAATGAAGATCTCGGAAAACGTGCACAGTTTAGGAAATTTTCACCCTGCATGCAGCCAGTGACATCACTGGCACATGTGCTTCGAAGGTCCGACATACCTTGCCAGGAACTTCAGAACTTTGCGCCAGAACCGAGCCAATCACATAGCCGGAGCGTGCGAACCCAGAAGAAAGATAGGGGGAACGTTAGCCCTCTCAGCAGTGACATTACAGTGCTGGAGGGCTTCATTCCAAGGTGGGAATTTCATAATGTGCTAGTATGTGATGCATACCAGCATATTATGCCATTGCTGTGCAGGTTTGTTTGTTTTTTTGCAAAATCCGCAGTTTGCAACCGCCTTAACACACAATAAAAGAGCTTTAAAATAAGTCACCCCTGACTTATTGAACTACCGGGAATGTGCTGTAATTTATTCTCAAACAGCCTCAAAAGGTCATATAATACTCTAAGGGCCCATTCAGGTGAATTGCACTGCGTTTTCCTATGCAATTAAAATGCAGTTCTGTGCAGTGCGATTTCAGCCCATTCATTTTGAATGGGCTGAAATTTCACTGTACGAAAACAGTGCATGCACTACTTACACAAAAGCAACTGAATCGCATAGTACATTTTTACCATGAGATCCGGTGCGGGAAAACACACTGCATTTGGGGTTTCACCAACTTTGCACTGACACCTGCTGCAGATCGCAAGGGAAGTGTGGAAAACTGGCACAGAACGCAGGATTCCCGCATGGCATCCTAGTGTGAACTGGCCCCAAAGTCTGGCATCCATGTACAGGCAAGTCCCATTCATAGCACCTGGGACACAGCTTTTGCTCCCAATTTGAAATGCACACTATCTGCATTCTGGGACACACCCACACTGTTGGCAGTGGCGCTCTCATGGGTCCCCACCGCATACACTGCTTTTACCTACTAAATTCCATACCACTACAGTATCCTGTGGTTGCATGGAGGTTATCTGGAGAACCAGCGCTGCACGGGACACAAGGAAAAAAAAAAGAGCCCAGATATTGTTTTTAGCAGAGGTCAGTGGAGTGGTCTTTCTAAATGTATACCTTTATTACCCTGTTCAGCAAAAGGCATGTACCTGTCCTTACCTTTCCTGTGCCCACAAATTCACATATGGAGTCCTCCAATATTCATATGCAAGTAAAAACTCTCTGAAAGCTAAAACCTACATAGGGACAAACATGCTATACCCACCCCCCACCAGTTCTATGAGACTACATTTACACAGCTGTTCAGGCATTGGCCACCAATGGAGGTAGGATGTCCATGTACAGCCCATATCTGGAAATACTGAGCCTTTCTCGGGGCTCCGATAGTGAGGGATCAGGGTGACGCAGGAAAAAAACAGCAGTTAAAGTGTTACTAAACCCACAACAGTAATATCAGTATATGCAGAATAGCATGCTTGTTATACTCACTGTGGAGCTTAAAGCGGGGGTTCACCCTAAAAAATCTATATACCATTAGATCCAGCATACTGCTGACATCTGTACTTACCGCGTTATTGTAGTTTTCACCCGGCTTCCGGGTTCTCTCTGCCCCGGGGAGTAGGCGTTCCTAAGACAAGGCGAAGATGATTGACGCGTCACGCCATCCGAAAATACACAAAGTGGGACTCTGCTTTTTACGGCGCCTGTGCAGTCGGCTCTACACGGCAGGTGCAGGCGCCGTAAACAGCCGAGTCTCACGTTGTCGATTTTCGGAAGGCATGACGCGCACAGCGCGTCTCCTGGGAGGATCAACACTCACTCCCAGGAGACATTGCGCAGAGCTCCCCGTCGGGGAAAAGGAGCGACACGCCCGCTCCCCGCAAGGAAGAAGACCCTTAAGTCAGCCAGAATATAGGTATGTGCAAACATATGACAAAAAATGACAACGCAGCAGTGTTTTACTAAGGCTGTAGACAGGTTAGGTAGAAAGTTCAATTTGCGGGTGAACCTCCGCTTTAAGGGGTTAATCCTCTGCATTGTGTAAAAAGGCAGTTTTATCCTGTATGCATAGAACCTCCCCTTCCTGCACTGAGGAAGGTCAGCTAACAGGCAGGGTAGCCAACCTGCACATGCTCAGTTGTGCCTTTTATGCTGGAGAGAATATGTCCTTGTTCTCAGAGCTAACCAGGTCACATGATATTGACATCACATATGTGGGTGTGTATACAGGCTATAGTGGAAATCTCCTCCTACCTGAACACACAGCTCTGGACAAGCTCTTCAGTTTATCATGTGACCATGGTATACAGATCAGCCAAAAATGTATACAGTAAAACCTTGGTTTGAGAGTAACTTAGTTTGATAGCGTTTTGCAAGACAAGCAAACATTTTTAAAATACATTTTTACTTGCTATACAAGCGATGTCTTGATAAACAAGTAGCGTCATGTCACAAATGAGTATAAAAGAGAAGAGAGGCGCCTCTAAGTGTAGCAATATGGTTACATTTATTGAAGGTACAACATTTAGCAACATATTGCTACACTTAGAGGCGCCTCTCTCCTTTTTTATACTCTGTAGCTCCTGCTGGATTTTGCTTCTAATCCCCTTGTGGAGGCTTCCATTTGTGGATGGACATTATGGTTACACAAGCAAGTCACATTGCTATAATCTTTTTATATGGACTATAAACTGAAGGACATATGAATAAATTGTTGTGGAACAAATCATTTGAGTTTCCATTACTTCTTATGGGGAAATTCACTTTGATATACAAGTGTTTTGGATTACAAGCATGTTTCTGGAACGTATTATGCTTGCAATCCAAGATTTTACTGTATAGTGAAGTATTTTAACGTAAAAAGATTTATAAGCTGTGGGCACTGTGGGTGGGCATGAACCATTTTCATATTACTGGGTTTAGTAACACTTTAACCACTAGCTGCCCGCCCACTGTCATGACGGCAGGACGATGCAGCTCTCGTTCTGGGCGGACGTCATATGACATCTTTGCTTTCCCCGAGCCACTAGGGGGCGTGCGCAGTGTCACTGGGGACCCGATGCGTGTGCCCGGCGGCTGCAATGTTTGCCGGGCACCCGCGATTGCCCAGTAATTGAGCAGGACTGAGGATCTGTGCGTGTAAACACACAGATCCACGTCCTGTCAGGGAGAGGAAATCGATAGTGGGTCCCTTGTACATAGGGACACAAATCGGTCACCTCCCCCAGTCAGTCCCATCCCCCCACAGTAAGAATCACTCCCTAGGATACACATTTAACCACTTAATCGCCCCCTAGTGTTAACCACTTCCCTGCCAGTCACATTTATACAGTAATCAATGCATTTTTATTAGGGTTGTCCCGATACCAGATACTAGTATCGGTACCGATACTGAGCATTTGCGCGAGTAGGAGAGGGGGCGGAGAGCAGTCCTCGGGTATGGAGGAGAGGAGAGCTGCTGCCGCCTAGTCCCCAAAGAGAAAGCCAAGCCCCCCCCCGCTGCTGCTGTCTAGTTGATTAGCGCTCGGGGAACATAACAGCTTTCATTTGAATAGCTGTGTGTTCCCCGCCGCGCCTCGTAATGTATAGCCCCTTCCCCTTGTCCGGGCACTTTGATAGACAGATCACCCGTCCCAGGATTGATCAAAGTGCCCGGACAAGGGGAAGGGGCTATATATGACGAGGCGTGGAAAACACAGCTATTCAAATGAAATCCGTTATGTTCCCCCGAGCACTAATCAACTAGACGGCAGCGGCGGGGGGGTTTGGCTTTCTCTTTGGGGACACAAGGCTGCATTTGGGGACACAAGGCTGCATTTAAAAAAAAAAAAAAAAAAAAAAAAGAATCTGTATCGATGAGTACATGAAAAAAAAGTATCGGTACTTGTACTTGGTCCAAAAAAAGTGTTATCGGGACAACACTAATTTTTATAGCATGGAACGCTGTATAAATGTGAATGGTCCCAAAAATGTGTCAAAAGTGTCCGATGTGTCCCCGCAATATCTCAGTCACGATAAAAAAAATTTAAAAAAATCGCAGATCGCCGCCATTACTAGCAAAAAATAAAAATGCTGTAAAGCTATCCCCCATTTTGTAGCCGCTATAACTTTTGTGCAAACCAATCAATATACGCTCATTGCGATTTTTTTACCAAACATATGTAGAATATATTTCGGCCTAAACTGAGGAAAAAAAATTTGTTTTAAGAAAAAAAAAAAATTATATTATAGCAAAATAATTTCATTATTTTTTTTCAAACTTGTCTTCTTTTGTTTTTAGCGGGAAAAAAAAAAAAAAAAAAAACACAGAGGTGACCAAATACCACCAAAAGAAAGCTCTATTTGTGGGGGAAAAAAATTCATTTGGGTACAGTGTTGCATGACCGCGTAATTGTCATTCAAAGTGTGACAGCGCTGAAATCTGAAAAATGGCTTGGGCAGGAAGGGGGTTAAGAGAGGTTAAAGTGAGGCATGACGTGGTGCACGTGAAGCACGCACGTCCGAGGGAGGAGCGGCCCACGCCACGGATCTGACCCAGAGGAGGATGGAGGGACCTAGACCCGGCGGCGCTCCAGAGGCAGCGATCGCGCTGCAGCGAGGGAACCCACCGCGGGGCTAGCTCCCCCATTGCGGAAAAGACCAGCATCCGCCGCCTTCCGATAGCCCCGCACTCTCCGGCCCCCCCCGCGCCGCTCCGGGAGTCAGCAGCTAAGCTACAGGACGGGACGGATTGAGCATAAGGAGGCTCCCACGCGCGGCGCTCCCGTCTGCCGCCCACCTCCCCCCCACTGTTTGGTGGTGAGCCCAGGACATCCCATTGGATGGGGACCCTCCAGGTAATATGGATCCTTTTTTTCTCTTTCCTTCTCGTACCATAAGACTACATCATTGAAACCTTTGCAGCAAGGACCAATGCACTGACAGCAGGGAACAGGTAATGACAAGTTGCATCTCCTATGGCAAATGGCCACTCTGCATTTGTGTTAATTAACTGTATTCCTAGAGGCCCTGCATTTGTAAAGCACTAATCGGAGGAAGAAATCAATAATAAGGCCGATTTGAGGAACCGCTTATGCCCTGTAAAGATTATAGGGGCCTCTGCAGGGTTGTTGTATCGTTCTAGTATCTTCCTTGTTTTTTTTTTTTTTTTCCTCTCCCCCTCATAGCTATTTACATGTGAACTCAAGCATCCAAAGCTCATAGGACTATGCTTTAAACACTGTGGATAGTGATGTAGGTGGGAGTGTGGAAGAATATTGATACTCCAGAGACACTATTTCTCCCCGCAAACCAAAATTAACCTGGTGACGCCCTAGAGTATGGGTCCGAATCAGGGAATCCCATACAAATTGCATTAACTCTAAATAATAAGGCTGGCTATCAACCCAAAAAATAAGAAACACACGGATACCAAAAGTAAACGGGTTAGTTTCTTAAAAGACTTTTAATTATTTACTTGGCGTAACATCATCTGTTACATTATACAAAAAAAAAAAAAATTTAGTTAAAAAAGTAAAAAGTAAGTAAAAGACTTTTGCTCCCACCCTTATAAAGGACAGCTAAATCACGGGGAGGCTGAACGGAAACCTCAGCAGAAAAATCCAAGAAGTCTTACCCCCCAGGTTTAACCTGGCTCATAGGGCAGGTTTACTATACCGGCCCAAGGTATCAAAAATCTGAGAAGCGGAGCGCAACCCCAGGGGGATTGCGTGTAATACGCCCCACCATACTCAGGAGGAGCACAAACCCCCCAAAAAACAAAAAAAGAGGGGAAGAAGGGGACGCAAATCTAACCCCCCCCCCTTTTGGGAGGACGGCGGCTTAAAAACCACTAGGTCTTTCTAAGTGGAGAATCCCTTAAGAAAAAGCCCCCAATTGGACGGGGGTGCAACACTTCCTAAAAATAGAGAGAGGCGGACCCACCCCCCCCAGGTATATCTTGGGGCGTCGGGTTAATCCCCGGAACCCCTAAAAACTCCCGGAAATGTCAGGTGGCAACCTCTGATTAGGGGGAGGAAGGAAAAAAAGGAAAAAGGAAAAGAGAGAAAAAAGGGGGGGAAGAAAATCCTTAACCTCTCCCCCCCTTAGGAAATCACGCCATAGTGAGATACAAAAATCGCGCGGTCCCTGTAAAAAAAAAAAAAAAAAGGGGGGGGGGGGGTAGGCCCCTCACTTACTGTTCAAACTGGGGAAGCGCATCAGAGCGACAAAGAAACATAAAATGAACAGATCAACAAGGGGGGCTGCTTCGAAAGCCCCAAAGGATATTCCCTCCCCCACTACGATTAGACACTACATGACCTCGGGCACAAAGAGCCCAGGCCCGATTAAAAAAACAGAAAAAACGGGGGTAAACAAAAAGGGAGGAGTGGGGGCAGCAAATCCGACATCTGATACTTTAACAGAACTGGACCAGGCACTTAGCCAAGTAGAAGAACAGAGCTCGGACTCTCACATTCCAACTACGGGAGAAATGGCGGCAATGTTAAAGGGATTGGAGAACGTTATAAAAGAGGAAATCAGTACATTAAGAACGGACTTATTCCACATGCTGGAACGGGTAGAGGAAGCCGAGAAAAAAATAGAAAAACAGGACCAGGATTTAAATGAATTGAGGATTCAGCACCTGACTATGAAACAAAATCAGAGATGGCTGCAATATCGTCTCGAAGACCAAGAGAACCGCAATAGAAGGCAAAATTTAAGATTACGATCTGTCAAGGAGGAGAAGGGTGAAGACCTGAGAAAAATCCTTGGTGACTTGTTCCTCCCCCTCCTCGATAATGGCTCGGAGGGCCCCCTTAAAATAGAACGGGTCCATCGTGTGGGGAAGACGAGGGAGGGAGGAGGGAATTGGCATAGGGACATAATTGTGAGGTTTAGACACTTTGAAGATAAAGAGACAATTTGGTTAAAACTGAGAAGAAAACCTCCCTTATCTTACGACGGCAGGGAGATCCAGATCTTCACGAATCTGGCCTGGGAAACCCTGGCCAGAAGAAGACACCTAAAACCTCTCCTGGAACAGATGCGCCAACTTAATATAAACTATCAATGGGGCTTCCCGGCCTGTTTGATAGGCCATAAAGAGGGAGTGTCAGCGAAATTAATATTCCCCGAAGAACTCTCAGGGTTCTGCCGTAAACTGGACATGCCGGTCATAGAAATACCAGGATGGGTTGAATAGCGGTCAGATAACAGCCCGCCCCTTGGGGCGGTCGTGGGCGGGGCGGCCGGACAGGACGGGGAGAGGGAGGGAGGAAGGGCTGGGGGGCGATCAGAGAAGGGCATAAGGAGGGCAGATCCGTAACCCCTCCCATATAAGAACTAGTCCTGTGCGAACAGGAGGGAGGGGCGTGGGGCGTTACACCTCATCCACAAGAACCGATGGGTAGGGGATACCAAAGATCCCTACGGTTCAGGGGTGATGATCAGGCCTGGGAAGGGATGGGTGAGAGGGGAGGTGGAGGGGAGAGGAGGGGGGTGGGAAGGGCATCATGGCTCCCAGGGATCTTCCGGAAAAGTCCCGTGCATTCAAGGAGGCGACTTAGTTATTGGGAATGACAGAAGTAAAATTTTTATCCTATAATGTAAAGGGATTAAACTCAGTAGGTAAAAGATTAAAGGTCCTAGCAGAGATTGAACAACTTAGAGCTGATGTAGTGTTTATTCAAGAATCGCACTTGACCATGGAAGCTAATATCAAGCTCTACTCCCCGGCGTACCCTACTTGGGTCTACGGTGATTCCATCTCAAAACGCGCAAGGGGAGTAGCGATTGGGTTTACAAGAGGGTTTGGGTTTACCTTGGAGGCAAGGATGAATGACCCAGAAGGGAGATTCTTGTTCCTTAAAATAAGGATTGAAAATATTATTTACACCTTAGCCAACATTTATGCCCCCAACGTGCACCCAACCCAATATTTAAAGAAAATTCTGGGAAAATTGAACAACTTTGCCGAGGGATTTATAATCCTGATGGGCGATTTAAATTTTGTTTTGAACCCAACGGAAGATAGCACGTTCCGTGGGAGGGAGACAAAAAATGTGCATCTACAGAGAATTAAACATAAGCTCCATGAATGCCAACTAGTGGATGTCTGGCGGATTAAACATCCAAATGAGCATGACTACACATTTTTCTCCCCCCCCCACGGAACGTACTCCAGGATCGACTACATCCTAGCGGACCATAGGTTGATCGACGCTATTACTGAGACAGAAATTGGAATTATGACTGTATCGGACCATGCCCCGGTCTCGATGAAAATTATACTAGCTGTACAAAGGAGACAGCGGCCGACGTGGCGCCTGGATGATAGCCTGATCCACGATGAGGGAGGGGGAAGCAGGGTAGAGGCAGAATTAAAACAATTTTTCCTCACAAATGACACAGAGGGGATTACCAGTGCAACCCTGTGGGAGACGCACAAAGCTTTTATCAGAGGGATTCTAATTGCAGAGGGCGCAAAAAAAAAAAAAGAGAGAAAAAGTAATGCTATCACCCTGAGGAAAGAGATAGAGATGCTAGAACGGGAACACAAAGTGCTGAGAGCAAAAGCGACTTATCATAACTTAATTTTAAAAAGAGATGCTCTCAAGGAGATCATGGAACAAGAAGTAAGGTATAAATTAAACTGCATTTCCAAAGAGAGGTATATATGGGGAAACAAACCAAGCAAACTTCTAGCTAAAATGGCCCAAAAAAAGAAAGCCAGGAACTATATTGAGAAAATTAAAGGTAAAGACGGGGAACTGGTTTATGCAACCTCCGAAATCGCGGATACATTCAAAAAATACTACGAGAACCTATACTCAATAAAACACACAGGTTGGCAGGTAGGGGAAAGGGAGGAGGAGACCCGAGAGTTTCTTGATAATGCAGGACTTCCTAGATTGGAGGAGATGGAAAGCTTGACCATGGATCGACCTATAACTGAGGAAGAAATAAAAAGGGCCATAAATTCCACCACTGGTGGAAAGAGTCCGGGGCCAGACGGGTTTTCCACCTTCTATTATAAAAGATTTAGTAACATCCTGATACCGAGACTCTGTAAATATTTTAATGGATTGGGGTCGGAATTTGAAACTAGTAGTGGAGCTATAGCGGCTGTGGTGGCAATAATCTTGAAGGAAGGCAAGGATAGCTCTCTATGTTCGGGATATAGACCTATCTCTCTGTTAAATACAGACATTAAACTTTTCGCAAAAATTCTGGCGTGCCGCCTGAAAGGGGTCATGCATTTATTGGTGCACCCCGACCAGGTAGGCTTTGTGCCCAACAGAGAGGGTAAAGACAACAGCCTAAGGGCAATTCTCCTGCTTCAGACCATAAGGCAGAACGAGCCCCCAGGTCTATTCCTGTCAGTCGATGCTGAAAAAGCATTCGACAGGGTAGACTGGGGGCTCATGATGGAAACTCTTACCGTCATGGGAATAGGAAACAGGATGTCCCGCTGGATCAAAACATTATATCACCACCCCACCGCGCAAATAAAAATCAATGGCATACTATCGGAATCCTTCGAGATGAAAAACGGGACGAGACAGGGGTGTCCATTGTCGCCCCTCCTCTTTATTCTATCCCTAGAGCCGCTGCTGGCCACTATTCGTAATGACCCGGATATTAACGGAGTGAGAGTAGAAGGGGAGGAACACAAACTATCGGCTTTTGCCGATGACATTTTATTTTACGTAACTAACCCAGTCAAATCTATCCCCAAGCTTTCTAGAGTCATGCAACAATATGGCGCTATCTCCAACTTTAAAATTAACGTAACCAAATCTGAGATCCTGAACATTAATTTAAATAAAAGAGAGGTATATTCAGTTAAGGAAGTATGCGCGTTCTCATGGACTAAAGAACTTAAGTATCTAGGAATAAAACTTGCCAATACAACACAGAAGATGTATAAAATAAACTATATTCCTTTATTAAATGAGATCAAGAATGAATTAAAGAGAACGATCAATAAACCTATATCATGGATAGGACGCATAAACATGTTGAAGATGGTGGTAGTTCCTAAAATTCTCTATAAATTCTTATTAGTCCCAATTGCTCTTCCCCAGCAATATCTGAGAATCCTTAACACTTTGTTATTAAATTACGTTTGGAAAAATAAAAAGCATAGAATATCCCTCTCCATAATAAAACAGGTCAAGCCACTCGGCGGTCTGGCAGCCCCGGACATCAAAAGTTACTACAAGGCGGCGGTCTTATCGCGTGCGGTAGAGTGGGCTAGGGACAGGACAGATAAAAGGTGGGTGCAAATTGAGAAAGCGTTAACTAATAAATATCTGAATAACATTATTTGGATCCCTGCACAACACAGAGCACTAGATCACAAAACACATGACATAACACGGGACACTTTAAGAATGTGGGATAGGATGCAGGCACAATTAGAAGGGAAATTTAACTCCCCCTTAATGAATCTAAAAGAAAACCCCTATTTCCCACCTGGGGAAAAAAAAATAGGAGGGAACTGGATAAGGAGAGACACAGTGCACTTGGGGGATATTATTAAAAACGGTGAGATAATGACCTACGAAGATTTGAAAGCCAAAACAGACTTCTGGAATCTTGATAGGTGGCATTACTACCAGTTGATCCACTTTGTACGGCACCTCCCCCGCCCACTACGGACGGAGGCGGAGCTGACTTCACTCGAAAAAATTTGTAAATCTAAGAATTCTAAGGGCACAATCACTAAATTGTACGGGTTATTGGTTAAGTTAGGAACACGGGATGAAGCACCTTTTATAGATAAATGGGAAAGAGAGTTAGGGATCACGAGGGGGATAAATACTGTTCAGAGGATCATGCAATTAACCCACTCATCGGCAATAGATATACGTACAGCTGAAGCAAATTATAAGTGCCTCTCAGGATGGTATATCACCCCGGACAAAGCAAATAAATTCAAAGCAGGTCAGTCCGCAGACTGCTGGAGGGGCTGCCAAGAAAGAGGTACGATGGCCCATTTATGGTGGCTATGCCCCAAGATCCAAACATATTGGGACATAATATTGAGACAAATAAAGATTATCACGGGAGAGGAGATCAAGAAAGACCCATGGGTCGTCCTCTTTCATGGCAGTCAAGAGGGCGTAAAAAAATACAAGCAGTCCCTAATCCCCCACCTTTTAAACGCAGCTAAGAGACTTATACCTAAGAAGTGGCAGGAGACGGAAAGTCCACATATCTGGAGTTGGATAGACGCAGTGGAGGAAACGTATAGATTAGAAGAACTTAAGGATAGTTACTTGGAGAAGAACAGTGAACATAGGGAGAAATGGGGTAAATGGAAAGAATACAAAAAAACATGGAGTTATGCAGAGCGAGTTAGGGTCTGATCGACATTAGATAAATGCAATGGATATCGCAAAGATCCCTATCCCTTGTCATTTTAAAGCGAGACTTATATACCTTCTTCCCTTTCCGGCTATCTTCTACTCTTATTATACCTATTCTTTTCCTTTTCCCTAGTTATTATTAGCCGAACAGCTGACGCCAAGTCTTTTGTGAAGCCTTCTTCTTCTTTTTTCTACTTCTTTTCTTATACCTTTTACTAGGGACAAACGGGAGATTCCTGGGAGCCATGAGGGGAGGGAGGGTGGGCGTTAATTAACCACTTAAGGACCAGCCCATGTACATATACGTCCACAATATGGCACGTACAGGCACATGGGCGTATGGGTACGTCCTCGCCTATTAGCGGGTGGGGGGTCCGATCGGGACCCCCCCCGCTACATGCGGCGGTCGGGTCCGCTCGGGGAGCGATCCGGGACCACGGCGCGGCTATTTGTTTATAGCCGCTCCGTCGCGATCGCTCCCCGGAGCTGAAGAACGAGGAGAGCCGTGTGTAAACACAGCTTCCCCGTCCTTCACTATGGCGGCGCATCGATCGCGTCATTCCCTTTATAGGGAAGACACGATCGATGACGTCATTCCTACAGCCACACCCCCAAACAGTTGTAAACACATACTAGGTGCACCCTAACTCCTACAGCGCCACCTGTGGTTAACTCCCAAACTGCAACTGTCATTTTCACAATAAAGAATGCAATTTAAATGCATTTTTTGCTGTGAAAATGACAATGGTCCCAAAAATGTGTCAAAATTGTCCGAAGTGTCCGCCATAATGTCGCAGTCACGAAAAAAATTGCTGATCGCCGCCATTAGTAGTAAAAAAAAAATAAAAAATAAAAATGCAATAAAACTATCCCCTATTTTGTAAACACTATAAATTTTGCGCAAACCAATCGATAAACGCTTATTGCGATTTTTTTTACTAAAAATAGGTAGAAGAATACGTATCGGCCTAAACTGAGGAAAAAAAATGTTTTTATATATGTTTTTGGGGGATATTTATTACAGCAAAAAGTAAAAAATATTGCTTTTTTTTCAAAATTGTCGCTCTATTTTTGTTTATAGCGCAAAAACTAAAAACCGCAGATGTGATCAAATACCACCAAAAGAAAGCTCTATTTGTGGGGAAAAAAGGACGCCAATTTTGTTTGGGAGCCACGTCGCACGACCGCGCAATTGTCTGTTAAAGCGACGCAGTCCCGAACTGTAAAAACACCTTGGGTCTTTAGGCTGCATATTGGTCCGGGGCTTAAGTGGTTAATAAAAAAAAAAAAAAAAAAAAATATGGATAAGTGTAAATATACGTATATGTATGTGTATATATATATATATATTTGAGTGTCTTTCCTGTTTTGAGACCAATCTAGTCTCGACCAGCCAATACGGGGCGCTGGGGGAAAACAGCTGGGTCGTGATCTGGACGCCCCTATAGGGGGTCGGCATTTATACTGCATGTACACAAATATATACATTTAATGAATACTCAAAAAGAGAAAGATAGCATACAGGATAGATACCACTCATGATGCAAACTCAAACAGAGACGAAAGAAGTATCAAATCATGAGCGTGTCTCTAGAATTTGGTAAAAAGCTGAGGTGGAAAAAAAGAAAAAAAAAAAAAAAAAAAAAGAGAGGTTAAAGTGACCGCAAGGTGTTTACTGTGCAGTTTGCCTGCTACTTATCTTAGTCTTACAAGTAACAAGGTTGCTTGAATATATTGGAATGTATGCAACACTCATTGTGCCAATTCCTTATGTGAAGGCCCTTTGTGTTCTTTATTGAAAGCTGGTTTGGTAGAGATCACAGATCATACCAAAAATACACACCAATAGAGCTGTGTAACTTTATACCCAATAATCCCGATAAAACCCACAATTCCCAATCACACCAACATTAGAGGAAATCCATCTGAAGGATTTATTATTATTGCAATGAAGGAATTATGAGGCACAAAACAGGTGGGTGTGTGATCTTCAGAGTGACTAAGACCACTACTATGGAATCCATCCAATGACACGTCACCACTCAGCAGTAATTCTGAATGTCCGCATTCATTTCTACTAGGAAAAAAAAACATGCAGACAAAGCTTGATATATGCAAATGTGAGAAAAAATATGCTAAATGAAGGAACCTTCACTTTGAGACTGTGCTCATTGTAAGACAATCAGTGCCACCTCATTTGTTCAAAAATGGCTTCTGCTAAGCAGGCAAGTTGTAAATGGTAATACTTCTAATTTTAAAGATGTGATCGGCTACAAAATACCTGTGCTTTTATTCATCCTATTACTGCATTCACTGATTTCAGAATTACAATTTTTACAGTTGAAACTGACTTTAATTTTTTTTACTTATTTATTGAAAGAGGTCCAAGTAATTCAAAACGGTTAGATGTCCCAAAGCAGGTACTTCAGTTTTCTAAATATTTAAGCAGTTTTTCCTAGAAGTTAAACTTTTTCCTCTTACGAGTTTTCAGTGAAGAACCCAATCGCACCACCCACACACTAAAACACTCCATTTTACTAGTTACGGGGAGAGTGTGATTTTTTTTTTAGCACATTAAACCACTGCCGTTTTTTTTTTTTTATATATACACTTTGAGTGTGTACAAATGTACAATTTAATTAAATCTCTGCACAGCGGCTCAGTGCTTTGACCTGGTAAAAATGCAGCACGTCTCCATTTTTCAGCAATGCAAATCTCAGTAATGTGGTTGTGTGAACGGGCAAAATTAAGGGAATCCATGCCCCCCCCCCCTCAGAACTAGTGTCCCCACTCGAAAATTTGAGGGCGGATGTTAAACAGCAAGGGGTGTGGCCTTGACAGGAAGGTGTGGGTCATATTTAAACTAGGGGGTGCACAAGTTTAGTCAAGCCTAGGGCAGCACACAACCTAAATACACTACTGTGCATATAAAATACAATGGTTTTCCATGTGCTCTTGCGGTGACTGAAAAACAAAAAACAAACAAACACACACACACACACACAAACAAACACACATACTAGGGGGGTACAAATAGGGGAACCAATGATTGTAAAGGATCTGGGTGTTCTGGTAGATCATAAGCTTAATAGCATGCAATAGAAATAAAAAAATACAAATTCTGGCATGTTGGTGTTATATCTTTCACTTGGATGTTATAAGTTGCACTAGTAAACACAGCTGGTTAAAACAAAAAATGTATCCGTCCTCTTTTCGGGCTGCAAAGCAACAAAATTTGATTTTAAAAAAAGGGCGGGAGGGGATATTTTCTTTACCCACTGTATAGACTCCAGAGCGAGGCACCATGTTGCCCCTGTACAAATAAATCATTAGTAAAACCTCATCTTTCAGTTTTGGGCACAAGTTCACAAAAAGGATAAATCGGAGAATTGGAGAAAGTGTGGAGAAGGGAAACCAAACTGATAAGAGGCATGGAGGAGCTCAGCTATGAGGTGAGCGAAGAGGAACTGAATTTATTCTCTTGAGGAGATTTGAGGGGCATGACCAACATGTATAAATACATAAGGGGTTCATATAGTGCATGAGCTGGGCCCTCCTGTTCTCTCTGTATTGTAATTGTGGTGTCCCCCCACTACATTGTAAAGCGCTGTGCAAACTGTTGGCGCTATACACACACTATGTAATATTAATAATAATAATAATAATAATAATAATAATATAGTGAACTTGGTACAAGCAGTCCCCAGGTTACAAAGAAGATATGGACAAATCTACAAAACCCCAAGTTGAATTTGTAAGTCAGAACCTTTTTTGATAACATATGGAAGGGTTATTCACCCCTGTAACTTTTATTTTGCTGTCTGTGCACCTTTTCAGAAGATTTCACCTCACTTTCTGTCCCTGTGACAATTGGATTTTGAAAATTTTGGGTTGTTGTGAAATAAGGATTGAATTTCCTCTCACTTTCTGTTGTCTCACCTCTATTTGTAAGTAGGACGTTTCTAACCCAGGGACCGCCTGTAAAGAGTGTGGAGAGGCGACCCCAGGTCAAGGTGTGCATTAGCACCTTCAGCCAGGAATACTGATTGCACACCTGTGGGCTGGGTTTATATTACCCTCAGGAAGAGAGCTCAGGGCTCACACTTGTGAACAGCTCCACCCTACAGGTTAGGTGGCCTGGTGTAGGAGTCGGGAAGGCTTTCAGGTGGCCTGGTGTAGGAGTCGGGAGGGCTTTCAGGTGGCCTGGTGTAGGAGTCGGGAGGGCTTTCAGGTGGCCTGGTGTAGGAGTCGGGAGGGCTTTCTAGGAGTCTAAGTCTGCAGATGGCAGTCTGAGTGTGGATGTCTGCAGGAGGCAGATGTGGCCGGCGACCAAGCAACATGAAGCTGAGCAAGTAGGCTCCAGGAGGGAGTTTTTGAGTAAGTGAGCGAGCCAGGAGACTGAAATTTCTGTTATACAATGATGGTGGAACCACCTGCAAGGAAAGATTTTCTGTGACACTTGTTTTGTTTAATTAAAATTGGGCATCTACACCCCTAGAAAATACAGTCTTGACGGACCGGTGTGCCTTAAAACGCATACACCACTAGAGAAAAATCCCCCTGGAACGTTACAAGAGTTATTCACTTTAAAAAGGTAATCCCGAAAGGACAAGTATTCAACCTACACATATTGAAAGGCTTCTCCACAATAAATTCTTCTTTCACACTGGTGCGTGAGTTGCGGTGGCGGTAAAGCGCTGCTATTTTTAGCGGTGCTTTACCGCTAATTTTGTGGCGCTATTCGCCCACTAGCAGGGCGGTTTTACCCCTGCTAGCAGCCAAGAAAGTGTTAAAACCACCTGCAATGCACCTCTGTAGAGGCACATTGCCGGCGGTATAGCCGCGCTGTCCCATTGATTTCGATGGGCGGGAGCTGTGAAGGAGCAGTATACACACCGTTCCTTCACCGCTCCACAGATGCGGTTAGCAGGACTTTTTCCTGTCCTGCTAGCGCACCACTCCAGTGTGAAAGCCCTCGGGGAGAAAAAGCAGCAGTTTAGGAGCGCCTGCAAACCGCTCCAGTGTGAAATGGGTGTAAGAGTTGTGAAAATATGGAATAGACTCAAGGCATGATTTCCTAAATACATAAAATATAACTGGATATTAATATTTATAGGTAACAACATCAGGGTGGTTGATCCTGGGGAAGGAGCAAAATCAGATCATTATGGGAGAATTTTTTTCCCTTCCTCTGGATCAACTGTTGGTATAGAATGGTGAATATGAAGGTTTGCCGTGTGTGTGTGTGTTTTCTATTGGTTGAGCTAGGAGGACTTGTGTCTTTTTTTCAACAATACTAACTTTTTAACATACCTGGCCAGTGAAGTATTCATGGCTGGCTCTCTGATCCGCTGCTCCAAGCTCCCAAAACACTTAGTACTTCCAAGCATGGGGTGTACAGGCACCCTTTACCACCCCTAGATGCAGTCTTGTGGAAACCAAGGCCCAGATTCTCAAAGGGCTTACGACGGCGCAACGCCATGTATGCCGTCGTAAGTCCTAATCTGGGCCGTCATATCTATGCAACTGATTCTTAGAATCAGTTCCGCATAGATATCCATTAGATCCGACAGGCGTAAGGCTCTTACGCCGTCGGACCTTAAATGCAATTTTTTTTTGTCCGCTAGGTGTCGCCTCTGTCGTTTTCCCCGTCGAGTATGCAAATTAGCTAGATACGCAAATTCCCCAACGTACACCCTGTCGACGCAGTGAAGCTACGACGTTTACGTTAGGTTTGCCTGGCGTAAAGTTGCCCCTGCTATATGAGGGGCAACCAATGTTAAGTATGGCCGTCGTTCCCGCGTCGAAATTTAAAAATTTACATTGTTTGCGTAAGTCATCCGTGAATGGGGCTGGACGCCATTTACGTTCACGTCGAAACCAATGACGTCCTTGCGACGTCATTTGGAGCAATGCACCCTGCGATATTTTACGGACGGCGCATGTGCAGTACGTTTGGCGCGGGAACACGCTTAATTTAAATACTACACTCCCCCTACCCGCCTAATTTGAATTAGGCGGGCTTGCGCCGGGTGATTTACGCCGCCGCAACTTTACACGCAAGTGCTTTGTGAATAAAGCACTTCACTGTAAAACTTGCGGCGGCGTAACGTAAATGAGATACGTTACGCCCGCACAGTTTTGCGTGATTCTACGAGAATCTGGGCCCAAGTCTTTTGGTGCAAATGCACAATTCCAAAAAAGTTGGGAAAACCTAGACCCCCCCCTTTCACACATGCGTTCATTCATCAGTTCAGTCACGTCAAAACTAATGAAGTATTCATCAGTTTTTCATTTATTTATTTTTACATCCACCACCAATGCAAAAACCGGATGAAAAAAATAAAAAAGTGGACCATTTGTCAGTATACATCCGTGTTTTTTTTTATTTATTTTTTTAACAGAAGAAAAAGAGCTTTGATCCATTTAGAAAAAAAAAAAAATGAATGATGGATGCGGATGTAAACGGATAAACTGGTAAGGCTGCAATTGGGGGAGGGGGGGGGGGGGGATCTGCACTGGCGCGAAGTGTCACCTCCCTGAAATGTATTTTTGCAGGTTGGGATGTCTGGAGAGCTGTTTGAGCACTGGAGTCCTTTTTATTCACAGTGGAGAGATTAAACTCTCTTTAGAATAGTTTTTAGAACTGTTGCAGGATAGATGAATTTTTATTTCATTGACGGTGAAGACTGAACTTTCGAGTTTATTTAAAAAACTGTTGCAGCATGGACTAATCTGTCACACACACTCAAAGCTTTGTAAAACTTAATTTACTCATAAAATAAATGAGGCTGCTGCAACATTATATGCTGCGTTACCTTCATAGATGAAGATCGGAAGGGTGGCAGAGCATTTGAGGGATACAATAGAATGGTATTTTATTTTAAGGCCTCGTACACACGGTACGAAAATCAGAAGGGAAAAGTCTCAAGACAAGCTGTCTGCGGATTTTCAGATCGTTAGTACGGTGCATTCAGACAATTTATCTTTTACATTAGACAAAAGCTGAATGAGCAGACTAACATTTTTGTCTAATGTGAACTCAACGTCTGATTTTCGGATGGTCAGTACAGAAATCGTCAAAAGTACAAACACGCATGCTCGGAATCAAGGAACGACTGGGAAGAGTTTGGTCTTGTAAACTACTGTTCGTAATCTAGAATTAACATTTGTGACGCGGCAATTGATGAAATGTCAAAATTCTCATCTTCTTTAATGGAATAATAATGAAGCTGCTTTGTTAGTGATACTGCCAAACTTATTTTAAAAGGCATTTATTTTGTACGATCTGAAAATCGTGAATCAACTGTCAATCAACTGTCAAACTTCTACCAACACGAAATTTGGTGGTGCTTGAGAAATGAACCACCTTTTGGGTCCCTTCTGCACGTTACAAACTTGTTTACCTTAGTTACAGAACAACAGACTGTTCCGCTGTAATATCCCGACATGGGTGTACCCTCTTTCAGATTACATTTGTTTTCAATTAGAGGGGCAATCTCAAATTCTACCTCAAGACAGACTTGTTTACTGTAGTTAGACAATAAAGACATCTGTCAACTGAAATACAATAGTTCATTGTTCCCTTTGTATCCAATGGCATTTGTTTGAGAAGTCCACTCAAAAACACTGAACATGATTTCTGTTTCTAAGACCAACTACTAAACAGACTGTCCCATGTGCAGTTATATCCGATTAAAAAAATAAAATAAAAAATAAATCATATTGTTTATCAAAACGCAACACACAGATGAATTGGGGACAGTGGAAGGGAAGTATCACAAAAGACAGGATGAAACAGCTTCTTTTTTTTTTTTACACAATGTTGAGGTTTCACAGCGAGTATTACAAGCATGCTTTACTGCATATACCAGGTATGTCCAAAGTCCGGCCCGCAGGCCAATTGCGCCCCCCTGGTAAATTGGATAGATCTCTTTTGTGGCCCCCAGGTGCCACAAAAGATATATACTGTATTTATCGGCTCTGCCTCAGAGGGGACATGGAGGGGGTGGGAGGAGCGCCGTCAGATTACATACAGGTGAATCTCCCGTTTCCTCTGCGGAATCTGTTATAAGAAGGCCCATCTCCTGGGCTGCCATTGGAAGACTGTTTTGTCTATTATAGGAGGCGGGACTTTGTATTAAAGAGGCCGACGAGTAAACAGGAGATTCTTCTGGATGTAATCTGTTAGTGCTCATTCCGCCCCTTTCCCTGTTCCCTCCGTAGGGCGAAACATGTAGGACACACATGAAAGCTGTTGCACGGTGTTGTAATTCTCCTTTCCTGTGATCTCCTTTTTTTTTTTTTGTATGTGCTTTTGTATAAACAAACAGACTGCATTTATTATTAAACATTTATATTTTTTATAATACTACGATCTCTGAATGATTTCTGTGGTTTTCAATTTGATGATATACTCCATCTAAATATTCCAATATTCATCATAATAACCCAACATGCATCCATAAAATCCCATGCCACACCCCATCACGGGGGATTTGTATACATTTTTTATATCAGGGATGGAAATGCAGTTAGCTACTATCAATTATTAGTGCATGCTCTATATACTTTTCTCCATTTTATGTACCGTATTTATCTGCGTATACCGCGCACTATTTTGCCCTGAAAATCAGGGCAAAATCGTGGGTGCGCGGTATACGCCGATACCCGCTACGAGTTTGAATACTGCGCCGGCATATACCGAGCGCAGTACACTCGTGTATCTTCAGGCAGTCTCGGCGCCTCTCGCGCTGACGTCCTGAGCGTACAGGACGTCAGCGCGAGAGTTGCCGAGCCTGCCCGACGATACACGAGTGTACTGTGCTCGGTATATGTCGGCGCAGTATTCAAACTCTGCACGGGAAACGAGCGGGGAGGACGCCGCAGAAGGACGCCGGACCCGACGAAGAGGACACCCGAAGCCACAGACGTAAGCCAGACCCGACGAAGAGGACACCCGAAGCCGCAGACGGACCCGACGAGTCCGCCGATGGACGCCGCGCAAGACACCAAAACTGTAAGTACAAAAGAAACTTTTTTTCCCCACAGGATTCGGGGCAACTTTAGGGGTGCGCGGTATACGCGGGAGCGCGTTATACCGTGATAAATACGGTAAACTCTGGAGATGGTTGTGTGTGAAAATCCCAGTAGATCAGCAGTTTTTTTTAAATAAGACCAGCCTGTTTGGCACCAACAACCCATGCCACGTTCAAAGTCACTTAAATCCCCTTTCTTCCCTACTCTAATGCTGCTTGAACTTCAGCAAGTCTTCTTCACCACGTTTAGATGCCTAAATGCATAGAGTTGTTGCCATGCGATTGGCTGATCAGCAATGAACCTAATAAAGTGGGCAGTGTGTTTATAGTGAAAATGATGTGTTTTTCAGCCTGCTGAAAAATCATTTGTGAGCAGTCCATAGCCGTTTATTAAACAGGTCCTAATAATTAACTTCTAAATGCAAATATTAGCTCAGTCACATAAGCCAGACAAAAATGTACTTGTCTCGTGTCAACATTCGTGTGAGCCCCACCCCAATGAAGAGGAGACATGAAGTTGTCAGTACACCAATGGCGAGCTGCAATTCCCAGCCCCACACAGGGTCAAATTCCGTTCACGATAACCTGCAATCATTGTTTACACAATAAATATTCCGGGGGGGATGGGCTCCAAAAAGGAATTTTAATAATTTTCTGATGCAAAAACTTTATTTTCAGAAATAGAAGCCTGCAATAAATTATTAATACATGAAATGAGCCAACACATGTTCCAATTTTTGGATGCATTATTCAGTCTACAGGCTGAGGGCAGAACTGGAATAGAACACTGCTAAAAACTGGGGAACCATCAGAAAATCTCCAGGCTAAACAATCATCGTTCTATTTTATATACAGCGTTCACCTGCTAGTCAGAATCTCCGCACAAAGACTTTGTATTCTATGAAAACCCATTACACAGCATTCAAACCTTGTTCACCAGTTCATAGATACGCATGTCAGGTATTTGTCAGGACAGACATGTGGACGTTGTCATTGCCGGCTTGATTATTCAGAATTCGATCTTTTTGTGCCTAAGCAGCTTGAAACCCACAGCCCAGCACTCCGCATTACTGCGCTACTAAAGCATTGTACACAATGGCAGTAAATTGCAATCTGCATTATTAAAAGTCATTCCCTGACCAGACGATATATCCTGCATTCTACTTCCAACCACAGTAAGGATGTTAACGCTGGAAACATGGTAGAGTGTGACTGAATAGTAGAAAGACAGGGAGAGCCCGTTATAGTGCTGTATTTTCTCTTATGTATAGCAGAACATATTGATGGTTCCTTAGAAGAGAAAATCTTTTACTTTTATCTATTCTAGTTTGCAGTGAATCATATAGAATGGACTACATGAATTAGAAGCCTGTGGAGAAAACATCTTTCTCCATGCAGACCATGGTAGGCTGGCTGTACTCGGACACCAGACCTCGAGACAATGTGGAAAAAGCCTTGAGCCCCTTTCACACGGTCGGAATATTCAGGTCCGCCTGTCAGTTCTGACGGTGGACCTGAACGGCCGCTCCATGCATGCCTATGGAGCGTCGGATGTCAGCGGAGACATGACCGCTGACATCCGACCCGATCCGCAAAAAATCAGACGGATGGCGATATGTCCCCATCCGTCCATGGCGGATCAGGTGAGATCTGATGAAAATGGACATGCTGTCAGTTTTCATCAGATCTCTCGTGTGGAAGAGGGCTTAAAGTGAAAGCTCCACTTGTTTGCCTCCCCCACCCCCTCCGCTGCCACATTTCGGGGGGTGGGCAGGTACCCCTCCCCAGCTCCAGGAGACCTTGCCACGGCGAGATTCCTCAGAAGTTCAGCCCCCCCCCCTCCTCCACTGCCGGGCCAGTTAGAAAGCGCAGCGTGTTTCGCAGATGCACAGTAGGCAACCAGCTGTGAAGACGAAAGGCTAGGCTGTCAGTTTCCTTCACCATAAATGGTGGCGGCAGCACCCAAAAGACCGATCTGAAAAATTAGCTAGGGTGCCAACATTTCGGGATCCCTGGACAGGTAAGTGTCCTGGTATAAAAAGCTGCTTACCGGTCCGAAGCTCCGTGACCAGGACCCGATCGCCGCTGGAGTCCCACGATCGGTCCCCGGAGCTGAAGAACGGGAAGAGAAGTGGACAGAGGAGGGATGAGCAGGGGAGTGCCTTGCCATCCTAGGTGATGTGGCTGTGTTTTCTAGCCACCCGGAAACAGGAAACTTGGGTCAGCGGTTATGACACCAACGAATACTGGTATATAAGCAAGGATTAAAACGGTTGTAAACCCCGCTTTGCTATTTTTACCTACAGGTAAGCCTATACTAAAGCTTACCAGCAGGTAAAATGATTATATCTCCTAAAACGTGCACCGTTTAGGACAGGGCTCGATAAATCCCGGTCACCATGGCGACTAGAAATAGGGTCCTGTGAGCTGGCGCCATCTGGTGGTGAGCCGTTGGTATTACAAGTTATTACCACCAGATGTGTAAGCTGGCGCCATTGGGTGGTGGCCGTTGGTATTACAAGTTAGGCATTACAAATTAAACAGCAATTCTAATGTCATTTTACACTATTTTCACTGCCATCTTCTTCCCTCTAATTAGAACCCCCAAACATTATATATATTTTTTATCCTAACACCCTAGAGAATAAAATGGCGATCGTTGCAATACTTTGTCACGCCGTATTTGCGCAGCGGTCTTACAAGCGCACTTTTTTGGGAAAAAATTACACTTTTTTTAATTAAAAAATAAAACAGTAAATTTATCCCCATTTTTTTTAATATTATGAAAGATAATGTTACGCCGAGTAAATTCATACCCAACATGTCACGCTTCAAAATTGCGTCCGTTCATGGAATGCCGACAAACTTTTACCCTTTAAAATCTTCATAGGCGACGTTTAAAAAAATCTACAGGTTGCATGTTTTGAGTTACAGAGGAGGTCTAGGGCTAGAATTATTGCTCTCGCTCTACCAATCGCGGCGATACCTCACATGTGTGGTTTGAACACCGTTTACATATGCGGGCGCTGCTCACGTATGTGTTCGCTTCTGTGCGCAAGCTCGTCGGGACGGGGTGCATTTTCTGGCTCCTAACTTTTTTAGCGGACTCCTAGATTCCAAGCAAATTTGTCAAACCCTGGTTTAGAAGATATTCGCCCTTCATGCAGTCACTGACATCAGTAGCGCACGCACTCTGAAGGTCCGGCATACCCTGCCGGATCTTCAGTGCTTCTTGCCGGAAACGAGGGCTCCCGCACATATGTACAGGAGTGACGTCATTGCAGCTCTGGCAACCAACAGCGCCAGAGCCCGCGAACTGGGAAGAAAGGCTGGGGGAACATGTCAGCCCACCCAGCAGTGACTGGGCACCCTGGGAGGGCTTTGTTGTAAGGTAAGTATTTCATAATGTGCTAGTATGCAATGCATTTTGTTTTTTGTTTTTTTCCAGCGGTTTACAATCACTTTAACAGATAAAGAAGGTGCATACTAAGTGAGTGATTAATTTAGCTGCTAAACATGCCAAATAAAACTGGAGGGTTGAATATCACCTTAAAGTGATACTAAACACACATTGATCAATATACATTATGCCTTGTGGATAATAGCACTATAATCATTTTCATTAAAGGAAAAAAAAACATTAAAGTACCTTTTTCCTAATTAATATACAGCCGTCACATGACCCAGATCTTTCCCAGCCTGCCTGCAGGGAAACATAAGCAGGAGGAGCTTCTAGTCATCTGCTACTGCTCACATGTTCAAAAACAAAAAGCTTTGGAATACAGAGTAAAAATTAATATCAATAAACTGATAAAATTATCATACAATCCTCTACACCTACACCCCTCCAGTCTGTGTTAGAATAAGAGGGAGGTGAAGCCTCCATTAATCTACATTTAATATCCCACCCCCATTGTGTTTAGCTGGTTAGTGGGCATGGAGGACATGGGAGGGATGGAGTGGGTTGTCATTTACCACTGTGTATACACCCACATGTGCGACTCTATAGTCACATGGACTGCTCAGACGTGATAGGGAAGAAATGCTCTGCATAGAATCTCACTGAAAACTGAGCATGTGCAGAACTGCCAACATGTGCTCTGCATAATCCTTATCGGAATTGGGGACATGAACAGAAGGGAGAGATAGAGAGCAACAAACAAAAATCTCAGTGACAGAGAATGAATAGCATGTAATATAGAATGTATTGATCGTTTCTTATGAAGTGGGTTTAGTGACACTTCAACAGCATGGCAGATATATCTAAATTTTTTTTACTGTAAGGAACATTTCAGAGCCTTATATCCATAACATAAGAAAGTTCTTTATTTTGTTACAGAGAAAACACCAAATATTGTGTATCGTGGGAGGGAGCCACTTCTCAGATTTAGGTGGATCACAACGTTTTCCTGCAGTAATCGGAGACACTGGGCGTGTAAAGGAGCTTTTATATGCCAGCTTGACACTTTGCACAACAAGGCTTTATAACAAAGCACTTCTGAGAAATGGTCAGAACAGCATGAGAACACAGAAGGTTTTTTTAATGGTAAAAACAAACACTTACCCATTACGACCAAGTGTCAATTCACAAGAATTAGACAACCAGCATGCCAATGAAAAATTATTCACCATGGACCTCAGATCAGTGCCAGGTGCCCAGAAACACAGGCATATAGACTTATCCCTGCTGCAGCTGGAGATTCCACTGGGAGTAGGGGAGGTGGATGGGCTTCTTCAGGTAATGATGGTGGCAGCTGCCCGATGGTCATTGATGCCGGGTGGGACTTTATGAAACACTGACATGTCATGGAGGTGGGTGGGCCACAGGTACAGAGGGGTAGGCCATGTTATGTAAATGGCAGCAGCTCTTTATTTGTAGGATTAGGGGCCCATTGGCCCAGTCTGAGCCTGCAGGCATGTCACATAAAAGTCTTCTGGGTACCAATGACATTACGATGTGTGCCTGCCCTGCGGGTTAGTCCATCAGGCCTAAACTACTAGAACCATTTTATCCAGTTGGATTAGTATTCTATTTCCTATACATTCATACAAAATAAAAAAAATTGGTATTTTTCATTTCTTCTCCAGCACAGATGCTCAATTGGATTGAGATTTGGAAAATTTGGAGGCCAAGTCAACACCTCAAACTCATTGTGGCGTTCCTCAAACCATGTTTGCAGTGTGGCAGGGTGCATTATCCTGTTGCCATCAGGGAATACAGTTTCCATAAAGGCGGCACTTGGTCAGCGGCTATGTTTAGGTTGGTGGTGCATGCCCATGTAACATTGCCCCAAGCATCACACTGCCTCCCCGGCTTCTCATTTCCATACTGCATCCTGGTGCCATCCTTTCCCCAGGTAAGCGATGTACACACACCCGGCCAATCACATGATGTAAAAGAAAACACAATTCATCAGACCAGGCCATCTTTTTCTATTAAAAAATGAAGAGGAATCAGTAGGTGTGTATTCGAAGGCCTGGTCTGAAACAGAAAATGAAGGCCTCTTGAACTCCTTAGGGTAAGAGAGCCTTGACTGATGGGGGCATGGCCAGGTACAGGACAAGGTGGTGGTCACCAAGGATTGGTTGTTAGGAGGGATGGGCCTGAGCTCGGGTAAAAGTATTGCCCCAGGGAATTCTGTGTCTTTCAGGAAACGTGCTTGGAAGAGCTGCCCACCCTCATGCCCCCTTTTGTCTATGGTATGTCACAGCTTGCTGCGGTTTCTTGACCTTGCCAGCATAAAATGGCTGTAAAGGGCCATGCCCTTGATGGAAATCGGAAGTAGGTGGCCTGTCCAGCACTTGTGGTAAGGACAGGCCCCTCCCCTTTGGAATTGTGTGCTCACAGTACAACTGTGACTGGCACTGGTTGAAAAAGTGTTCACATGTTATGTTTGGATTTAATAAAGCTGTGGCCTTGCCCTTTCCAACCTATTGGTTGCAAGTGTGTTTATTTAATGGGGTGAAGGGGCAAGGGGGGAAGGTTTTCTATACATCTGTGTTACAAGTAATGGTACCTGGGCTCATTGCCCTTCAGCAGTCAAGACCTAGTGCTCGGCACGGTATAACCCCTCAGGATTCTATATAGGCAGACTAGGTGATGGAGTAAAACTAGGAAACTTTATTACATGTAGACATTCAGTAAAATGCAATGGAGATAGAACAAGGTAGCATTATAAAAATGTAGTAATGTAAATAAAGTTTACTATTTACTCACTCAATCACCTGTCTGCCTATTGAAATCCTGAGGGGTTGTACCGTTCTTGAACACCAGGTCTTTTTCTGCATCTTCTTCCATTGGTCTATCATCCATTTTGATGCTCACATGCTCATTGTAGGTGCCTTTGGATGTGGACACGGGTCAGCATGGGCACCATGACTCGTCTGCGGCTGTCCCATACACAACAAATTGCAATGCCCATTTTTTTCTGCTTTCAACACATCAACTTCAGAGACAACATGTTTACTTGTTGCCCAATACAACCCACCAACTTTTATAAGCCATTGTAATGGGATACCCCACCCCTGAAGTTAAGAACAACAATTGTTGTAAAATAACTGGTAAAGTCCTTATTCACTGTAAATCTAAAAATGGTTTTGGCTTATCCGTGGTTCACACCAATGCGTTTAGTGCATTTTGCAGAAACGCACTACAGCCCATTTAATATGGTTCTCTATGGCTCTAGTTCACATCTTTCCTTTCTTAGCTGGTGCGTTTTTTGGAAAGGGTCAGGGACTTATTCCCACAGCAGACTGTGTTTTGCATGTAACAGACTTCAATGGACCCACACTTTGAACCCAAGTGCTAATAGAACTGTATGACAGTTCTGCTCCTTTTGGTAAGCCTTATGACATACGGTGGTGGATCTTCTTTTGGTAAGCCTTATGACATACGGTGCTGGATCTTCTATCAACTTTCCCTGATAGCCACAAATAGATTGTGTTCATTCACTTACTATTTGGAATGCTGCCACTTATTTTTGAATATTATCATTAGTATTTACAATAACTTTTCATTAATGGACTATTGTGTTTACATTTCTTCACTTGAATGTTATTTTACATTTCACTACAGTGCATACATGTGGTGTTTTTGTCATTTTTTTGGTTTAATTTGATTTATTTATGTTGTCATTCATCTGATATCACAAAAAAAATTTAGCGCACTCCATGAACAGAACTGTCATTCTTTCATATCAGTCAAAAAAAAAAAAAAATGTTGTTCTAAATACAAATTGCACCACAAAACATGCCTGAAAACGCATCAACCACAACCTTCATAGATGTGAAATTCTCAAACTGTTCTGGCAAGAAGTAAACCTAGGAGTTCTAGTATCTTAGGCACACAAGTTTGAAATTACATCCCTTCCCAAAATAAAAAAAAGTATTTAAAAGTAAACCAGAAGTGTATAACTACACAGATCTTCACTTACTCTGGCTGGGGCTGTCCTGTCTGGGATCAGATTCAGTGTTCCTATTGGCTATAAGCCATGAAAAGACCAGAGATGGCATTGGGGGTCGGCCTCTAGAGATCTGCACAATCATAACTTTGAGAAGCTGCAGAAAGAATGTATTGTGTTCCTCAATAAGACCAAAACACTACACTCTCTACCACTGCCACTCTTCAGCTGGAAAGCAAAGTGCCGAGATTGATACAAACGACTTTTTCTTCCTTCTGTATCCCATTTACATGAACACATTACAACTTTTACATCTGTGCTCTTCTAATGAACACGGCCCATTTCCCAGTGCAGAGTTATTGATACTAACAAGCATGATTATATGTACACTTCCCACTAACCAACCGCTACATATCCACTTCAACTCCTTGCCTTTTTTTTTTTACATGTAAAAAAATAAATAAAATAAATAAAAAAAAAAACACACAGACACACACACACACTAATAACTCAATTTTTTATTAAAATATAAAAGATGATGTTAAGATGAGTAAATAGATACCAAACATGTCATGCTTTAAAATTGCGCATGCCTGTGCAATGGCGACAAAGACATAAATTTTACTATCCATAGGCGCCGCTTTAAAGCCTTTACAAGATACCAGTTTAGGCCCCGTGTACACGGGACGCTGCTAAACGTACGTTCAGAGGCAGCGGGACGCTTTTTTCATTGAACGTATTCAATGTTATCCTATGTGACCGTGTACACAGTCTCGTTTATTGCCGTTCTTAGGCGTTTAACAGCGTTTCTTTGAAAGCAAAACAAATGGGTTCAGACGCAGAAGAGGATTTTCTTGTTTCAGACGCCAAACATGACTAAACGCGGGTAAATGCGGTAACCCGCGTTTCGTTTATAAGCGGTTTTCACCATTTAAAAAAAAATATATTTTTTATTGAAACGCTTCTAAAACGCTAATGCGGCATTTAAATGTGGCAAAACTGACGTTTTAAACGTGGGAGCAGTTGTAAAAGCGTCCAGTGTACATGGGGCCTAAGATGTACAGAGGGGGTCTAGTTCTCCAATTATTGTCCATAATCTGATGTTCGCAGTGATACTTCACATGTGGGACAATAGCTGTATGTGTGCGTGCAGACAGGAGCAGTTTAGATCATTATCACGTATTGCAGTCACAAGGAATGTAAACAGCAATAGGCATGTGATAAGTAATTTTTATAGAGGGATCTGGGGTCTATAAGACCCCAATGAGTACACCCCACAAGTAGCCTTTACAGTATAGACGGAGCGGTAAAAGTGTGCCTCAACCATATTATTTTACTGTAAAAAAATTCATGGGAACTGCACAAAAACTAGATAAAGCTGTAACCACAAAAAGGAGATATCCCTTCTAGCGCCAATATGTAAAATAAAGGTTGCGGCAGGCCTAAGCTTCCCTGGGCGCCAGGTCTCTAAATCTAGTCGCAATTGCGACCTGGTGCCCGGATTTTGGCGAACCCTGCCTTATATCCTCCAGCTCATGTTGTGGCCGTATCCATCATATGTGTGGGCATGTGAAGCCCAGTTCCTTTTTCCTCCTGGTTTTCAGGGAGAGGTGCATGCTGGGTGATTTTTAGGCACAGTAATGCCCAGAGACTCCTGGGAAATTAGTGTCATCGTTTCCCAGGAGGCAATGGGGTCTTAGGACAGGAAGTTGAACCACCTAGGACTAGGAAGTAGGCAGATTACAAAATCTGCCTAGTAACAGCCAGATAGAAGCGAGTAAAAATGCATTTAATTTTTTTTACATTAAAGGCAAGCTGTTAATAGAAAGTTCATTTTTAGGGTGAAACTTCACTCTTCCTCCACAATTTCTCTGCTTTAACATATTTTACTGCCCCTCCCAACCACAAGTGTACACAAAGTGATCATGGCGGTAGGGCTGTCCTTAGACAGCATCCTTTATCAGGTACACAGGAATGATAATGACCTTTTATACAAGACATCCAATCACGATAAGTGATTATTACGGCAAAACCAGCAAAAGGCTACGGCTAGTGGTGATGAAAGCTCTGCCAATGAGAACTATTATCACATTATCAGCACACAGACTGAATAATACCCAACAAATAGTAAAGATCCCGAGCAGCAATGAAATGACGCTGACCTACCTCTGTACACTGAATGCACCCCTTCACTTCTACAATGCGGAATGTATTGAAAAGCAAACACTAATTTCATAGGTGGAAACCCATTAAAAAGCACAAGGAGCCAATCAGATGAAAGAACATGCTGATAGGAGAAGGCAGAGTGACATAGCGGTGAGCTCATTAGTGCCCTCTTCTGGTTTTGCTGTTCAGTTACAGGACAGAGGTGAGGAGACCTGCAAGTGAAAGCAACACTGCAGCAGAGAAAGACGGGTTCCCCAAACAGACAGACAGGACTGTGCCGGGTGACAGAGCTGTGTACTTCCCAACACAAAGAAATCACAATACAGCTCAGCTTTAAATAATCCCATCAATGTGTCTGTGTGTACATTCCACAACATGGGAATTATTCACAACAAAGATCAAATAATAAAGAAGAAGAAGGCTCCTTATCAAACCCTGAGCAAGGTGTATACCAAAGTGTACAATTCTCACCTCCCTCCAAAACACAACGTCTCACACATTTCCTCAGCAATTCATTTCTTATGCAACTAAAGAGTTTCTAGGAGTGTTGTCTGTACCCGGGTGTGAGGACATGTGCAGGGCACAGGGGCACCGCCATGGGATGTACATGGAGAGAATGCAATAGAAACTACATGATGGTGACGTTCTATCTATAATGACAGAATGTTTTTTAGGCACTTTATAGTTGTTATGACTAAAGAAGTTTATTCTATGAAAATGTAAATGATGTTTTTTGTAATAAAACCTTCTTTATACTTTTCTAATTATGACTGGTAATCATTTGATATACGGCGCCAAACCCCAGACTCCCCCAAATACACATTGCAAATCGATGGGACGAAGGTACCGTGTGTAAAGATTTATATTCAGCACCTCTCCATAGAATGCAATGCTGTCCAAACGGGTATATCCCTGTACATGGGTCTGTATACTTCATACCAGTCCAGACACCAGTGACGTATCCCTGTATATCTGTTTGTATACTTCATACCAGTCCAGACAGAGGTGACATATATCCCTGTATATGGGTCTGTATACTTCATATCAGCCTAGATAGTAGTGACAGTCATATAGGTCCCTAAACATGGAGTGTACATTTCATACGGCACCGCTCTCCAGACTGATATGAAATGTACATGGATATAAAACACTGCTGTCTGAACTGGTATATGGGGGGTGTACACTCTATATACAGGGAGTGGGGGGGGGGTGTACACTCTATATACAGGGAGTGGGGGGGGGTGTACACTCTATATACAGGGAGTGGGGGGGGGGGTGTACACTCTATATACAGGGAGTGGGGGGGGGTGTGTACACTCTATATACAGGGAGTGGGGGGGGGTGTGTACACTCTATATACAGGGAGTGGGGGGGGGGTGTACACTCTATATACAGGGAGTGGGGGGGGTGTGTACACTCTATATACAGGGAGTGGGGGGGGTGTGTACACTCTATATACAGGGAGTGGGGGGGGGGGGTGTACACTCTATATACAGGGAGTGGGGGGGGGGTGTACACTCTATATACAGGGAGTGGGGGGGGGGTGTACACTCTATATACAGGGAGTGGGGGGGGGGGTGTACACTCTATATACAGGGAGTGGGGGGGGGGTGTACACTCTATATACAGGGAGTGGGGGGGGGGGGGTGTACACTCTATATACAGGGAGTGGGGGGGGGGGGTGTACACTCTATATACAGGGAGTGGGGGGGGGGGTGTACACTCTATATACAGGGAGTGGGGGGTGTGTACACTCTATATACAGGGAGTGGGGGGTGTGTACACTCTATATACAGGGAGTGGGGGGTGTGTACACTCTATATACAGGGAGTGGGGGGTGTGTACACTCTATATACAGGGAGTGGGGGGGGGTGTACACTCTATATACAGGGAGTGGGGGGGGGGTGTACACTCTATATACAGGGAGTGGGGGGGGGGGTGTACACTCTATATACAGGGAGGGGGGGGGGTGTACACTCTATATACAGGGAGTGGGGGGGGTGTACACTCTATATACAGGGAGTGGGGGGGGTGTGTACACTCTATATACAGGGAGTGGGGGGGGGGGTGGACACTTCATATACAGGGAGTGGGGGGCACACACTTCATATACAGGGAGTGGGGGGCACACACTCCATATACAGGGAGTGGGGGGCACACACTCCATATACAGGGAGTGGGGGGCACACACTCCATATACAGGGAGTGGGGGGGTGGACACTCCATATACAGGGAGTGGGGGGCACACACTCCATATACAGGGAGTGGGGGGGTGGACACTCCATATACAGGGAGTGGGGGGGACACTTCATATACAGGGAGTGGGGGGGGGGTGGACACACTTCATATACAGGGAGTGGGGGGGGGCACACACTTCATATACAGGGAGTGGGGGGGTGGACACTTCATATACAGGGAGTGGGGGGGGGACACTCCATATACAGGGAGTGGGGGGGTGTACACTCTATATACAGGGAGTGGGGGGTGTAGAGCCCAGACATGAGGTGTGGCACACATACAGTCCCCAGTAAAGTGCAGTCAGGATGCGGGGGATGGGATGGGGGGTGTTCGGACACTCACCCAGGACGAGTAGTGACGAGTAGTTCCGGCTCTCTCCCTGGCTGGGTCCCCGGCTGTAGTGGGCGCTCTGTCCGCTCTCCGCTCTCTACTATCCCGGGCTCCTCTCTGTTCTGCGGAGCGCTGTCCGGGATCTTCTACTGCAAAGCTGGAGGCGCTCACGTGTGGAGCGGTGATCTAGGAGGGAAGGCATCCCCGGCATCCCTCTAGATGAGCCCGACCCGCCTTGTGCCTGGCTGCCGCTAGGTGTCTCTACTAATGTCAGCTGTCCTCAGAAGTGTGTATTGGGCAGTAGTGGAGTTCTACTCGGTGGAAGAAATGTACCAAGGCGGATAGTTTGTAGTGTGAGACGTCCTTTATTTCACACCTTACATAAGGCCTATAGGCTCATGCACACTGCAGTTCAAAAAAGGCTTCGCTAGGCATTTGAGCTTTTATTTCTCTAAGCTTGAAGAAGCTTGTGCTTTTTTTTTTTTGTACGCTTTTATTGAATTCCTTTGAGCGTTTTTGAGCACAAGCGTTTTTTTTTTTCCCCACATACCCTCACCTCATTTTATCATTTTTTTTGTGCGTTTTGAGCTCCTTTGAGCTTTTTCATGCGTTTTTTTGGGGGGTCAGCCATCCTGCTTCTACTGTCCCTCGATGTCTTCTCACGTCCTTGTTAACGCTTCAGCCAATCAGGTTACCAATAACCAGAACCGGTGAACCTGATTGGCTGAGACGCCTGTCAGTCCTATCCAAGGAACCCCCCTATGCGTCCCTTGGATAGGCATCTGGAAGCCAATGGGCTGTAATCGGAAAGCCTATCAGAGCCGCTGGCACTTCCACAGCCAACCAGCTGCCGTTATTCAGATGGCCGGCGCTCGCCAGGGGGCCGGCCATCTGAATAGTCGGCGGCAATACATAGATTCATGCAATTCACGAATCTATGTATTGTATACAGTGGCGGTGCGAGAGAGGGCGGCGCTCCGGCGCCCTCTATGGACGCACCGCCACTGCCTAGGGGTCTGAAACATGTCAGGCTTCATCTTCTACAGTTACGTGCAATAGCCCTTCCCACCAGAGGGCATTTATTATCATGCCTGTATTTTTGTACTGCAATTGATTTTTTTTCTACTGTATAGATTATCAAATGTTTCTAATAAACAATACTTTTTAAATACTCACCTGGTCTGTCCTAAAAATCCTGAGTGGGTTATGCTGTGCCCATGGGCACTAGGTTTGTCATCTCTTACCATCCTGGACAGCAATGCCATACATAGATATCTGTACATTCCTGTATATGTAGTTGTACATCTTCTAGCAGAAATGGAAGCCCTGCTAGATCACCTCAGACTGGCCCCTTTTGTAGGTATAGCTGTAAAACATTAAAGATACTGTTTAAAATCCAGTAAAACACGGTCTCACCCTGGTCTACACATGCTCAGTGGCTCTCCATTTATAGCCACTGCCGAGTTTGTAGAGGCCAATCTGCTGACAGTCTTAAAGCAGAATTAACCCCTTGCCGCCGAGCGTACGCACATACGCGGCCTTGGGTTTCAGGGTTATACCAGTACCATTATGTAGAGCCGGTGATTGGCTTTCCAGGGATAACAACCTATGCAGCTAAAAGCCGCTCGGTTGTTATTCCGGAGAAGCGGGAGGGGAAATCCCCCCCCCCCCGCCACTCTTAATGGGCCTCCCGTCCCACCGGGAGACCCGATCCACGATGTGCCACCTCTGGCGCCTAGCCACACACTGGAATGAAGACGTAAATGGCTTAGATCCAGTCTCCTCAATGTAAACGCAGTAGTGACATCACAACGTCACTTCCGGTTTACTCGGCTGCCAATGGCGCCGGATTAAAAATATACAGTATTGCAGTTTCCGGCGATCTGAATACTTTTAAGTGCAAAGGAGGGATTGGGGGTCTTTTAGACCTCCGATCCCTCCATAAAGAGTACCTGTCACCATCTATTCACAAGGGATGTTGACAGCAATAAAAACACAATTTAATGCTATAAAAATAAATAAAATAAATAAGAAAAAAACTTTTTTTAAAGCGCCCCCCGTCCCTGCGAGCTCGCGCAGCAAAGAAAACGCATAGGGAAGTCGCGCCCGCATATGTAAACGGTGTTGAAATCACACAAGGGATGTTGACAGCAATAAAAACACAATTTAATGCTATAAAAATAAATAAAATAAATAAGAAAAAAACTTTTTTTAAAGCGCCCCCGTCCCTGCGAGCTCGCGCAGCAAAGAAAACGCATAGGGAAGTCGCGCCCGCATATGTAAACGGTGTTGAAATCACACACGTGAGGTATCACCGCGTTTGTCAGAGCGAGGGAAATAATTCTAGCACTATACCTCCTCTGTAACTCTAACCTGGTAACCGTAAAACAATAAAAAAAAATAAGCGTCGCCTATGGAGATTTTTAGGTACCGTAGTGTGACGCCATTCCACGAGTGTGTGCAATTATAAAGCGTGACATGTTTGGTATCTATTTACTCGGCGTAACATCATCTTTCACATTATACAAAAAAATTGGCCTAACTTAACAGTTTTTTTTTTTTTTAATTCATGAAAGTCTCTGTTTCCCAAAAAGTTGTGTTTAAAACACTGCTGCACAAATACCGTGTGACATAAAATATTGCAACAATTGCCATTTTATTCTCTAGATTCTCTGCTAAAAAATATATATATAATGTTGGGGGGTTCCGAGTAATTTTCTAGCAAAAAATACGGTTTTAAACACCGAGGGCCAGATCCACAAAGAAGTTACGTCGGCGTATCTATTGATACGCCGCGTAACCTCTAGGATGCGCCGGCGTATCTTTTTTCTGTATCCAGAAAGCAAGATACGCCGTATTTTTGCTTAGATACGACTGACGTAAGTCTCTTACGCCATCATATCTTAGTTGCATATTTAGGCTGGCCGCTAGGTGGCGCATAGAATATGCAAATTAGGTAGATACGCCGATTCACGAACGTACGTGCGCCCGGCGTATCTATATGCGTTGTTTGCGTAAGGCGTTGGACCGGCGTAAAGTTACCCCTGCCGTTTACGTCGTTTGCGTAAATCGTTCGCGAATAGGGCTTTGCGTAAGTTACGTTCACGTCGAAAGCATTGACTATTTGCGACGTGATTTTTCCCATGCGCACTGGTATACGTCCACGGACGGCGCATGCGCCGTTCGTAAAAAGCGTCAATTTTGTGGGGTCATACCAGATTACCATACAACATGCCCACTCCAAGCCTACTTTGAATTACGCGGGCTTACGCCGGCAGATTTACGTTACGCCAGACCGCATATGGGAGCAAGTTCTTTGAGGATACCCTAGGAGCCACTCTGATTTACAGCGGCGTAGCGCATATGAGATGCGCTACGCCCCCCTAAATATACGCCTGTTTTTGTGGATCTGGCCCTAAATGTCAGAAATATGCTTAGTCATGAAAGTGTTAAACCCTCCTATCCTTTACAGCCAAGAAAGCTTCTTCTGTTTGATCTGCAACTGCCATAGGGCTATACGTGTGATCAGTTATGACACCAGCCATTTAATGGTTTGACCGTTTGGTTGAGAACAAGCAAATAAGACAGTTGGCAATTCCCATATTCCAAAAACAAATCTGCTTTTTGAAACTTAAATTTAGTTCCACTTTATGAATAAGTCTAGGTTCACATTGCTGCGGTTTAGAAATTGCGTCTGTTCCTGCACAGATGTCTATTGAAATCACACCCGAAGTTGCCAAAAGTAGTGCAGGAACTACTTTTGGGAATCGGTGTGGGGCCGCAAAGTTGTCTACAGGATTGGATATATCAGTTTGTAAATGGATAGAAAACTGGCTAAAAGACAGAATTCAGAGAGTCGTGGTTAATGATTCATACTCTGAATGGTCCAAGGTTATCAGTGGTGTACCCCAAGGTTCAGTGCTGAGACCCTTACTTTTTATTATCTTTATAAATGATATTGGGTCTGAGATCAAAATAAAAATTCTGTCTTTGCAGATGACACCAAGCTATGCAGTGGAATAACGTCCTTGCAGGATGTCTCCAATTTACAAGCCGACCTCAATGCTCTGTCTAACTGGGCGACTAAGTGACAGATGAGGTTTAATGTTGATAAATGTAAAGTTATGCACTTGGGGGCTAAGAATATGCATGCATCATACATACTAGGGGGAGTACAACTGGGGGGATCTGTAGTGGAGAAGGATCTGGAGGTTTTGGTAGATCATAAGCTCAATAATGGCATGCAATGCCAAGCTGCCGTTTCCAAAGCGAGCAAAGTCCTTTCTTGTATTAAGAGAGGTATGGACTCCAGAGAGAGAGATATCATTTTGCCCCTGTATAAATCATTAGTGATACCTCATCTGGAAAATTCAGTTCAGTTTTGGGCCCCAGTTCTCAAAAAGGATATCGGGGAACTGGAGAAAGTGCAGAGAAGGGCAACCAAACTGATAAGAGGCAGGGAGGGCGGTATAGCGCCGCTATTTTTAGCGGCGCTATACCGCCACCGCGCCTCCCGCCCCAGTGTGAAAGGGGCCTAAGTCTGGCTCCAGCCATTTTAACTATGGGCAGCTGAAGCTGCTGCCTGTTTACTTCCAGGATTCTATTCTTTTCTATTCTATGCATTAAGGTGAAAACCCTTCTGTGCTCCAGCTTCCCCCATTTTTCTTACTTGTGCCCATCTGATCCAGCAACGTGCATGAGCGCAGAAGCTCCAGCTGCTGTCTCTCTTCTCATTGGACAGATTTATAGCAGCAGGAGGGATTGGCTCCCGCTGCTGTCAATTAAATCCAGTGACACAGGAGCCGAGTCCCGCTGTCTGTGTTAATGGACGCAGCAGCGGGACTCAGGAGCAGCTTTTCCTGGGGGCACCTGATGAAGAAGAGGGGCCTGGAGCGCTGGACAGTCTCACTGATGTATGCACTGTCACTGTTCACCATCCTCGTGGCCTCCTCAAATGGTGACAGGACAGTGCTTGCATCCCTGATCATGGCCCACTGGCGTGGGGAAAAAAAACAAGCTCCTCTGGCCCAGTTCTGCTGCCATATTGGCACAGATACTCATTGATGGCCCTCTGCTGCATGGTGGGCATGTCACAGATTAGGCAGTTCTTGGGCAGGTTGTATTCCCTTTGGAGGTCTGCCAGCCGAGCACTGGCATTATATGACCGTCGGAAATGCACACAGACTTTCCTGGCCTGCTTCAGGACATCCTGTAAGCCCGGGTACCTGCCCAAGAACCGTTGCACCACCAAATTAAGGACATGAGCAAAACAGGGGACATGGGTCAGTTGTCCCTGTCGCAGGGCAGAGAGGAGGTTGGTGCCATTGTCGCAAACCACCATTCCTGGCTTAAACTGGCGTGGCGTCAACCACCTCTGAGCCTGCCCCTGCAGAGCTGACAGAACCTCTGGCCCAGTGTGGCTCCTGTTCCCCAAGCACACCAGCTCAAGCACTGCATGGCATCTCTTTGCCTGCGTACCTGCGTAGCCCCTTGAACGCCTACGGAGCACCGCTAGTTCCGAGGACACATCAGCACAGGAAGAGGCCAAAGAGGAAGAAGAAGAGGAGGGGGTGGAGGAGAGAGGTGTGTCACAACCAGTAATAGCATTTTGGAGGCGTGGTGGCGGAACAACCTCCAACACTACTGTACCTTGTCCTGCGTCCTTCCCAGCTGCCAGCAGAGTCACCTAATGCGCCGTGAAAGATAGGTAACGTCCCTGTCCATGCCTGCTGGACCATGAGTCAGCGGTAATATGCACCTTACCACTGACCGCCCTGTCCAGCGAGGTATGGACATTGCCTTCCACATGCCAGTAGAGAGCCGGAATCGCCTTCCGTGAGAAAAAGTGGCGTTTGGGAACTTGCCACTGAGGTACCGCACATTCCACAAACTCACAAAAGGGGGTAGAATCTACCAACTGAAAAGGCAGCAGTTGAAGTGCTAGCAATTTAGCTAAGCCATCATTCAACCGCTGGGCATGTGGATGGCTGGGAGAGAACTTCTTTCGGCACTGCAGCAGCTGTGGCAGGGAAATTTGCCTGGTACAATCTGCCATCGGTGTACCGATAGTAGATTGCCCGCATGTACTAGGCTGTGACACACCTAATTCTGCACCTTCAGTCTTATCAGTGCAGGCTTCAGAGAGGACTGAGGGTATAGTGGGGTTGGAGATCCCAGCTGATGAGGGGCAAGGGGAGGTCCGCTTTGTTCTTTGGTGTGGGTCTTTGAGGTACGCTTGCCAACGAACTGCATGGCAGGTCGACATTAGTCTGGTCAAGCATGTGGTGCCCAATCGGGTGATGTTTTGGCCACCTGAGATACGCTTGAGACATATGTTGCAAATAGCAGCGGTGCGATCTGATGCACTCGTCTCAAAAAATGCCCACACCAAAGAACTTTTGGAATAACGCTCAGACACAGCAGCGCCCTGCATATGCGTAGCTCTGCGTTGTGATGCAGTCGGTGTGCTGCCCTTAAGCTGGCCCCTGGAGAGCATCCTGCCTCGTTGGAGATGTGCCTGTGCCTCCTCCTCCTCCTCTCTCCTATCAGGCACCCACGTAGAGTCAGTGACCTCATAATCCCCTCCCTCCTTATCAATGTAGAAAACCTGGCAGTATGCTGCAGCTGGGGGAACATGACTTCTAGATTGCTGTCCTTCTTGGGCACCCCCTCTATCTGGGCTCACGTTACTGCCTTCCTCTATCTGTGTACCATCATCGGAGCCTTCAAAACGCTGCACATCCTCATGCAGGATGTACCCAACACTGTGGTTAAACAGTTCCGGGGACTCCTCAGGAGGACATGGTGGGGCTAGTGAAGGAGTGACTGATGCCATTGAGCAGAGGGAAAAGGACACCTTGGCAGCTGCTTCGCCAGACAAAGTACCCTGGGTGAGAGAGGATGAGGAGGATGAGGATGGCTTGGTCATCCACTCTACCAAGTCTTCGGCATGTTGCGGTTCAATGCGGCCAGCTGCCGAAAACAAGGACGAGCGTGTCCAACGGCCACGTGCTGATGAGGATGCACCGTGTCCACGACCAGCACTGTTGCCTCTAGACGCAGAGCCTGTTGTCCTTGTGACTCTCTGCCTCTCCTTGTTGTCCTTCCAGACATACTAATGGCCTGCAGAGGACAAAGGCAGTACACACACCTCGTAGCTTTAGGTGCAAACTGCAGAGGACACGGGCAGTACACACCAAGTAGCTTTAGGTGCAAACTACAGAGGACACGTGCAGTACACACCAAGTAGCTTTTGGTGCAAACTACAGAGGACACGGGCAGTACACACCAAGTAGCTTTAGGTGCAAACTACAGAGGACACGTGCAGTACACACCAAGTAGCTTTAGGTGCAAACTACAGAGGACACGGGCAGTACACACCAAGTAGCTTTAGGTGCAAACTACAGAGGACACGTGCAGTACACACCAAGTAGCTTTAGGTGCAAACTACAGAGGACACAGGCAATACACCACGTGAGAATACTGCAGCTAGCACAATCACCTGCCTGCCAGTAAATTAGGAATAGCTGATCTAGCTAAACTATACAGTGTATAAATATATGTACAACACCTGGGATGCATATATATCCTCTACACACTGTAACTTTAACTGGCTAGCCTGCCTGCTCTATCTACCTAGAAAAAATGACACTGTCTCTCTCTCTCTCTGTCTGTCTTTAACCACTGCCGCAACACACTACACAAGGCCGACCTGCAGGCGGCCTTTTATAGTGTGGGGCGTTCACTAAACCCCCTGAGCCATAATTGGCCAAAGCCACCCTGACTTTGGCCAATTATGGCTCTCTGTTTTTTGCTCGCTGTGATTGGCCAAGCATGCGGGTCATAGTGCATGCTTGGCCAATCATCAGCCAGCAATGCACTGCGATGCCGCAGTGAATTATGGGCCATGATGCGCAGGCCCGGATTTCCCACAAGGTCACCGAGGCCTGGCCTCGGGGGAGCAGGGCACAGAGGGGCGACAGCGGCATGGAGTCCCCCGACGACCGGAACATACAGTTAAGGGCGGTAAGTTGCTTTCTAGCAGGGCTAAATGTAGTGTGGGGAAATCCGCTCGCTCGTTAAGTGATTGTGGCGATGTCGCCGAAATCACTTGTAAAATGTGTGCTGCCATCCGTCCTCCCCCCCACATACCTCTCTCTGCTGGCTCTGTCTTCGGGACTCTGTTCTCCCCCTAGCCGCCGAGTCCATCTCCTGTCCCTCTCCCGATGTACACAGTGAGAGGGGTGAGCTGTGCTCTTCCCATCTCAGCTGTGACAGGAGTTCTAGCACAGTGCTAGGACTCCTGTTTTGGAGGTGACAGGGTCAATAAAGAGAACCTGTCACCTCCAATTGCTATCACACAGGGAATTGTTTTCTCCTGTGTGATAGCAATAAAGTTAGGTGAAAAAAAAATAAGAAATAATAATTTAATTAATAAAATAAAAAAGTAATTAAAAAGTAAAGCATAAGAAAAATAATATATATATATATATATATATATATATATATATATATATATATATATATATATATATATATATATATATATATATATATATATATATATATATATATATATATAAAAGAAAAGTATACAAAAAAAGTAAACGACAAGCTACAAATAATAAAAAAAGTAATAAAAAAAAAAAGAAACAAAATATTTAAACTAACCGTGCTGCCCCTGCCATCCGGTTACCATTCTACGTTGATTTAGGGGGGGGTACATTGCGGAACCTGGCCTTGGGGCGGCAGGGAGAGCAAATCCGGCCCTGATGACGCGCCACTCGAATTAGGCGCGAACGGCCCGTAAAGTTCGTATTTCGATGAACGGTCGAAAATACGATGTTCGAGTCGAACATGGGTTCGACTCGAACACGAAGCTCATCCCTAGTCATAACTGTGTAATAAATGATAAACATCTGTCTAGACACAAGGATGACATATGAAAGCCTGCCTATATGGGGCCTTTTTAAAGCATATCATATCGAAAGCAAAATCCTTCAACACACAATCCTGCCAACAAAAGAGATCAGACTCACTAATTAGTGTCATCCGCACTAATAACATAGAAAGAAGTGAGCATACCCAGACACCATGTGCTCAGGAAAATTAACATACAGTATGTATCCAACGTGACTTTGTAACAATTTATATTGTAAACACATCATGACATCATTATGTTTATAATGACAGGAAACCTACAGCACAGACATGATCACAAGAATACAAGGAAGTGCACATGAGGGATTAGTCACAATCTTATGGCATAACCATTCTAGTATGCTAATGGGCATCTAACATGAGTACCAATGTATAACCCAGGTACATACAGTATGCAGCAATACAAACATGGTGGATGCCAAGGAGCTGAGCAGAAACCTGAATGCAGGCAAAGAGGAGATAATAATCTTGGATCCTGAGAACCCAAGGCTCAATACTGGTTCTAGATAATCCAATAAGTGGCCACTATGTGAGCACACCCTGAATGTCCCCAAGCAGATGCATATCACTGATCAGGTAGTATTATTGGTAGACAGTATAATACATCACCCAATGCTGCTGATCAAAAGATTTTCCATGGTCTGTTTGCAGACATTCAGTTTCCAACCTTTGGACACACATACACAGATAATTGTCTTACAAGGTAGAATCATCAGTACCCAGTGTACAATCACATTAACTCTCCCCCAGAAGATGAAAATGTTTGTTAGGGTAGATATAAATGTGTATCTAAATTTTCCTTTCCTCTGAAGGCCGATTTGCGTTTGGATCATACTTCAGAGGCTGCGAGGAAGTGATACAACACCTTCTTGCTGCCTGTTTTAACCCCAATTATTTAAGACAAATGTGCCGCAATGCAGCATTACTAGGACTTGGAGAGGCACAGGGAACCTGGGGTGGGGCATAAATACAAGTCCTAAAGTGCATGGCCAATGTTGGTTATAAGCTGGGTTGCACTTAACAGTGGGGGCAGCTTAAAGAATGAGGAGTACGCAGAAGCTGAGCCTAGTGGCTGTATACACTGCATGCCTATGTCAGGGAGGGGGGGGGGGGAGAGAAGGGGAGGGATGGGAGAGGGGGGAGGGTGGAGAGAGGAGCATGGGAGAGAAGGGGTCAAAGGAGGAAAGAGGGTGGAGAAAGAGGGGGAGGGGAGAAGGGAGAGAGAGGGGGGAAGAGGGAGGGGAGATATGAGGTCAAAAGAGGAGAGGGGGGAGAGAGAGTGATTGAATGGTGAGAGAGAGGAGGAGGATAGGGGAGGGGAGAAAGAGGGGGAGGAGGAGTAAGGGAAGAGAGATGTAAGATTAGAGAGAGGGGAGAGAGGAGGAGAGGGGGTGGGGAGAGAAGGAGGAGGGGAGGGGGAGAGGGCTTTAAATGGGGAGGCGGGGATAGGGGGAGGGGGAGGGAGAGAATGAGGGAGGGAAGAGAGGTGGAAGATTAGAGAGAGGTGAGGAGAGAGAAAGAGAGGGGGGAGAGAAGGTGGTGGGGTGAGAGAGGGAGGGGAGAGGGGGTGAGGGTCGGGGAGAAAGAGGGGTTGAAAGGGGAGGGGGAGAGGGAGGAGGAGGAGGATAGGGGGAGGGAGAAAAGGAGGGAGGGAAGACCGGTAGAAGATTAGGGAGAGGGGAGGGAGTAGGGGGGGAGAGAGAAAGAGAGGGGAGAGACGGTGAGGGGGAGTGAGAGAGAAGGGGGAGGAGTAGCATAGAGGAAGGGAGAAAGAGGGGGGAAAAAGAGGGAGGCAAGAGAGGTGGAAGTTTAGAGAAAGGGGAAGGAGTAGGGGGAAGAGAGAGAAAGAGAGGGGGGGAGAGGGGGTGCAAAAAAGGGGAGAGGGTAGGGGAGAGAAAGGGTTTGAATGGGGAGGGGGAGAGGAAGGAGGAGGATAGGGGGAGGGGAGAAAGAGGGGAGGGAGAGAAGGAGGGAGGGAAGAGAGGTGGAAGATTAGAGAGAGGGGAGGGAGTAGGGGAGGAGATAGAAAGAGAGGGGGAGATAGGGGAGGGGAGTGAAGCGAGAGGTAAGAGAGAGGGAAGGGGAGAGAGAGGGATTGAATGGGGAGGGGGAGAGGGAGGAGGATAGGGGAGGAGAGAAAGAGGGTGAGGGAGAGGAGGAGGGAGGGAAGAGAGGTGGAAGATTAGAGAGAGGGGAGAAAGTAAGGGGAGGAGAGAGAAAGAGAGAGAGTAGAAAGGGGGTAGAGAGGGGGAGGGGAGGGGAGAGAGAGGGAGCGGGAGAGAGAGGGGGATGAAGGAGAGGGAGGGGGGAGAGAGGGGGGAGAGAGAGGGAGGGGAGAGAGAGGGCCGCCAAAAAAAGTGATCTTGCGGCGAATCCGCCACGGACACCATTTGTATCCAAAAGCGGACTGCTCGCCTTTTCAGAAATTACCAGGGTTATGGCAGCTATCTGCTGCTATAACAACGGTATTCAATGTCAAAGTACCGACATATAACGACGGTGGACGGTCCGGAAGTGGTTATGCTATGGTTCTTGATAAATGATCTGGATGTTTTATTGTCAGTTTTAAGCAGCTAACCTTTTTATTTATATGATTTGTTATTTATATATGATATACTTTTATTTACAAACGTAAGACTATATTTTATAAATAAATGTTACCTAAATCTTGCAGCTGTTGTAAGAATATCTGCCCAAGTGGCTGCTAACCCAGGAAAAATCTGTTTATTAAAGACGCCACCTTGAGGATAAAAGGGAACGAGCAAGAAGCATGCACGTCTAAAGGGATGCAGAAGATGCACTTTCATATTACAGTCAGTCTAAGTGCCAGAGTTGGGCCTCTCCAAGATTGGGAGAAAGAATTGCTGGAAGGAGAGGCTGGAGAACAGAGTTACAATGAAGGACTGGATAGATGTAGAGGGAATAAAAGAAGGCGCCTCCATACTCTGAGAATAAGTTTGGTATTTTGCTTTTTCAGCTAGTAATCTTATAGGAAGATGATCTCAAAGCCTCAACTCATTTTATGTTGGCATGCTGCTTGTGCAGACATAGTTGCTTCAGCAGATGTGTAAGTGATTCTCAGAAAAGGGACTGGAATGTAAATAAAAGAGTTGGGTTGTACCTAACACAGACATGATCCTGGGAAATAGTGACCCAAATCTCATAGGATATGATGGACTGGGACCGGCAGGTGATCCTAGTACTACTACTCATTAATGTTACTCATTCCAATCACACAATCGTCCGATATCCTGGTCCATCAAAAGGCAAAGCCCTACTTTATACAGCCTCAGCTGGTTCACTCCTAAGGGAACTTGACAGGCTCTTTGTCAGTTCAGCTACGGCCCATTACAGGCATGACTATAAGATTCGTCAACCTTGGTCCTTTAACCATTCTAAATAACGACACAAAACTGCGTGACACGGGTTTAAATGGCCACAGCGGACCTTTCATTAACAAATGAATAAATAACATCACTTAAAGCGGATGTGCCATGGGAAAAAAATATTAAAAGCCAGCAGCTACAAATACTGCAGCTGCTGACTTTTATTATTAGGACACTTACCTGTCCTTGAGTCCAGCGCCGATCGCAGCAGAGGACGAGCGATCGCTCATCTCTCTGCTGCTCCCCCCGCCATCCACGCTGAGGGAACCAGGAAGTGAAGCGCTGCGGCTTCACTGCCCGGTTCCCTACGGCACATGCGCGAGTCGCGCCGCGCCCACCGATTGGCTCCCGCTGTGTGCTGGGAGCCGAGTGTTCCCAGCACACAACGGGGGGGCGACGGGATGTGACGGAATGCCCATCTTTTGCCCGTGAATGCCGGGCCGGAAGTGGGTGCAAATACCTTTCTTTAGACAGGTATCTGCACCCCCCTGCCCCCTGAAAGGTGTCAAATGTGACACCGGAGGGGGGGATTGTTCTGATCAGCGGGACTCCACTTTAGGGTGGAGAACCGCTTAAAAACAATTCAACAATCAACAATGTGTAGCAAAGTCTCTTCCAGTCGAATGAGAACCTCTAAGGCCAAAGATAGCTGACATTCTTCAATATGTGGTAGGTTGTGAAGTATAGTAGGTGCAAAAATGGTGAAAGTCATTGTGCGCCAGACACTTCTTGGATGTAAAAGAGGTTTTATTTCTCTTAACAGTCCTTTTTGTATTTTTGGAGGAAAGAGGGTTAGGGCCAGGAGGACACCCTTAAGTAGCTGTAGATTCAATTGACAGACTCAGAGGGCCAGATCCACAGAGAGAGTACGCCGGCGTATCTACTGATACGCCGGCGTACTTTCAAATTTCCTGCATCGTATCTTTAGTTTGAATCCTCAAACCAAGATACGACGGCATCTGGGTTAGATCCGACAGGTGTACGTCCTCGTACGCCTTCGGATCTAAGATGCAATACTTTGGCGTCCGCTGGGTGGCGTTCACGTCGTTTTCCGCATCGGGTATGCAAATTAGCTATTTCCGACGATCCACGAACGTACGCGCGGCCGTCGCATTCTCTTACGTCGTCTCTAGTCGGCTTTTTCCGGCGTATAGTTAAAGCTGGTATTTTGAGGCGTATAGATAGACTTGCCATGTTAAGTATGGCCGTCGTTCCCGCGTCGAAATTTGATTTTTTTTTGTGTAAGTCGTCGGTGAATCGGGATGGACGTAAATCACGTCTAAGTTAAAAAAATTACGTCGTTGCGACGTCATTTAGCGCAATGCACGGCGGGAAATTTATAAACGGAGCATGCGCAGTTCATTCGGCGCAGGGACGCGCTTCATTTAAATGAATCACGCCCCCTAATCGCCGATTTGAATTCCGCCGCCAGAGATACACTACACCGCTGTAACTTACAGCGCAAATTCTTCCAGGATTCGATTTAAAGCCAGGTAAGATACGGCGGCGTAGTGTATCTCTGATACGCTGCGCCAATCTATTTGTATGTGGATCTGGCCCAGAGACTTCAATAGGAGGACAGCCGTGCAGGAAAAGCCCCCAGCAAGGTGCCACATTTGCACTTGCAGGAATGCTGTCTCCTATGGCAACAGTCTTTAACAGCTTCTAAAACAAACGTAACAGTTCCTTCAGCTTCACTGCAACTGCCTCTAAGGCCTCGTACACACGACCGGATCTATCCGCTAGGATTGATCCGCGGATCAGTTCCAGCAGATAGATCCGGTCGTGTGTACGGCCTAGCGGACATTTCCCAATCTATCCGCTGGAATCCAGTCCAGCGGACTGATCCGGTCGTCTGTACAAACTCACCGGATCAGTCCGTCCGCTCCCATCCCTCGCATGCGTCGTAATGATTCGACGCATGCGTGGAAGTATTTACCTTCCAGGGTCGAGCACGTTGCCACGTCATCGTCGCGGCGATGGCGCGGCCACGTCACCGCGGATGTATTCCGCGGGGATTTCGATCTGATGGTGTGTACAGCCATCAGATCCAAATCCGCCAGAGGATTTATCCGCTGGAAACGGTGTGGCGGACCCTCTCGTCTGTACGAGGCCTAATAGTTCTTCAACACTGAGCTCCGGATCTCTCACTAGACCCACTGATCCACTGACTCTGAATCCCTTGAGCTCCTCCAATCTTTGCGGTGATATCTCCCTCAAGCGTCACCTCCGCTTCCTTGCTGGGTCCCTAGCTTGGCACTCCAGATACTTCTTGTAACGGAATGACCCGTGACACCCAAAGACTTTGTGAGGATGGGGGATACTCCTATGTCAGCGTCACTGATAACTCTTGGGTCTGAGTCCACTCTGTGCCCTTTGGGCATGGAGTGGCAAGTGAACCGTAATTCATGGATTACATGAGATTTGACATCACGGACAGTTCATATTGCAGGATCTTGAGAGACTACAAGATGTTGGTTAATTGTGACCCCAACCAGTCAATATTCTATGACTCATTTCTATGATTAGTCTAGTGACATGCTAATTGCATCAGGGCTTGGAGGACATTCCATTGTCCTTGTGTAAAGGTGTTGTAACGGACAGGTGTTAATCCCAGGTCTGCTCCCAGAACTCTAATTATGCATACTAAAGACTGCTTATGTGTGATAACCCTGTCTACAATCTATTGATGCTCAGAGGTGTCAAGAGGTATGCGGAGACGGAGTGGGTGAAGGCTTTTGTTGTTAGTAATTGAGGAATGTTTAGTAATTAGCCTTAGTGTGTGATTGGGGGGGGGGGCAGTTTGATTGTTCCTGTAAATTCTGTGACCTGTTGTACTATATAAAAAGACTGAGAGAAATCATTAAAGTATCATTACATTTGGAACAAGCACAGAGCTGCGTGTCTCGTCTTGATTCTGGGAAAATGGGATGCCTGCTGGTCTGTCTGTGTGTCAGATGAGCTGTTGTCGTGGATGGAAGGTCGTAAACGGTGGTGACCGTTACAGTGGTGGCACAGCAGTGGGATAATTCCATCGCTTAAAGGACGGCAACAAGGACACAGGACGATGGAGACGCTGTATGAGCGGCTGAAGCTCTCTTCCCTCAAGGACTTACTGGAGAGCCGGGGCAGATCGGCCAGCAACCGTAAGAGAAGGGACATTATCGCACAACTTGTCGAAATGGATAGAGCTGAGAGGCCCAGCGTAACAGACCGGACACCCGATGAAGAGTTCTGGGACCGGGCTGTTAGACGTGGACTGGCACAGTATGGACCTAATCCTCCACCGGAGATCATAGACCGGGTTATAGCGGCTGTGGATGCCACTTGGCTAGAGCAAAGAGGTGCTGCAGCAGCAGAAGTCACAGCAGCACCAACTGAAGAGAGGGGAGAGGTACAGAGACCAGTCACCATGGAAGTGGAGTTCCAGGGAGCCGGGGCAATCGGCCCCTCTCCCCAGCAACAAGCTGTGGTGGTAAAGCATTTACTCCCAGCTGAATCACTGGCGGCAGGGCAGAATGATACTGGCTGCGGCACACGGCTGCAGCTTGAGCTGACATCGGGGGATGGGACTGTGGTCTCCCCCCAAAGCGACCCAGCAGAAGAGCTGGCAACAGAGCAGAGCGCCACAAGCCTCTGCTCTCACCTAGCAGGAGAGGGAGTTCCTGTGGGAGTGGATGGGACTGTGGTCTCCACTCAAAGCGACCCAGCAGAAGAGCTGGCAACAGAGCAGAGTGCCACAAGCCTCTGCTCTCTACTAACGGAAGAGGGAGTTTCTGGGGCAGTGGATGGGACTGTGGTCTCCACTGACACAACCCCAGAAAATGGTGCGTCACCGAGACAGGAGGATGTCGGCTTGGCTTTGCAAGCATCGGGGGATTTTCACCTACCAGTGGATGGGACTTCAGTCTCCACTGGTATACCCCAGGAATGGTGGCCAGTTGGCCCAGATCCCCAGCAGCATGATGAACTGAGCCCAGTCACCCTGTCTTCTCTCCAGCGGCTGAAAGGACTCCAGGGAGAAGGGCCAGTCCAGGCCTCTCCCCAGCGGCAGGCAGGTTCTCTGAGAGAGACAGAGGTTGGCGGGGTGAGTAAGGCTCTGTTTGGAGCAATTAATTTGGGGTACGGTATGGATACCAGCATTGGAGGACTGGATCTACTGACTGACTTCGGAGTCAACCCGTTTGGGGTCTCCTCCTGTGTCAGTCTCCCACCGAAAGGGGAGAGATGTAACGGAATGACCCGTGACACCCAAAGACTTTGTGAGGATGGGGGATACTCCTATGTCAGCGTCACTGATAACTCTTGGGTCTGAGTCCACTCTGTGCCCTTTGGGCATGGAGTGGCAAGTGAATCGTAATTCATGGATTACATGAGATTTGACATCACGGACAGTTCATATTGCAGGATCTTGAGAGACTACAAGATGTTGGTTAATTGTGACCCCAACCAGTCAATATTCTATGACTCATTTCTATGATTAGTCTAGTGACATGCTAATTGCATCAGGGCTTGGAGGACATTCCATTGTCCTTGTGTAAAGGTGTTGTAACGGACAGGTGTTAATCCCAGGTCTGCTCCCAGAACTCTAATTATGCATACTAAAGACTGCTTATGTGTGATAACCCTGTCTACAATCTATTGATGCTCAGAGGTGTCAAGAGGTATGCGGAGACGGAGTGGGTGAAGGCTTTTGTTGTTAGTAATTGAGGAATGTTTAGTAATTAGCCTTAGTGTGTGATTGGGGGGGGGGGCAGTTTGATTGTTCCTGTAAATTCTGTGACCTGTTGTACTATATAAAAAGACTGAGAGAAATCATTAAAGTATCATTACATTTGGAACAAGCACAGAGCTGCGTGTCTCGTCTTGATTCTGGGAAAATGGGATGCCTGCTGGTCTGTCTGTGTGTCAGATGAGCTGTTGTCGTGGATGGAAGGTCGTAAACGGTGGTGACCGTTACACTTCTCCTTGTCAAAATATTTTATTGATTGGATCAACAAGTAAATACAAGCAGTCGTAATAAATAATTCAACAGTAAGCAAGCCATGTTTAACATAAATGGTCAAATTTTAAGGTCCACTAAGTAGCTACTGTTAGGTAGGTTATTTGACCATTACAGAAAAGAAAAGTAAATTAGTTAGTATAACTAAGAATAATTAACTACGATTGAAAAAATACTACCATATAGAGTATTAGCTTGGACCAGAGCTGTTAAAATTTGTTAAATAGAATAATATTTCATTCCTGTTCAGTAAAAGAATAAAACACACAGAAAAAGTGAGAGACAAGAAAAGGAAGAATAGAATAGTGAGGAGAATAGAGAAGAAAGTGCAGGAGTCCACCGGATTAGCTCAGATCGTATGGCTTCCTGTCTGAGCGTGTAAAAAGCATCATAGTATTCACAACAGAAAGTAGGGTAGCACCAAGGCTCTGAAAGTTTGGAATTGCAAATCACTTTTATCTGAGTAGGGTTGTCAGCTACCATGGCATGAGAACTGTGTTATCACAGAGTGATGATAAGTGGTATTTGATCCAAGCATTCCAGGTTTTTTCCAAAGCTGGAATTTGATCTCTTTCTATTGCTAGCATTTTGGCATGAGACATGAAAACGTTTAATCTGGATTCAGTCTCGGGTACCTCTAGGTCGGGGGGTCCTCCACACCTTTGCGATTGTTTGCTTAGCCGCCGTGAGGAGTTGGGTAAGAAGTTTAAATTGTCTATAAGTAATACAGTCCGGTTTTAGATTGACCAAGACTGTGGCTGGGTCAGGTTGCACATTGAGATTAAACATTCTGGAGGCAACTCCAAATATTTTCTTCCAACATATCTGTGCCAATGGGCAGGACCACCATATGTGCAAGTGGGTGCCCGGGTCAAGGCAGCCTCGAAAGCATTGCACCGTTTGGTTTGGCGTAAATTTGGCCAACCTGGAATGGACGAGGTACCAACGAGTTAAAACCTTATAGTTGGTTTCTACCGCCAGGATATTTGAAGAGGAAGATTTCGTTGGGGACCACATTTTAGACCAGTCAGCCATATCAAATGTTCTATCCAGGTCCTCCTCCCATTTACGGACATATGGGGGTTTATCAAGACCAGGGTAAGTTGAAATTTGGGAGTATAAAGAAGATATCATACCTCTTGAGTGGGGATCCTTCAGACAGGCTGATTCAAAGTGTGTGGTATGTGACGGGGAGGTAGTAGTACTTAGTAATGATGCATAGAAATTTTTGATCTGAAGATATCTAAAGCGTTCGGAATTTGGTAAATTATAGGTGTCACGAAGGGTAGAAAATGTGAGGATTCTTAGGAAGGACGTAGAAGACATTAATAGGTAGATTCACAGAGAGCGCCGCAACTTTAGGGCAGCGTAGCGTACCGTATTTACGCTACGCCGCCTTAAGTCAGAGAGGGAAGTACTGTATTCTCAAAGTACTTGCCTCCTAACTTAAGGCGGCGTAGCGTAAATGCGGCGGGCGCAAGTGCGCCTAATTCAAAATAGGCTGAGGGGGCGTGTTTTATGTTAATATGCTTTGACCTAACGTGATTGACGTTTTTTGGAACGGCGCATGCGCCGTCCGCCTACATTTCCCAGTGTGCATTGCGGCTAAGTACGCCGCACGGTCCTGTTGATTTCGACGTGGACGTAAATGACGTAAATTCCTATTCAAGGACGACTTACGCAAACAACGTAAATTTTTTTAGAATTTCGAAGCGGGAACGGCGGCCATACTTTGACATTGGCTACGCCACCTAGGGGGATGCCAATCTCTTACGGAAACGGCGTATCTGTACTGCGTCGGCCGGGCGTACGTTTGTGAATAGGCTTATCTTGTGATTTACATAGCGGCCAGCCTAAATATTGCACCTTAAGATAGGACGGGGCAAGCCGTCGTATCTTAGGCCCCGTACAAACGACCAAACATGTATGCTGAAACTGGTCCGCGGGCCAGTTTCAGCATACATGTTCGGTCGTGTGTAGGCGCGAGCGGGCCGAATTCCAGGAAACATTTGCCCGCTGGGCCTTTTCCCAGCAGACAAATATTCCTGGACGTGTTTTAAAACCGTCCGCTGGAATCCTGCCCGCTCGGACATGTACGGTCGTCAGTACAGACCTACCGTACATGTCCGAGCGCCCGCCGTCCCTCGCATGCGTCGAATGACTTCGACGCATGCATGGAAGCCTTTAAATGGCAGGCCCGCCCACGTCGCCGCGTCATCGTCGCGGTGACGACGCAGACACGCCCCGCGTATTGTTTACGCGCGGACTTCTGTACGATGGTTAGTACAGCCATCGTACAGAAGCCCTCTGGCAGGCATGTACGGTGAAAACGGTCCGACGGACCGGTTTCATCGTACATGTTTGCCCGTGTGTACCGGGCCTTAGATAGGTTTAAGTGTATCTCTGTTTGAGAATACACTTAAACTTAGGTCGGCGCAGATTCTGAGTTGGGTTGGCGTATCTACTGATACGCCGACCTAACTCTACCTGAATCTAGCTATAAGTTACTAAGCCGTGTAATGTTCAGAGAGGTCCAAACCTTGAATGATTTGGGAAAGACCCATGCTGGGTAGGACAAGGGTTTTTTGGAGATTGATAATAAAGGGTTGTGGGGAGATTGTAGTTGGTGTTTGAATTTGAGTTTGTCCCATAAAGATAGAAAATATTTGGCGATAGGGTTACGCAAGGTTTTGCGTTCCTTGGGGAGGAGCCATAACAAATTGGAGATGGAGAGTGGGTCACATTCTGCGGCTTCTATTATAACCCATAAGAGTATTTCATGAGTAGCATGATATTTGGAAAGGCTGGCAATGTGTGCAGCTCTATAATAATTTGCAAAGTTCGGAAAGCCAAGACCTCTTCTGAGTTTTGGCAAATGTAACGTGTGAAGTGAAATACGGGGTTTAGTGGAGCCCCACACTAAGGTTGTTGTCCTTTATTGAAGTAATCTAAGGTACTCCAGATATTTCTCAAGTTTCACCCCTGCTGACCGGCTCTGTACCTGGCTTGACACACAAGGCTGCTCTGCAAGGGTCACCTCCGCTGGTTGGGTCCCCGACTGGATCACTATTTGAAGTTTCTGGTACTTGCTTCAGTTACTCTCTGAGGTCCCTGGTAAAGGTAATTGGTCCCTTAGTGGCAACAGTTTCCCTTCTACCTCTGAACACGACAGGTACTCCGGCCGGCAGAACCGTCACTTTTGGTTGGACTGAAAGCTGCAATCCCAACCCTGCGCTGCCATCTTACTTCTGGATAGGCCCTTACACAGCCTGGCAGCCAGATGCCCCCAGGACTGGCCCAATCTCTGGCCTAGCAGCCCGGGGGACATACAACACATGTCCACCCAGACAGCCGTCCAGGTGGCACCGAACCTAGATCACCTGACTCCACCAGAACAATTCTCCAGTGCCTTCTCACCAATGACACTAAGGGTCCTTTCACACAGAGCGGACCGTTTCTGTGTCCGCTCCGTGTGTCCGCCAAAGACCGTCTGTCCGTCTGCATCCGATCCGTTCCGCCGAACGGAAGAAAAATAGTGTTTCTTCTGTTCGCAAAAGCGGATCCCGACAGACGCGGACGTTAACGGACGCGATCCCATAGGGATTCATTACAAGTCCGTAAACGGACTTGTAACGAACGGACGAACGGTCCGCTAGTGTGAAAGGACCCTTACTAAGATAGCAAACACCTGTAGCCAATTTGAAAAACTGTGGGGAATAAGCCACGAGCGACACTTCTCCTCCTCTTCCTTGCTTTCCCCTTTCTCAATATTAAACTTTTCTAGAGGCAAGAGGGAGAATATTTCCACATATTTACCCCGCCAACTTTTTTCCCTGGACCTCTTGCTCAAGATTGGCCCCCAAAGGGCCCTCAAAGCACACATACATCCACCAACCGAACCCCATCATCCCCATATTCCTTGGACCTGCGAGGGCCGGAGCCACTGGTCTTCTCAGTCTGCAACAACGTGGCCACTGCAGTGAAAGGCGGAGCCAACTCCGTCCCACAACCACATCCTTCCACCCCTGCTCATCAGTCTGCACAATGGCACAAACCTCTGCCTCTGATGGCGATGCATCAGAAGGTGGGGCAGAAATAACTGGACCCCCCGTGTGAACCCTGCAGGCACCATAATGAGCCAAAAGGGTCCAGCTGGTGCACAACAGTCCAACAGGTCCCAAAACCCAGCCCAAAAAATTCTGTATAACCTAACCTACCGCCATGGGTACCGACTGGGAAATCCCATTGAGTTTGACACCCCTGTTCTAGAGTAGGGCTGGCCATAGACAGATCAAAATGTATCTGATTCAGCAAGAACCAGCTGATTTTTGGGCATGCTGATTGTTCTGAAGTTGATCTATGGATTGACTTAAAAACAACCAGCCTGTCATGTTTTTCTCATGGAAATCCCAGCTAATAACTTATGCCCTATACCCAACTACAACAATGCATAGACCAGTGGATGAATCTTCCATTAAACTTCAAGCGGAGGTTCACCCTCAAACTGAACTTTGTGTCTCTCATATCTGCAGCTAGGGGTGCAACGGATCAGAAAACTCACGGTTCGGATCGATCCTCGGATCAGGAGTCACGGATCGGATCATTTTTCGGATCACCAAAAAAAAAATACTAATCTTGTTACACCCAACAGAGTTTTAGATTCAGTTATTTTCAACACAAAACGGAGCTTAAATACAGAATATGTAAATCTGACGGACTGTTTACATGTTACATTTTAAAATCCGCAGCCCAATAAATACATGCAGCGTTGTCAATTTTTAAAATATCTGTACCCTTGCCTGTATCCAGCATGACTTCCGGGTCTTCTTCCCTGCGGGGAGTGGGTGTGTCGCTCCTTTTCCCCGACAGGGAGCTCTGCGCAATGTCTCCTGGGAGTGAGTGATGAGAATCCCAGGAGACGCGCTGTGCTGTAATCCCGCGATATCTCGCGGGTCACGCGACTCGGCAAGCGGGTCATGTGACTCGGCAAGCGGGTCATGTGACGTGGGCGGCTACGAATTCTCCATTTTAGGTATGGAATATCCCAGGAAGGACATCCTGCTGGGCTTCACAGTGCCCACAAACAAGATGGAAACGTCCATCTATGGATTTTTCTAAAATATCGTTTGCGGGAGAAAACAATTCCTGGCGGCTAGAAAATTGGGACACACGACTTCCTTATTTACCAAGGTAAGAGTGGCAGAACGATTAAAAAAAACGAAAAACCCGCGGAACCCCTGCTTTAATGGGCAGAGTAAATCTGTATAAGCTTACCTTTGAGCTCTGAAAGCGACCACCCCTTTTCAAGAATGTTGGCATAGATGGGTGTCCAGCCCTCTTACTTTGGCGTCTGTAAGTTCAGGAGACTAACCAATAGTTCTGACCTCTACTCTTATGCATGTCCCGGTAAAATAGAAATATGTCACTATCTTTCCACTGTATGGAGAGTTAAATGCTAAAGCTGTATTTCTTCTTGCATGTGCATATTACCTGTGGAACTTAAGTCCAAAATGCGAAAAAAAATCAAGTGATTGAAATGAATTGTATGAATTACATATATTAAGAGTCTTAAATCCTACGAACTTTGAATTTACAGTGTCTAGAATTTTCTCTAACCAATTACTCTTTAATCAAATATCATTAAACATATATATATTACCCGCTCACTGATTGGTTACTAGAGGTAACTGCACATTATTACCGCTCATTGATTGGTTGCTAGAGGTTACTGCACATTATTACTGCTCATTGATTGGTTGCTAGAGGTTACTGTGCAATATTACCACTCAATGATTGGTTGCTAGAGGTTACTGCACATTATTACCTCTCATTGACTGGTTGCTAGAGGTTCTAGTCCGGGTTTTTTTTCAACTCCAGTCCAGTTTTTTTTAAAACCAGTCCGTTTTTTTTTTCAACTCCAGGACAGTTTTTTTTAAAATCCAGTCCAAGCTTTTTTTTCCAACTCCAGTCCAGTTTTTTTTTAAATCCAACCCGTGTTTTTTTTTTCAACTCCAGGCCATTTTTTTTTTTAAAACCAGTCCAGGTTTTCTTTTTCAACTCCAGTCCAGTTTTTTTTAATCCAGTCCGGGTTTTTTTTTTTTAATCCAGTCCAGGTTTTTTTTTCAACTCCAGTCCAGTTATTTTTTTTAGAATCCAGTACGTTTTTTTTTTAATTCCAATTCATATTTTTTTAATACCAGTCCAGGTTTTTTTTTTCCAACTCCAGTATAGTTTTTTTTAAATCCAGTCCGGGTTTTTTTCAACGCTAGTCCAGTTTTTTTTTTTAATCCAGTCTAGGGTTTTTTCCGAACTCCAGTCCAGGTTTTTTTTTCAAATCCAGTCCGGGTTTTTTTTTAACACCAGTCCGTTTTTTTTTTTAACTCCAGTCCAGTTTTTTTTTCAATTCCAGTCCGGGTTTTTTCCCCAACTCCAGTCCAGTTTTTATTTAAATCCAGTCCGGGTTTTTTTCTCCAAAAAACCCGGACTGGATTTAAATAAAAACTGGACTGGAGTTAAAAAAAAACCCGGACTGGATTTAAAAAAACCCGGACTGGAGTTGAAAAAAAACCCGGACTGGATTTAAAGAAAAAAATGGACTGGAGTTGGAAGAAAAAACCCAGACTAGATTTAAAAAAAACTGGACTGGAGTTGGGAAAAAAACCGGACTGGAGTTAAAAAAAAGAACCCAGACTGGATTAAAAAAAAAAAAACCCGGACTGGAGTTGGAAAAAAAAAACCCACTGGATTAAAAAAAAAAAACTGGACTGGAGTTGAAAAAAAACCCGGACTGGATTTAAGTTGTTGAGCGGGGGGTGCCGCGGATCGGATCGGGTGCCGCTGATCAGTTGTCTCTCACCTGTGCACAGCTGTGTGCATGTCTCCCCTCAGACCCCGTGCTCCTTCTTCTTGCACAGCTTCCGTGCTGGTTGGGAGGTATGGGAAGGTAGTCTCTGGTTGCCAGTAAAGGCCATGATTTTTGTCAGTAAAAAATTCTCGTGTGTGATTGTGTAGACAGGGCTCCAGTGCACTGTATTTCCCGGGGGCCTACAATGCTCTTAAGATGCCACTGTTAAGAGGCACAGTCTGGTTATGGTTGTAATCTATATTGTTTTTTTTTTCTGTAAAACTTTTAATAAATATATCTTTAAAAAAAAACAGGTTAGGTTCACACATGTTCAGTGCGAATTTATCCTTTCGTTTTTACTGCGAATTTCCTAAGCAGCTGTTCATCTGCAATTTTAGATGCAGTTCAAATGCAAATTTTTGCATCTTTAACATTAGCTGGTTGTTAACCACTTGAAGGTCTGCCCCGCATACATTTACTGCGGCATGGCGGTCCTTAAGCACAAAATCACGTACCTGTACGTAATCTCAAAGATGGCTCTGGGGCACGCGCATGCGCCGCCAAAGCTACATATCCTTTATGAATAAAGCCAATAGTCATATTCACTGTACAATACGCAGTATGTACAATGCTTACAATATCATTATTATTCAGTTGTTTCCCTTTAAATCTAATCACGCCCACTTTTCTTCTCACCTAATAAATGACTCTTCAATTTGATACCCCAGTAAGCAAATTTCCATATTGCTTGCTAATTTTGTATTATTTTCAAAATGCTTCTGCTTTATATGTTTGCTTTTCTAGAAACAAAAATGTGCCAGGAAGATTTGTATTGCTTTAGGTTAATTACAGAGAAAATTATTATTAAGTGATGTCTTTTTCATAATTAGATTACTGCAGCTTGAGCAATGCATGCAGAGAGCAAAATGAGTCATGCAGCGTCACAAAGAGTTTTTCAGACAGTAAGTCAATTTTCTCTTCTTTAGACAAAATGATCATCCTTTTTGCCTCCACATTAAAAAAAAAAAAAAAAAAAAAAATCAGCTTTCAATTCTCATTGTGTGTGTAAATCCTCTGTGTTACAAGCAACTGATATGGGCTCCCCGAGGTGTAGACCCTAGTTCCCTGGAGCTCTGCCTGTTGCCCTCTTTCACTTATTGTGCAGCCCTCAGGACCCCTGCAAACACTAGTCTGTTTTTCTTTACCAACGTGCGTACTTATGCCAGTAAAGGAAAAGTGTTCTTTATTTTCACAAAATCTTTCTTCTTTCTATGCGTGCCTTTTTTTTCTCACATTTTAATTGATTTTGCTAAGCAAAATCTTTTTTTTTTTTTTTTTTTTTCTTTTTTTTTTCTTTTTCCACCTCAGACATAACCATTTACGGAGGAAGGTCGCGAGTTTAACCCGCCTTTCATTTGCCCGCCATATCTCCTTCCTGGTTTCGCATCATATGTGGAATTTTATTTTAGAAGTTTTTTTTTTTTTTTTTAGTTTTTTTTTTATTTATTTTTTTTACTTCTATCGTGTGTATTTTATCATAATTTTAAACATTTTACCTTTAATTCTTATCACTCTTATCCCTCCATTTTCCACCTCCCCCCCACCCCATCCCCTGGGACTCCAGTTGCCTTTCTGACTTTTTTTTTTTTTTTTTTTAATTCCGAAGATATTTTATCGGGTATTATGCCCTATGCACCCATAAGCTCCGCGAATGTCATGGAATTTTTGAACTCCATCCACTTAGACCATATCATTTCAAATTCCTCTAAACTATCTGAATCACTTAGCCTTAGAAATTCTAAGTTTTGAATATAATTCATTTTATTGCACCATTCTTTAATGGGAGGACTTTCCCTTTCTTGCCAATGACTGGCTATCATACTTTTAGCTGCCGTTAACATATGGGGTAAGAGACTTTTCTGGTATTGTTTCGTGGGTAAACTTATCCTCTGATGCAGACATCCCCAGGGGTCATCTGGGATCTCTATATTCGTAATTTCCATAATTAATTGTCTAATTCTTCTCCAATACACTTTGATCTTTGGACACTGCCACCATATATGTGCCATATTTCCAATCTGCCCACATCCGCGCCAGCACATCTCTGAGGCTTCTTTCTTATATTTGTGGGCCTTGTCTGGTGTAATGTACCATCGGATTAGGCATTTATAGTTTAACTCAATTGTTTTACTATTTACTGATGTAGTGTGCACTCTTCTCCAAATTTGTTTTAATTCTTGAATATTTAACGAATATCCCAATTCCTCCTCCCACTTTTTAATACATGGTGGCGTGTCCAAACAATCAGCTTCTATGAAATTCTTATAGATCTTGGAGATAACTCCTTTCCCTGTTTGTCCTTGGCTAATTCTCTCGAGTGGGCGTAAGTTTTCTGCTGATCTATGCGGATGTGGGAGAGCCTCAAAAAAATGTTTTAACTGGGCATACCGCCATTCGTTTATCTCTATTATCTCTCCTTTTTCCTTCAATTCTTCATAGGTATTTAATTTATCTCTCGTCATGACATCTTTCAGCTGAGCATTCTTTTTTTTTATCCATTTACCAGATATCTTTTCTAACCCCGGTGTAAAATAGTGTGAATCTTTTAATGGCATTAGTGGTGAATTAAAATCCCATTTTTCCCTCTTATGAACTTTATCCCATATTTTTATAGCATGACGAGTGATGCTATGTGATTGTCTACCTAACTCCCTATATTTATCTGGGATCCAGATGATGCTCCCTAAAAGGGCATTGCTCATCTGAAATTCCATGCTTACCCACCTTTTTTGCTTAGTGTCCCTAATCCAATCTATCACTCTTGTGAGAATTACTGCTTCATAGTAACCTCTTATATCTGGTGCTCCCCATCCCCCTTGTGTCTTATTTTTTTTTAGCGTTGCCCAACTAATACGAGCTTTTTTACCCTGCCAAACAAAATTTAATAAGATCGTTTGTAAAGTCTTAAAGTACTTCTGGGGTAGAGCGATCGGTAGCATCTGTATCTTATACATGATTTTGGGCAGGATCACCATCTTAAAAATATTCATTCTCCCACCCCAGGATATCTGTCCTGTAGTGAGTCTGCTAAGTTCTGTTTTGATATCTTCCAACATAGAGACAAAATTTACTTTATATATCCTCTCTTTAGAGATTGCTATTTTTACCCCTAAATAATTTATTTCTTTTTTCCCCCACACAAAAGGGAACTCTTTTTGGTAAGTTATTTGATCTTTCTTAACTATGTTAATACATAAAGTTTCGGACTTGGATGGGTTCATTTTGTAGTTGGAGAGCTCTCCATATTGTTTCAATAATTTTATTAAATTTGGTAGCGTTGCTCTCGGGGATGTTAAGTAGAACAAGATATCATCCGCATATGCCGCAAGTTTATGTTCCTCTCGTCCGAATTCTATGCCCTTAATATCAGGATTCTTCCTTATTTTCCTTAACAATGGTTCTAATGCTAGGATAAATAATAATGGGGAAAGGGGGCAACCCTGTCTTGTACCATTGTGTAGTTCAAAGTCCCCTGAAAGGGTCCCATTAATTTTTACTCTTGCCCTGGGTTTATTATATAATACCTTAATCCAGGTCATCATCTTTTGGCCTAATCCAATTCTTTCTAAAGTCTTATATATGAAGCTCCAGTCTACTCGATCAAGCGCTTTTTCAGCATCTACTGATAAGAGTAGACCTGGAGCTCCACTATCACTGATCTTCTGAATGGCTAGCAGTGTTCTGATCCCATTATCTCTCCCCTCCCGTCCTGGTACAAAACCAACCTGGTCGGGGTGGATCAGATCCTTCATTATTCCCTTCATCCGCTCTGCTATTATTTTAGAAAAAATCTTGGTATCGCAGTTCAAAAGAGAGATCGGTCTATAATTCGAGCAAAGTGTACTATCCTTCCCCTCTTTCAAAATTAAAGTAATGGTAGCCTCAATGGCTTCTTTACCCATGTTCCACTTCTCGCCTAGGCCATTCATATACGAACACATTTTAGGGGCCAGAATATCTATAAACTTTTTATAATAAAGAGCAGTTAGGCCGTCCGGTCCTGGACTTTTACCGTTTGGGGCATTTTTGATTGTTTCTCTGATTTCATTTTCTGAGATCGGGGCTTCGAGCTTATTAAAATTCTCCTCGGATATTACCTCCCATTCTATTTCATTTAAAAATGTATTTATATTTTTTTCCCTTAATCCTAGTTCTTCCATTGTCTCCTGATTCTTGATTGAATATAGTTTTTCATAATATTCTTTAAAACTCTCTAGTATTTCACTAGTTTTATGAACTACTTCCCCTCGACTTGTTTGTATTTTCTCAATATAATTTAAGCTTTTTTTTTTTTTTAATAAATTTGCTAAGTGTTTCCCTGGTTTGTTGTCCCAGAGATACCTCTCTTTCTTCACTTGATTAAACGTACTTCTTGTTTCTTGTTCTATTTGCTCTCTTAACTAGTGTTGAGCAGAATATGCCATATTCGATTTCGCGATATATCTCGAATATATATTCGAATATTCGAGATATATTCGCTAAATTCGAATATTCGTGATATTTTATCGAAATGAAATTATTGCGATTTTTCGCTATTGCGAATGCGAAAATAATTGCGATTTTTTGATAACTGCGGTAGGAGCACTCTGATTGGCTCAGAATATTCGTGATATTTTATCGAAATATCGCAACATGCGAATGCGATATTTATTGCGCAATTTCGACAAATGCTGGAGGAGCGCTCTGATTGGCTCAGAATATTCGTGATATTTTACAATACAAAATAATTGCGAATATTCGGCAAATGCGGAAGGAGCACTCTGATTGGCTCAGAATATTCTTGATATTTTACAATACAAAATAATTGCGAATATTCGGCAAATGCAGAAGGAGCACTCTGATTGGCTCAGAATATTCTTGATATTTTACAATACAAAATAATTGCGAATATTCGGCAAATGCAGAAGGAGCACTCTGATTGGCTCAGAATATTCTTGATATTTTACAATAGAAAATAAAAAGTGTTTTGCATTGGTGGTGATTCTTTACTCTATCCATCTGTCACAGCCGTTTGTCAATCAAACACCTTAAAGATTGAACACGTTCATGCTGCATGCTTTGGACTTTTTTTCACTTCACATATCAAAGACATTTTTATGAAAGATTATTTTTCTATTATTGGGACTATATTTCTTTATATATTTGTTTCACTGTGTATTTCACAAGTTATTTGCGCTTGCTTATTTTATAATTTGCCCACATGTCTTGTCACTAGACATATTTTTTATTCTTGTAGAGCGACTCCATTTTCTGTCTTGTATTAATTTATGTTGTATAACATTTTTGAGTTGCTGCTGTATTCTCCCCTTTTTTAAGGTATGCGCAATTTTTTCCTTCTTACAAAAAATAATAATATCAAACATACAAATATTCATAACATACACATACACAAAGCCCCCCCCTTTTGCATCAGAGACAATCAGAGTTCTCCTACCACAGTTATCGAAAATTCGCAATTATTTTCGCATTCGCAATAGCGAAAAATCGCAATATTTTTTTTTTCAATTTGGCAACATAAAAGGATCGCCTCAGCTTAGCTACTCTGCCCAGGGTCTCTAATCATACCAGCAATGCTTTTAGACGTCGATAGGATGTGATCTGTTTTAAAAATCAAATTGAAAAAATGCGAATATTCGGAATTGCGAATATTCACCGCGAAATTCGAAATATAGCGCGATTTCTCGAATATGCTATATTCGAGCCGAATATTCGCAATGCGAATATTCGTGAGCAACACTACTCTTAACTCCTCTCTTTTGATATTTAAATTTAATAAAATTTCTTTAGTTCTATCATGTTTATGTTGTTGTTCTAGCTTATGAATTTCTTTTATGAGTGTTGTTCTGATATCCTTATCCTTCCTTTTTTTTTCCGCCCCCATCTTGATTAATACTCCGCGCATAAACGCCTTGTGGGTCTCCCAGACTATGGCTTCCGAGACATCTCCTGTTAAGTTTATTTCGAAAAACTCCTCCAGTTCTGTTTTTAATCTAATTTCTATTTCTTTATCAAGCAGGAGTTCTTCATTGAGCCTCCACTTCCTATTATTTTCCTGTCTCTCCCCTATTTTTAGTTGCAGTGAGACTGGCGCGTGGTCAGAGAAGGTTACTATTCCTATGCTAGAGTTATTTATTTTTTCTAAATACCTATGCTCCACCAAAAAAAAATCGATCCTTGAGTAGGTCTCGTGTACAGGGGAGCGGAATGTATAATCCCGCTGTTTGTTATGTTGTATCCTCCATACATCTACTAATTGAGACTGATGGAGTTTTTTTTTCAATTTGTTTCTCCAGGCCATTCCCGTCCCCTGTGCACGAGACGTACTATCCATATCTGGATCCATATGGAAATTAAAGTCCCCTCCTATTATAGCTATTCCCCGTTTGAACTCCATAAAATCTGTTATCATTTTTATTACATAGCGGATGGGGTTCTTATTTGGGCAGTATATATTTGCAAATGAGATTTCCGTTCCATTCAATTTTCCTCTAAGGAACAAATATCTTCCCTCTGGATCTACCTTTTTATCCTCTACTATGAACTTGATCTCTTTGGCAAAGCCTATAGCGACCCCTTTCGCTCGACTTATTGGAGAATCTCCAAAATACCATAACGGGTGAAATTGCGTCATATTTTTGCGGTTTGTCTCTACAGTGAGATGAGTCTCCTGTAGCATCATCACATCACTTTTTAATAAGCTAAGTTCCTTCATTACATTTGCGCGTTTTATGGGTGCATTTAGGCCCCTAACATTATAAGATATTATGTTTATCATAGGCATTTTTTTTTGCGTATCCTTCTAAATATATTAGCGGCCTTCTGGAGTCCCCCCTTCCTTTCTACTATTCCCTCCCCCTCCCTATCTTCTCTACCCCCCTCTATCTCCTTCCCACCCCCCCTACCCCCCCTCCCTTCCCTCTCCCCTATCCCTTGGAGGAAATACTGGCCTCTCTGAGGCCCTTGGCTGTGGCCCTCCTTTCCTTTTCCCGGCCCCCAGCTCATCCTCCTTGAGGTTGAGCTCTGATAGGATACAGAGATCGAGTGATCTGTCCACCCAAATTCACCCCATCCAGCTCTATCCCCCCCCGAATCTCCCCTCATGTCCGTCCCCCTACCTTTCTAATCACTAACCGGGTGCAATATTCTTTCATCCCTTCATTTTTTTTTTTTTTTTTTTTTTCCCCTTTCTATAATTTCTTTGTCCCTTTCCTCCCTCTAGTTCATTTCCCTCTTTTACCAAACTCCCACTTCTCTTATATACCTCCCCCTCTTTCGATCTCTCTACTATTTCTTTCTTCCCGGTGGTCTTTTCCAAACCGGTTGCCAAGCCTGAGCTTCTTCTGGACTATCTATTTGCTCTGATCTCTCCCACCATCCTGGGATCTCGATTAGGTCTATGTCCAGTCTTCTACAGAAATTTGGGGTCTCCTCTGGGAATCTTAGTGTTGCTGCGCGGCCATCTTTGCGGCCTGTCAAACAAGCCGGGAAGCCCCATGTGTACTGGATATTTTGTGATTTAAGTACATCCAGTAGTGGTTTTAAAGTTCTTCTCCGAGATAACGTTTCCCCTGATAGATCTGGAAAGACCTGTAAACTAGTCTCTCTATATTTGGTCGGTTGGTTAGCTTTCATATATCTATTTATTAATTCCTTGTCTTGATAGTTGTGAAATCTAGCTATAATGTCTCTTGGAACCTCTGCCCCTACTTCTGGTGGTTTTCTAATCCGGTGTATCCTTTCAAACTTGATTTTGTTTGTGACATCTCTTGTACCCAACATATGACCGAAGATCTCGTCCATTTGTTCTTGTAGGTTGTCTTCCCCTGATTGTTCCGGTAGGCCTCTAATCCTTATGTTCTTTCTTCTATTCCTATTCTCCTGGTCCTCCATTTTGTACCTCATGTATCTCTGTTCTCTAGATATTTCTTCCACTTGTTTCTTTAAACCTTTTAATTCTAAACTATGACAATCCATTCTTTCTTCTACTTCCTCCACTCTTTGCAACATGTGTTTCATGTCTTCCCTCAGGGTATTTATTTCTCCTTTTATAGAGGACTCTAGTCTTAGTTCCATGCTTGCTAGCATCTCTGCTAAGTCCCCTTTCGTTAGTTGTTGCTTTTTTTGTCTAGTTTCCATTTCTCCTTCTTCCTCTAGTTCTTCTCTCAGCAGGCTGGTAGAGTCAGAGTTTGTTTTAGTACTCGCTTTATTAATAGGGCTGGCTTTTCCTCCTTCCTGTATTATATATTTTCTTATGGATCCGGGACTTGCGCTTATTCTAGGATTGTTTGCGATCGCTCCTCTCCCTGATCTACCCTTCATCTTTGAGTTCATGGAGAGCGGCTTACTATATGTGCTCCTTCCTGGGGAACCCCAAGTACAGCCTAGGGTATGCTTACTTAGCGGGTAATATTAATGTTGAGCTAAATCACTCCTGGATACGTTCTATATGCTCTACTTTCACCTCAGGAACTGTCATGGACGTTTAAAAACACCTGTATGGAACCATATCTTAAATTTCCAGCACTCCTCCAGGGGCCGGGTGGTGTATTACAGTATAGTCAAGACTGTGGAAAATACCACTGGTAATATCCGTGGCAGCGTCTCCGAACTGTCGCAGGAAAATACTTTCATGAGCGCAAGATGGGTACCAGACATTCAACCCAACAATTTTATTCCCTCCACCACTCACTGTTAATTAGAGCTGTAACCAGCCAGACCCTCTTTAGCTGTATAGCTGTTGTATCATTTGACCACCTGGTATCCGCCTAAATCTACCACTTATCCGCTGCACTGGTCTATATCAGTGTATGCTAGTTTAGAGCAAGCAATAACACTTAAACTGACAGTTTTAAGCGGGGTCAGTGTGGCCAAGAAGGTTAATGGTTGATGGTTGTTAATCAAATTGTTAGTAACATTGTTCGTAATATCCTCAAACAATAGTATAGCAGGTTTTAATTATCTCCCCTTACCCAAAAAGAGCAGAAGCAAAAGGAAGTCATAAACAGTACCAGCCGCCTGCAATTATAGTATTCTTGTAATGCTTTCCATCTAGAAAAGATCTTCCTGAATAAACAGGGTAAAGCCGGGTAAAGCTACAGCTGTCCCAGTGTAGCAGCGTGCATGTTATAGAAATATGGTAGATGAGGGGAGAGAGAGATAAAAAATAAAAAAAAATCGCCAGGTATGATGAATATACCGCAGGTATTCCAGGATCCCCCATAGGGGGGGGGGAAATCCGTGTACCTAATCCCTGCTATCCCCAACCCAGCCCAATCAATCTCCTCTCTGCTGCGTTTTTTTTTTTTTTTTTTTTGGGGTCTCAGGTAGGAGGTAGACAGGGTGAACCCCTATGTATTTGATCTAATCAAATAATGTGGGGGGCGGGTTAAAACCGCATCTACCTGCATCTACCTGCGTGTAAGCTGTCTTCAGGCTGCTCTATAGTATGGTCTATGGCGGACCTAGAGCTGCCTAAGGCTGGCTATAAGATCTATCAGTCAGTCCCTCCTCTCAGGTGACTGGTCTCAGACGAGTTCAGCTTTAGTCAGTCGGTATTAAAGTTTTAGTATTAGTTTTAGTATTAGAGTATTAGAGTATTAGAGTATTAGAGTAGTAGTATTAAAGTAGCAGAGTGTGGCAGCATGACAATGTAGCAAAACAGTGACAAAAGCAATGTTCCAGCGTTCAGCATTCCAGCAACTTAATACACAGAATGGGGATACAGAGTACCTGAGTCATGCTTCTGACCAGCTTCCAGCTTCCTGAGACAGTGTGCAGCACGCTGGGATCTTACAAGCGGGCGTGTGGGCGGTAAGACGGGCGGTATGACGGGCGGTGTGAAGGACGGTGAAGGACGGTGCAGGACGGTGTGACGGCGGTATCCGCTGGGACGGATCAATCTCCTCTCTCGCATTGCATGTCTCCCCCGTGGTGAGCGCGGCTGCTGCGGCTGCTGCGGGACATCTCGGGGAGTTCGGGGAGCGGACGAGATCTGGACAGACTGGCGGCACTAGGTCTTCATACCGCTGGGTGGTCAGAGCGGTTAGGACACGCTCAGCATGAGCAGCTGCCGCGCGCCCTCCCACATCTCGAACCCGACTCTCCCATCTCCCATCACGCTCCTCCCTCTTGCTAAGCAAAATCTTAAAGTGTCTGTAATAGTAGTAATCTGTGTTGATAACAGCGGCTGTAATAGCAAGGATCCCTTGCATTCTACATACCCAGTTACATAGTTACATAGGGCCGGATTCAGATACATTGGTGTATCTTTCCGCGGGGCGTAACGTATCTCAGATACGTTACGCCGCCGTAAATTAGGGCGCAAGTTCCGTATTCAGAAAGAACTTGCGCCCTTAGTTACGGCGGCGTAACGTCTGTGGTCCGGCATAAGCTCGCCTAATTTAAATGTGGATGATGTGGGCGTGTTTTATGTAAATTCACTGTGACCCCACGTAGTTGACGTATTTTACGAACGGCGCATGCAGCGTTTTGTGAAAAAATCCCAGTGCGCATGCTCGAAATTACGCCGCAAATCGTCAATGCTTTAGACGTGAACGTAACTTACGTACAGCCCTATTCGCGAACGACTTACGCAAACGACATAAAATTTTCAAAACTCGACGCGGGAACGACGTCCATACTTAACATAGGATACCCCTCATATAGCAGGGGTAACTTTACGCCGGAAAAAGCCTAACGTAAACGACGTAACAAAATGCGCCGAGCGGACGTACGTTTCTGAATCGGCCTAACTACCTAATTTGCATCCAGTTCAACCAGTGTGTGTGCATATGTGTGTTTATGCCACTACCATTTTAAATATCCCTGTACATTTTTTTTGCTAATAAACACATGTAAAAGTCTTTGCAATTTATACAAACTCCCCACTAACACCACCAACTGTGGGAGGGAGTTCACATCCTTGCCTTAACAGTAAAGACTCCCCAACGCAGTACAAAATTGAACTGTCTCTCGTTCAACTTCATTGTGTGGCCAGGTGCCTTCTTTAGAGACTTTAGGTAAAAAAATCAGTTTCTCCCAATGATACAGTCCAGTGGCGGGTGGTGCTCAAAAACTTTGGCCGGGCGCAAACAAACTGATAAATTAAACTGTTAGTAATGCAGGACTGTAAAAAGTAATTTATCAGGTGATTATTTATCATTACAGCTAGATAACATATTGAAAATGTTAATGTTAAAGTCAACTGTTAAAGAATACAATAAATGTACCAGGAATCAGTGAATTTTTTTAAATCTGTAAACATCAATTGCAGCCTCACTGTGCCCATCAAATGTAGCCTCACTGTGCTCATCAAATATAGGCTCACTGTGCCCATCTAATGCAGGCTTAATGTGCCCATCAATTGCAGCCTCACTGCCCATCAAATGCAGGCTCACTGTGCCCATCAATTGTAACCTCACTGTGCCCATCAAATGCAGCTTCACAGTGCACATCATATGCAGCCTCACTGTACCCATCAATTGCGGCCTTACTGTGCCCATCTATTGCAGCCTCATTGTGCCCATCAAATGCAAGATGGGAGTGTTCAGGCGCATTGTTTTGCGCCACAAGGACCCCCAAAAGCAGTCAAATGAAGCGTCTCACCTGCACCTATTGACTAGCTTTGGGGGGTTGGCGGCCGTGCACCACCCACTATGGACGAGCCGCCAGTGACACTGTCCCCAATAAAAGATTTGTATATTATGATTATATCCCCTCTCAAATGCTTCCTCTCCGGGGAGAATAGGTTTAATGTTTGTAGCTGTTCTTCATAACTAAAGTCCTCCAACCCCCTTATTAGCTTTGTTGCCCTTCTGTGGAATTTCTCCAGTTCAAGGACATCCTTTTTCAGGATTAGTGATCAAAACTGGATGGCATACTCAGGGTGTGGCCAAACCAGGGTACATTGTCATGTAAAGTGTCTCCTCTGTAGTAAATACCTATATCCTGAAGCACGTTCCCAGTCTCCAACAATTTTCTTAGCATGTCTGCAGTCTCTAAACATGTCCGGTAGCATACACACAGGGGCAGATCCACATAGAGAGTACGCTGGCGTATCTACTGATACGCCGGCGTTCTTTCAAATTTCCCGCGTCGTATCGTTGTTTTGAATCCTCAAAATAAGATGCAACAGCATCTGGGTTAGATCCGACAGGCGTACGTCTTCGTACGCCTTCGGATCTAAGATGCAATTCTTGGGTGGCGTTCCCTTCGTTTTCCGCGTCGAGTATGCAAATTAGCTATTTCCGACTATCCACGAACGTACGAGCGGCCGGCGCATTCCTTTACGTCATCTCTAGTCGGCTTTTTTCGGCTTATAGTTAAAGCTGCTATTTCGTGGCGTACTCAATGTTAAGTATGGCCGTCCTTCCCGCGTATAATTTCAAAATTTTTTTTTTTGCGTAAGTCGTTCGTGAATCGGGATGGACGTAATTTACGTCCAGGTCAAAACCAATGACGTCCTTGCGACGTCATTTCGCGCAATGCACGGCGGGAAATTTAGGGACGGCGCATGCGCAGTTCGTTCGGGGCGGGGACGCGCTTCATTTAAATGAAACACGCCCCCTACCCGCCCAATTTGAATTCCACACTGTTACGCCGATTGAGATACACTACGCCGCCGTAACTTACGGCGCAAAATCTTTATGGATTTGAACCAAAGCCAGGTAAGGTACGGCGGCATAGTGTATCTCAGATACGATGCGCCGGGGCAGATCTTTGTGGATCTGCCCCATAGTCTCTAACCATTTCTTGTAGCATGCCTGTATACTTTTACTATCCCCTGTTCCCCCATGTCTGGAGTTGCTGAAAGCGTTCTGTTGCAAAACTTTCACTGATTATCTTGTGCAGCCCTTTCGTTGCGTCAGGGACCACACTTAAAGTGATAGCAAAGCTTTTTTTATTTTATTTAAAATAACAAGCATATTTATACATACCTGCTCTGTGCAATGTTATTACACAGAACGGCCCCGAACATCCTCTTATTGGGGTCCCCTCTGGTGATCTTGAATTATCCTTCTGTGTCTGACCCATAGTAAACTGCTTGGTATGAGAACAGACATGTGGTCTCAATCCCCAGCCAGGCTGTATGTGTCCATAGACAAGCACAGCGTGGCCTGGCTCTGCTGCCTTCTTCCTCCTCATAGAATTTGACTGACAGCAGCAGGAGTCAATGGCTCCAGCTGGTTTCGTGGACAGAGGAGTGACAGCTACTCATTGGGGTGAGAGAGAGCTGTCGGTTCATTTAGGGGACCTATATAAAAATTGTTATAGATCATTCCTATATTAACAAGGACACTCAAGATTACAAGATTCCATTTTCATCAGACATACACATCCACTGTTCAGTTATTGTACACAGCGTCACATTCAGGGCCTATTCAGATCTTCGATTTTCAGTAAAATTTATATTTTACCGCACATTACCACAGTGGACAGCAAAACCTATTCCGCAATGTGTTGCCAAATATTCTGATTGACACCTCAAAGAACTGTACAGTATGGTCCAACACAACACAGCATACCGCAACGCGTTATGCACGTTCCGGCACTAGGCTCCACTAATTAATTCTGTCCAGTGTGCATAGAGCAGTCTCCTGTCTGCCCCGCCCCCTCTGCGTGTGTCGGCTTTTCTCCCATAGGCGGTGTGATGAGAGGCTTCTGGGTTGGCCGGAGCTGCTGCCAATCATCCCGTGCACTCCCAGAAATGCTTTTCGAGTTCCACCCTCCAAGTAACCAAAGATGCCACGTATGCCCCACCCCCTGTAAAGTGCTTCTGCTCCCAGCACGCCTGAGCTACAGGGATCTAATGGACAAGTACTGATCTATGGGGACACCTGCTGTTGGGGGCTCTGATGGGGGACACCTGCTGTTGGGGGCTCTGATGGGGAACACCTGATGTGGAGGGGCTCTGATGGGGGACATCTGCTGTGGAGGGGCTCTGATGGGGGACTCATGCTGTGGGGGGCTCTGATGGGGGACACCTGCTGTGCGGGGGCTCTGATAGGAGACACCTGCTGGGAGGCTCTGATGGGGGACACCTGCTGTGGGGGGCTCTGATGGGGGACACCTGCTGGGGGGGACATTGATGGGGGACACTAATGAAGACTTTCATAGGGGAGCATCTCTGTGTTTGAGTCATAGCCATAGAAACATGTGTAAAGAGGAGGAGTTAGTAAGATGACTACGCCCATGTGGGGGCGCCAGAAATATTTCTGCACCCAGGCGTCTGTGACCCAAGAATTGGCCCTGGCGCCATCGTAAGCCCTTTGAGAATCTGGGCCTATGTGTGGTGGAAAACTAACACTGCACATCACCCTGAACACACCATCCCCACCGTAAAAAATGGTGGTGGCAGCATAATGTTGTGGGGATGCTTTTTCCGTCAGCAGGGACAGGAAAGCTGGTCAGAGTTGATGGGAAGACAGATGGAGCCAAATACAGGGCAATCTTAGAAGAAACCCTGTTCGAGTCTGCAAAAAACTTGACTGGGGTGGAGGTTCACCTTCCAACCAGACAATGACCCTAAACATACAACCAGAGCTACAATGGAATGGTTTAGATCAAAGCATATTCATGTGTTAGAATGGCCCAGTCAAAGTCCAGACCTAAATCCATTCGAGAATATGTGGCAAGACTTAAAAATTGCTGTTTACAGACTCTCTCCATCCAATCTGACATTTTTGTTCATTCTTCTTTGCAAAATAGCTCAAGCTCTGTCACTCTCTAGGTGTGCAAAGCTGGTAGAGACATCCCCAAAAAGACTTGCAGCTGTAATTGCAGTGAAAGGTGGTTCTACAAAGTATTGACTCAGGGGGGCTAAAAACAAATGCACGCCACACTTTTCAGATATTTATTTGTAGAAAAGATTTTAAAACCCATTTATCCTTTTCCTTCCAATTATGTGCTCCCAATAAAATACATTTACGTTTTTGGTTGTAACGTGACAAAATGTGGAAAATTTCAAGGGGTGTGAATACTTTTTCAAGGCACTGTATATATACAGTACATGTTATGTATATATGTATGTTAAATAAATACATGAAATGATGGTATTATTTGCAGGGAAATTCATTTTTGAAGCAACTTTTTTATGTTTTTGAGACTATGGGCCAGATTCACATCTCCACGTACGCCGTCGTAAGTCCGAATGTGAGCCGTCGTATCTATGCGCCTGATTCTTAAAATCAGTTACGCATAGATTTGGCCAAGATACAAGCGGCGTAAGTCTCCTACGCTGTCGTATCTTGGGTGCATATTTACGCTGGCCGCAAGGGGCGCTTCTGTAGATTTACGCGTCGAATATGTAAATTAGGTAGATACGCCGATTCACGAACGTACTCGCGCCCGCTACGCCGTTTACGTTAGGCTTATGTCCGGCGTAAAGTTACCCCTGCTATATGAGGCGCAGCCAATGCAAAGTATGGACGTCGGCAAGCGTATCTTTTTACGTCGTTTACGTAAGTCGTACGTGAATGGGGCTGTGCGTAGGTTACGTTCACATCGCAGGCATTGGGCCTGGCATATCTTATGGAGTAAATTCAACGTGATACTGAGCATGCGCGCGCATGCGTCGTTCATTAGACGCGTCATTTACGTGGGGTCACGGCTCATTTTAATAAAACATGCCCACCTCTTCCACATTTGAATTAGGCAGGCTTACGCCGGCCGATTTACGCTACGCCGCCGCAACTTACAGAGCAAGTGCTTTGTGAATACTGCACTTGCCTGTCTAAGTTGCGGCGGTGTAGCGTAAATAGGATACGCAACGCCCAACTAAAGATACGCTCTCCTACGTGAATCTGGCCCTATGTTTTTGTAGCAATACACTTAACAAATACTGAAATTTCCCCTTGTGTTGTAATTTCATCTTTAGCGCATAAGCTGTGTTGTCCTTCAGCAAGGCCAGACATGGGAATTCAGCAGCTTATGTCAATATCATTCATCTTGACTGTAAAAGATCTTTGTGCTTCATGATCAGGCCTCTTGACTCTGCATTCTTATCAAGAAGGTCCTGTTAATGTGAGAACTCTGCAGGTTATAAACATGTTCCCAGGTGAGTCCAGCATCTAAGTAGCACAATAGATCTGCAACAATGGAAATAAACGGCACCTACAGACTTTCCATTAAAGAAATGTCACCCCCCTAGGAGCCAGGAGAATCCATCCTAACCTTCTTGTACTTTGGAAAGAACAGAAAATTGTGATAAATTAAATAATTTTTAATAGAATGTTAGGGCTTGCCAAGACTTTCAATTAGTGGGCATTAAGAACACATATTTGAGCCTTATTTTTAGTGCTTCTCAACTGCCCTCCCCCATTAAGTGGCATACAGTAGGCAGTGAATGGAGGTGTTAACGTGCCAAGATTGCGATCCTTTGCTTCGTGCCCAAGGCAAAATGTATAGCACAGAGGGGGTGAGGGTGTGGCTGGAGAATGGGGTCAAGGGGCAACATGGGTAAAGAACTGACAACGCCAGTGCTCCAGGGTACAGGTCCAGAGAGTTATATTATTTTTAATGGGCTATTCGTTGTTTTTTTGGCTCAGGTTCTACTTAAAAAAATAATCCATAGGATGTATTTCACAGCAGAGTCCCATTATACCATAGGACAGGGTTCGACAAACCCCGGGCGCCAGGTCGCCATTGCGACTAAAATTCGCCACCTGGCACCTGGGGCATCCTGTGTCTCCGTGCACCCCCGCCGCGCGAGCGGCCTTCTGCGGCCTTCTGCAGGCCTATGCTTTCTTTCTGGCATCTGGCCCCATCTTGTGGTGGCCGTTGTCATGACAAGACAACCAACAATTTTAATGGTGCTTCCCCTATCTGCCATCTCCTTCCCTCTAATTAGAACCCCCAAACACATATATATTTTTTATTCTAACACCCTAGAGAATAAAATGGCGGTCGTTGCAATACTTTTTGTCACATCGTATTTGCGCAGCGGTCTTACAAGCACACTTTTTGGGGAAAAAATACATTAATAATTCAAAAATAAGACACCAGTAAAGTTATCCCAATTTTTTTTATATTGTGAAAGATAATGTTACGCCGAGTAAATTGATAACCAACATGTCACGCTTCAAAATTGCGTCCGCTTGTGGAATGGCGACAAACTTTTACCATTTAAAATCTCCATAGGCAACGTTTAAAAAATTCTACAGGTTGCATGTTTTGAGTTACAGAGGAGGTCTAGGGCTAGAATTATTGCTCTTGCTCTACCAATCGCGGCAATACCTCACATGTGTGGTTTGAACACCGCTTTTTATATGCGGGTGCTACTCACGTATGCCTTCGCTTCTGCGCGTGAGCTCGGCGGAACGGGGTGCGTTCCTGGCTCCCAACTTTTTTAGCTGGCTCCTAGATTCCAAGCAAATTTGTCAAACCCTGCCATAGGAAATCAAAAGCCCAGCTGATTCTCCATTTCTAGTAGAAACAGCTCTAATGGTATACTGGTGATGGCATCTTCTACTCAGAGCACCATGTGTCTGTGATGAGAACAAAAGCTGTTGATATTGTAGCGCCTTGCTCCCAAATGACTGGGCACTATGTTAAATTTAGTGGGTGTCTGAGCCGATAACATGGCTCAGACTGTGATGATTTGTACTGAATTAGCCAGTGTTGGAACACAGGCAAGCCATAGGTCATTGAGTATCTTTACTCTGGAACAGCCCCGCTGTGCATGCCGGGAAGGGATACTTAAGGGGCAGAAGCCATTTTTTGGGTCTTTCGCCTCGTGGTCCTCCTGGTACAAGGTATATATTGTGTGATTTCCAGCCGCGGGACCACGTTGGCTCGAGGCTGCATCTCTACTAGTAGGCCCAGTTATGCTGACTGGGGCCTACGAAGTAAGAGGGATCCCAAGCTGTCTATCTAAGTGAAGGAAGCTACACTTAATGAAGGAAACCAGTGGAGGACCTACCCTGGAGGAGACCAAGCGGAAGGCTTATGTCTCGGGATAGGCCTGGTGACCTTATTAAGGAGGGATCCACAACTCAAGTTGTCCTACAGTTGTCCGGGTCGGCTTAAAGGCTCTTTAACTGTATGGCTGGAAGTTCGGGTATTACATCCTGTGGCAGAGGATTCCGGACTGTTCAATTTGTTCTCAATCAGTCTGTGGCAGAGACTGTTAGCGAACTGGTTCGTGCTTCATTCCGGCTGCTAGGCCTGGTGAGAGGGTTCTATCCGGGTGAGCAATACCCACTCAAGAGGGAGTGGTGAATGACTTTGGAGTTCAGGGGTTTTTCCTCAGTGATCTGTACCGTGTACCCGAACCTTCCCTTCCCCCTTCATCCTTCTACCTTCTTCACAAGTTTTGAGCAAAATGGAGGCTTTACATCTTGTGTGGACATTGGAGTTCTTTCAGACTTTCTTCCCCTAGACGACAAATGTTGAGGTAACGTGCAGGCCCAAATCTAACCAGCAGCTCCTACAGGGGTAGTGCTACAATATGATAACGAATGCGGCTATTAGATCAATCAAATCGTTTTTTCACCAGTGCAAAGATCCACAATTGAAGAAACAGATCAATTCACAAAACATAACATGAGTGGAAAAGTAGGTTATTGCATCATATGGCCTTGTCTTTCATTGCATACAAAATAGAATACATTGTGGTACATATAAAATCACACTCATTCCCATCAACATTTCTGAAGGTTGTCCCAAAATCACACAATTACAGTACATATTGTGAATCAGGGGTCAAGTCCTGGGGAAAAAAGTGTGGGAACTCCCACCCAAGATCCACTCCCCCACCAAAAAAAATAAAATGATACGCTCATATGCATAATTACTAAACGGCATGTTTTTTTTTTTCGATCCACTGTACCTTAGTAATCCTTTGTTACTGGCCGCTTCCTGTAAATGGATTCTCTCTCCCGCGAGTTATCACGGGATTTAGAAAGAAGCAAGTTCTTTCTAAATCCTGCGATAACTCGCGGCAGACCTCCGCAATGTCTCCTGGGAACAATGACAAAATCGAGTGACGGCACACTACCCGATGAATCCATATACAGGAAGTGGCCAGTAACATAAACGATTACTAAGGTTCGCCTGCCCCTGACAGTGACTCGAGCTGGGCATCGCCGCTTAGTGAAGGATTGGCTCGGGCAGCTTGGCTGCTCTCTGCTGCTCTAGTCCTGCAAAGGGAACTGAGTTCCTGCTGTGAAAAAAGTGCAGAAACTCCGTTCCCACGCGTTCTCGCAGGACTTGAGCCTTGTTGTGAATGATTACCGATGTTTTGAAACCTATGTGGACACCAACATGCATTGAGTTTAATTGTACTTCCACTCTTTTATGGTTCCTATTAATCCCCATTTCCTGGGGTCATTAATACTAACCTGTCCAGTTGCCCCTTCCTTGGATCTTTGCCATCTTGCAGAGTTACAACCTCGGGCAGAATCTTCAACATCTGATGTTTGTGTTGGATACATGTGCTCCCACCTGACGAATGCTCCTGTCACTCCTGTGTCACACCAGTTAGAAGATTGTGCTGAAGGCCATTGCTCCACAAGATATTGAATATCTAAAGCATGGGTGTGGGGGCAGATGAGTATTGACCACGTTTCTTTTAAAGTCCTCATGCACAATGCCCTATGTCATGATAATGTTAACCACTTCAGCTCTGGATGGTTTACCCCCCTTCATGACCAGGCCATTTTTTGCGATGCGGCACTGCGTTATTTTAACTGACAACTGCGTGATCGTGCAACGCTGTATCCAAATACAATTTGTGTCCTTATTTCCCACAAATAGAGCTTTCTTTTGGTGGTAATTCGGACGGTTTAGGAGCGGTGAATACACCGCAGTGCTGCCGAAGCGCCTGCAAAGTGCTTCGGTAGTGGTGCTTTGGGGGGGTTTTTATAACCCTTTTTCGTCCGTTCGCGGGTGTTAAAAGCACACCGCTAGTGCCCAAAAAGCAATGTTAAAATGACGGTAAATCGCTGCTTCAGTGTGAAAGTGGCTTAAAACTGTCGCGTACCTGGTGGAGACCGAGCGGTAGAGAGGGCTTCTCTTGCACCTCCTGTCCAACGCCCCTGGTAGAGATGACAGGGAGTGAAAGTAACAGAGTGGCACGAGGGCCGATATAGTAGATAGCTCCGGCTGGGCCTTGGCAGAGACCTGATGGCTGGAGATCACTGGGAAGGTACTGAAGACAGGAACTCCGTGTTGCTGGAACAGCAGGCGGAGGCATAGCCGGAATGGAAGCCAGGGGGTCATCAACAGCCGTGCAGAGCAGGTTCCTGAGACGTGAGGCAGAGACTAAGTCAGGATACGGGCCGGGTCTGGTACACAGTCGGGCAGCAAGGTACAGGAACATAAGGCAGGAGCAGAGTCAACACAAGCCGAGGTCACAGGTAGGCAGGCAGAGATCCAACACAGGTACAGGTGAAGCTGGGTCAGACACAAGGCGCAGGAACAGATCTGGTAACTGGAATCAAGCTGAAAGATCACTCAGCAAAGTATGCATGTCATTGCTTGGTTTAAATAGGCACACTGGCGCTAATGCGCGCACGTGTGTGCCCTGGCACAAGCTCACGCGTGCGCCAATGCATGCCCTTGCTTGTGCACATCCTGGTATGCCCGTGCCTGTGCACCAATGCACGATTGTTACCCGGGTTTCTCTTACAAAAACATTCCCAATAAACCAAAATGTAAAAAATCTAATCTAATATATAAAATCCAAATTTTATTTTAATAATTTGATATACCGTATTTATCGGGGTATTGCGCGCTCCGGCGTATAGCGAGCACCCCTAAAGTGGACCCGCATTCCTGTGGAAAAAATATTTTTTTGTACTTACAGTTTTGGTGTCTTGCGCGGCGTCCATCGGCGGCCTCGTTGGGTCCGGCGTCCGTCTGCGGCTTCGGGTGTCCTCTTCGTCGGGTCCGGCGTCCTTCTGCGGCGTCCTCCCCGCTTTCCCGCGCCGAGTTTGAATACTGCGCCGGCATATACCGAGCGCAGTACACTCGTGTATAGTCGGGCAGGCTCGGCTACTCTCGCGCTCACGTCCTGTATGTCCAGGACGTGAGCGTGAGAGGAGCTGAGCCTGCCCGACTATACACGAGTGTACTGCGCTCGGTATATGCCGGCGCAGTATTCAAACTCGGCGCGGGAAAGCGGGTATTGGCGTATATCGCGCCCCCACGATTTTGCCCTGATTTTCAGGGCAAAAAAATGCGCGGTATACGCCGATAAATACAGTAAATAATCAATTGCATATGCAATATGCATATCATTGCATATGTGGCTGAGATTACAGTTCACATCCTTCCTACATAGATGTCATCAAACACTTAATTATGGTTAAAGAGATGATGTCAGCCTGTGCTTCTTCAGGAAGATCAAAAGATTTTCTCAATTTTCTGCAATGTAAACAAACAGATTGTATTTTCCAATAATTTATCACAGCCAAATGGCATTTCTCTATACAAAAGAACATAGCCTACCTACAATATCAGAAACATGTTCACATATACAATCACCATGTAAAAGTATGACAGAGGGGATATTGTTAGGAATAGACAGATCCAGATGTAAAGCCTGAAGCAGGGGGAGGGGTAAGGTTGTCATCTTTTCTTCAAGTCAAACCCGAACACTGCACAGCATTTTTGTTTATGGTATAAATTATACATATATATTGCAATTACATAACGTTTTTAATCATATGAAGTTAATAAAAAGAGTTCCCCTTTACATCAGAGTCCACAGAGTTCCCCTTTACATCAGAGCCCACAGAGTTCCCTTTTACATCTGAACTCGCAGAGTTCCCTTTCACTGTAAGGGGGGACTCTGCAGACTCTGATGTAAGGGAGAACTCTGGGGATTCTGACATAAGGGATGCTCTGGGAACCCTGATTTAAGGGGGAACACTGAGAACTCTGATGTACAGAGAGGACTCTGATGTAAGGGGAACTCTGATGTAAGGGGTGCTCTGAGAACCCTGATTTACCTTAGTGTACTCACTCAAAGGCAGGAGAGAGAAGGGGGGAGACTTTAGTCACAGACAGGGATGGATGGTGAGCCCACTCACCCCTTCGCAATTAGCACCTCTCATCCAGATGTATCTGAGGCTGCTGGACTTCAAATTTCCAGCCCCAACTTTCCTTTTCTGAAGCACGGCGCTGGGGATTGGAGTGTGGGCAGACACAGAGGGGTAGAGGTGTTTGGGGTGGGGGGGTTTGTTAGTGCTGTTTTTCAGCAGTGTGAAAGAGAGTGTAACAGACACTCTCAGCTTAGACAACTGCAGCCGGCAACCCTGCTGGGAAGCCATAGTCCAGTCTAAATAATGTGTCCGGGCTTCAGGCAGTCTGAAACCCGGATGCATGATTCCAAACCCGAACTGCCCGGGTGAATCCTGGACAGGTGGCAACCCTAGGGAGGGGTAGGGTTGCCACTAGTGGCGGCTGGAGCTCAAAATATTTTTTTGGGGGGGCGCAAACAAACTGAAGAATTCTTAAAAAAACACATCAGTTGCAGCCTCACTGTGCCATCAAATGCAGCCACTGTGCCCATCAATAGCAGTCACTGTGCCCATAAAATGCAGCCACTGTGCATATCAATTGCAGCCACTGTGACCATCAAACGCAACCACTGTGCCATCAAATGACACCACTTTACCCCATAAAATGCTGCCGCTGTGCCCATCAAATGCTGCCACTGTGCCCCATCAAATGCCACCACTGTGCCCATCAAAAGTTGTCACTGTGACCCCCCTTTCGTTCGCCGTCTGCCCGGCACTTACCCTTTCCCGGTGGTGAGTCGGGCAGCGGGTGACAGCGGCGAGCTGTGGAACCTTACAGAGGCGAGTTGTGTCCTCCATGCGTCTCCTCCTCTCCTCCTGATAGGCGTCTAATCGCAGCACCTGTCCTTTCAGCCAATCAGGTGACAGTTATCAAATGGCTACTTGATTGGTGGAGAGGTGGATCAGTGTTAGAAAAGCAAATATTAATTTCTAACACACCTGGGTGGCCTGCGAACGCAATGCTTTGCACTCCGAGTTCACCTTTCTTTATGCTTATTAGAGACTATGGCTCTAATCAAGTGCTTCAAAAATACACCTGGTGGTGGCGGGAACGACCAAGGATAGATTCATGCAATGCATGAATTTATCTATTAGTCATAGAGGCTGGAGAGAGGGGACAGAACCCGTGTGCCCTTAATGAACACACCGCTACTGGTTGCCACCTTTTCTTCGAGCAATGGTTAGCTTATGCCGCCTACACACGATCATTTTTCAGCATGTAAAAAACAACCTTTTTTTAGCATCTAGAAAAAAACGTAGTTTTTTCCAACTTCATCATTAAAACGACGTTGCCCACACGATAGTTTTAAAAAAATTCTCTAGCAAAGCGCGGTGACGTACAACACGTACGACGGCACTATAAAGGGGAAGTTCCATGCGGATGACGACACCGTTGGGGCTGCTTAGCTGATTTTGTGTTAGTAAAAGACGATTCACGCTTTTCTGTCTGTTACAGCGTGATGAATGTGCTTACTCCATTATGAACGGTATTTTACCAGAACGAGTCTCATAACTTGCTTCTTAGGCCCCATACACACGAGAGGATTTATCCGCGGATACGGTCCAGCAGACCGTTTCCACGGATAAATCCTCTCGAGGATTTGTGCGGATTTTGATGCGATGGAGTGTACTCACCATCGAATCGAAATCCGCGCCGAAATCCTCTGGCGATGACGTGTCGCGCCGTCGCCGCGATGATGACGCGGCGACGTGCGCGACGCAGTCATATAAGGAATTCCACGCATGCGTCGAATCATTACGACGCATGCGGGGGATCCCTTTGGACGGATTGATCCGGTGAGTCTGTACAGACCAGCGGATCAATCCGTTGGGATGGATTCCAGCGGATAGATTTGAAGACATGTCTTCAAATATTTATCTGCTGGAAATCCATCGCATGGGAGAAAAATCCGCGGAAACAGATCCGCTGGAGTGTACACACCATAGGATCTATCCGCTGAAACCCATTCGCTGGGATTTTTCAGCGAATGGATTCTATCGTGTGTATGGGGCCTTAGAATGCGCGGATTTTTAACATCGTTTTAGCCCACACACGATCATTTTTTACAACCCGGAAAACGTCATTGTTTAAAACGTCGTTAAAAAATGCAGCATGTTCGAAAAATTTTTTTTTTACGTTTTTCAGAACCCGAAAAATTATGTGAAGCCCACACACGATCACTGTAATGCCGCATACAGACGGTCATTTTTTGCGATGGAAAAAAAATGAAGTTTGAAGTGATGAAAAAAAAACGACATTTTTGAAACTTCATTTTCAAAAACGATGTAGCATACACACCATCGTTTTGAAAAATGATGAACAAAGTGACGGCACTCTAAAGGGGAAGTTCTATTCGCCTTGAGGCTGCTTTTAGCTGGTTACTTGTTAGTAAAAGACGATTTGCGCTTTTTTGTCTGTTACAGCGTGATGAATGTGCTTACTCCATTATGAATGGTAGTTTTACCTCCCGTCTCAAAACTTGCTTCTGGGCATGTGCGGGTTTAAAACGTCATTTTTGCCCACACACGATCATTTTAAATTACATTTTTAAAAATGTCATTTTATTTCATCACAAAAAATGACCGTCTGTACGCGGCATTAGAAACTATTGATCCCATAAATCCAACTGTAATGCAGATGAAAGAAGGCAGAGGTGTTTGAATTCCAGTCTGGGTGACAATCAATGTCTGCTTCCTGGATACAATGGAAGAGTGAGCATAGCCACCAAGGGACAGAGATTGTGTAAAAGGCTTAAAATGCAGACACCTCATCTAAGGACTGGGAAGCTAAAATATATTAAAAAAAAAAATTCGGGTTTAGATACGCTTGAAGGGATCAGACTATTTTTGTATTAGCAACACTCTCGACTTTAGAAACAAAGACAACATAATTTATAGGTTGTTAGAGGATTGATTTGGTCTGCCATTAGGACATTTGAAAAAGGTTTCTGTTTAGCTACAAGTTTGTCTTTAATTAAACATAGCAATCAGGCCGAAATCAATCCATTCAAATGTACTGTGCAGTTATAATCCTCAAGAGAATAACAGCTCTGTAAAAGAGTTTAAAAATAAAAAGGAACAGAAGAATTGGGCACATACATTTAGTGCCTATTCACACTTGTTCACTTTATAGTAGTAAAACAAGGACGTGTCCTACATGTCATGGCAATCACAGGGTTAAAACAAGCTCACAGACAAATTTAAAAGTGTGCTGCCGCTTTAAACTACAAATAATTCTAATGATTCAAAAATATAAATTAGGGCTGTGGAAATTAAAGATTAATTCCTCGATTAATTGTTAATTTTTTTGATCGATCAAAATTCTTTTGATCTGTACTAGTGGTGCAACGGATCGTAAATGATCTGTTATCTAAATGGGTCACCATATGCGGATCGGCACACCACGTGATCCGCGGAGCTCCGCTGCTGCCTCAGCCAGAGGAAAGGCCGCGGAGCTCCCGGTGACGTCATCACCCAGCCTCAATTGCTCGTGTTCGGCCAGCTTCTCTAGTAAGACTAAGCAAGCACTAATCTTTCTATACAGTGGGGAAGATGTGGACTATATTACAGTGGGGGAGATGTCTGTGGATTACAGTGGGGAGATGTCTGTGGATATCGCAGTGGGGGTGATTGTGGATATTACAGTGGGAGAGATGTCTGTGGATATTACAGTGGGGGAGATGTCTGTGGATATTACAGTGGGGGAGATGTCTGTGGATATTACAGTGGGGGTGATTTTGGATAATACAGTGGGGGAGATGTCTGTGGATATTACAGTGGGGGTGATTGTGGATATTACAGTGGGAGAGATGTCTGTGGATATTACAGTGGGGGAGATGTCTGTGGATATTACAGTGGGGAGATGTCTGTGGATATTACAGTGGGGGTGATTGTGGATATTACAGTGGGGGAGATGTCTGTGGATATTACAGTGGGGGTGATTGTGGATATTACAGTGGGAGAGATGTCTGTGGATATTACAGTGGGGGAGATGTCTGTGGATATTACAGTGGGGAGATGTCTGTGAATATTACAGTGGGGGAGAGGTCTGTGGATATTACAGTGGGGGAGATGTCTGTGGATATTACAGTGGGGGAGATGTCTGTGGATATTACAGTGGGGGAGATGTCTGTGGATATTACAGTGGGGACTATATATGGTGGTGATCCGAAAAATGTATGTGCGTTCTAATTAATTGAAATTAGTTGATTAAACGATTAAAAAAAATTGATTGATCGAACATGAAAATTTTAATCAGTAACAGCCCTAGTATAAATACATACAGGTATATGCATAATTAAATTTGCTACCATGCATAAAAAAACACATAAAAAAAACGGAACGATTAAAAGTTCAGTATAACACAATTCAAAAAAGAAAAAACGTGATCCAAAAAGCGCTCTGCTTCTGGATGAGCATACAGAAGGGAAGAGATGTGCCACAGAGGATAACAGCATGCCACAGGATTGTCCACCAGAAAGAGTGTATAGGCTCCTTACAGTTGGTTAGCAACATATCATAAATGTCAGGTTGCTTGCTATCCTCTGCGTTCCAGAGGTCATAGACCATGGTGAGAGTATAGATCTGCACATTAATGTATACCTAAGCTCCTGAAGAAGCGTAAATTTATGCATAAAATGTAGAACCAAGCTACTGCACAACATGACCAACTTCCACCAAGACTGATAAAAAATTCCATCTTGATTATTCAGGATTCTTTTCTTGGTGTTTGAGTTGTGTGCGGTATCAATATCCAGGCAACCCTTACTGTGCAAAGTTTTAATCATTGTCTGTCTGATTGTTATCCATTTTTAATCAATTTATAACAAAAACATTTTTAATTATAACATTGTATACCTCAGTGCCTATCAGGTCTAGTACCAATTCTCCATTATTATCTGTAATTCAAAGCACGTGGCACATATATAGACCATTTTGACATCCACAGTGCCATCCTGTGGTGAGACCTTAAAGGGTCACTAAAGGAAAACATTTTTTTTGCTGAAATGACTGTTTACAGGGTATAGAGACATACAAGTTAACTGATTCCTTTTAAAAATGATTAAAATAGATAAAAATCAATCATATAATGTGCCTCTAGTTTCACTTTTGTTTTTAAACTGGTTTCATGTTTCTGTGAAGTAAAGAGACCCACAGAACAAAAACAAACAAATCCAGGGCAGTGTTTTGTTTTGAAAATGAATCTGATTGGTTCTGAGGAGTTTTAGACACACAGCTTGGACCACAGTGAAAAGCTGCCATGAGATTTTTCATAAGGAGCCAGACAAGCAGGAAGTGTGGAGATCAGAGCAGAATTACAGCAACTTCAAAGCAAAAACGAACAATGAGGACATGAAACCAGGACTGCAGAAAGGTAAAGGAAGCTATTTAGCTAAAAAAATATTTTCCTTTAATGATCCTTTAAATCAAATTTTTTCAGACATACTATCAGATTTCGATATTTTTTTCTTTTGGGATAAAGGTTTTTAAAAAAATACATAAAGGCACCCCTGGTTAGTGGTACATGGTTTGTCTCAACACTCCTAAATCACAGATTTGAAGGAGAGCTTCTTCTGTAGAAAAACAACAGTCTTCCTGTCTGGATCACCAGATGAAAATAAAGGAAGCTTAACCACTTCATTACTGGGCACTTAAACCCCCTTCGTGCCCAGACCAATTTTCAGCGCTGACGCATTTTGAATGACAATTGCGCGGTCATACAACACTGTACCCAAATTATATTTTTATAATTTTTTTCCCACAAATAGAGCTTTCTTTTGGTGGTATTTGATCACCTCTGCGATTTTTATTTTTTGCGCTATAAACATAAAAAAACAGAAAATTTTGAAAAAAACACAATATTTTTTACTTTTTGTTATAATAATATCCCAATTTTTTTTTTTTAAATAAAAATTTCCCTCGGTTTAGGCCGATACGTATTCTTCTACATATTTTTGTTAAAAAAAAATCGCAATAAGCGTATATTGATTGGTTTGCGCAAAAGTTATAGCGCCTACAAAATAGGGGATAGATTTATGTTTTTTTTTCTTTTTTTACTAGTAATGGCGGCGATTTGCGTTTTTTTTTTTTTAGGCCTGCGATATTGCGGCGGACGTATCGGACACTTTTGACACAATTTTGGGACCATTCACATTTATACAGCGATCAGTGCTATAAAAATGCACTAATTACTGTATAAATGTGACTGACAGTGACGGGGTTAACACTAGGGGGTGAGGAAGGGGTTAAATGTGTATCCTGGGTGTGTTCTTACTGTGTGGGGGGAGGGGACTGACTGGGGGAGGTGACCGATGCTGTGTCCCTATATAAAGGGACACAGATCGGTCTCCTCTGTCCCTGCTGTCACCGACGATCGCGGGTGTCTGGCGGACATCACGGCCGCCAGGCACACGCATCGGCTCCCGAGCGATGCGCCGGGCACGTTGTTTCCCCGCGGCGCGCACGGGGAATGACAACAATAGGACGTCCAAAGACGTCCACTTGGCACTTGAGAGCTGCGCTGTGGACGTCTTTCGTCCATAGCGCGGATCCCAAGTGGTTAAAAAAAAAAACTTTTTTTAGCTGCAGTGTGCATGAGCCCTAATGCAGGGATCACATTTAAGAAATGGTAAGCTGCAATATAATAAATATTTGCTTTTGGGTTTATTAGACAGTCTCTTTAACAACATGTGGTTTTCAAGTAAAACAAAAAGACAGCAACTTTGAAAAATGGTGGTCTTTTACTACCCAATGTTTATATCAATTTTTCATATGACTTACTATCATTAAACATGTCTTTTCGATTAAATAGATTTTACTCTAGACAGAAGAGTCATAAATATTTATAAGTTGAGAAGCAATTAAAACGTCAATTGGTTAAATACTGTAGGTCCCATATTTAAACAAAAGTTTTTAGAAGTGCATGTCAAGCCCAATTTTTATGTTAGTTTTTCATGGCAAAGAGATAGATTAGAGCTCCTATGAGTTTTTACTGCTATGTGTGTCCCAGCTAGGTAGATTCACCCTATCTGTCCTGATGCCCATTACGACAGAACAGAAGATAATGAGAATTTCAAAATTGTTGTCTCTAGAACAAGAGGTGAGAGTAAAGCCTCGATCCACACGATCCAATTGTTGGCCAACCTAGCGTCAGCTTTTTGTCTTAAGGGCGCGTGCCTGGATCTTGCATACTAATGGTACACAATTTTCATGCAACAAACATGAACGTTGTGACATACTACGAGGAATTTCAGCTCTTGAACGTCACCCTGTGGGCCCCTTCTGCTAATTTTGTGTTCTGGGGAGCATTGATTCCGAGCATGAGTATTTGTACTTCCAACTTTTGTGTGACGGATTTGTGTACTGACCATCAGAAAATCTGACAACCAGCCATTGTCCGCTGAAAATTTACTAGCAGGTCATACAACATTTGTTGACAGAACAGTCTGTCAACAGACAATCCCCTGCCAGTAATCGGATCGTGTGTACAAGGCTTTATTCTGGTACAATAAAATGAAAATAAATCTCTCTGGCTGGAAACAGACAGAGTGTTAGTTAAACTCTGATCTGGTTAATGTGTTCAAATTGGATCTCTGTCTCAGCTTGGCTGTGCTGTGGGCTCATTCTATTGCTGGGGTGCTCTTCCCACCCCAGGACAGTAGGTGGCAGCATTTCTAGGACATTGATCTGTCTATCAAAGTTCCCCGGACAAGGGGGAGGGGTTGTATATGGCGCCGCGTGGAGGGGAAACACACAGCTATTGTAATGAAAGCTGTCATGTTCCCCAGAACTCTAATTAGCCAGGTGGCGGTGGCGGCTCTCCCCTCTAATCCCCTACGATCGCTGGAACACAGGCTGAAACTGGGGGGGGGGGGGGGGGAACAGGCTGAAACTGAGGGGGGGAACACAGGCTCAAACAGGGGGGGGGGGATACAGGCTGAAACTGGGGACACATGCTGAACTGGGTACACATGCTGAACTGGGGACACATGCTGCATTGAGGACCAGGACACAGGCTGCATTGGCGGACACAGGCTGCATTGAGGACCGGGACACAGGCTGCATTGGCGGACACAGGCTGCATTGGTGGACACAGGCTGCAGTGGCGGACACAGGCTGCAGTGGCGGACACAGGCTGCATTGACGGACACGGCAGGCTGCATTTTTGGGTATGGATAAAGTCGTTGTTAATATTAATTCTGCATACAACATTTAAGTGTAATTTCATGAGCTAATATATGAGGGCGTGTTTAGGGGCGGGATTTGGGGGAAGGTCAGGGTAGAGGTTGGGCGGGGCAACTGGTGGCGAGTAACCCTTGAGGCCTGGCAAGTAGCTCAGGACCTGGAATTTTGAGCCCTGTGTGTATATATATATATATATATACTTCAATTTTACCCAGGTATACTTTAACTGTTAGCACATTTGGCCTGCACTTTGGGTCTTTTAGAAGAAAATCACATTAACATTAACAATACTAAGACCATTCATTATAATTCTCCACACTTATAAAACAGTAAACTATTTAGAGCACACTCAACTTCTGCTATTTAAATGCTTTTCCATCTCTGACCTAAGCACAAGAAATTGTGCTATACACATTAATCCTCTGGTAAGCTGTAACAAAACTAGAATTAAGTAAGGATGCGCTAATTAAATGCATCGCAGCAGATTTAATATCCTTAGTCGGCTTGAACTCAAGCTGGATTCCTAAATCATTATCACAGATTTGAAAAAGAGACAATTATAAGCCCTAGCCAACCCTGGAAAGTATGTCATCTCTCTTTCCGCCATCTATGCTATAACTCCAAGGTCCAGAGTTGGATATTACTCACAGTTCTTAGCACAAGCAGCCATATGAATGTACAGTATATGCTCCAAAAAACAACACATGATTAACAATGCAGCAAATAATAAAATCGTCAGTGGTAAGGCTGGAACTGAAATAACACTTTCAATTTGCCTGCTAACTATTACAATTTTCCCTCATTCTTTATGTGATTGGGGCAACACATTAAGATTTCATCTTATATGTCTTCTTTTGGTGAGGATTGAACTCAATTATCTTAGCATACTGCAACTCTAGAAAGCTAAGAAAAATATATATTTTAAAGAAAAAAGATGTTTCTTGAAGGCCTTACAATCTGATATTTCAGCAATGATAGTAGACAATACAACACATACAGTTATGTATATCCCTAAGGCCTCGGACACATGGCGGACCGTTTTCAACGGACATGTCTGCTGGGTGAATTTGGTCTGATGTGTGTACACACCATCAGACCACATTCCCCGCGGACAGAATACGCGGTGACGTGGCGGCGACGATGACGCGGCGACGTGCACGAACCCGGAAGTTCAATGCTTCCACGCATGCGTTGAATCACTTCGACGCCATGCGCGGGTTCTCGGGCCAGCGGACATGTCCGATGAGTCGTACTGACCATCGGACATGTCCGACGGACAGGCTTGCAGCGGACAAGTTTCTTAGCATGCTAAGAAACTTTTGTCTGCTGGAAACCTGTCCGCTAGGCCGGAAAACTGTCCGGTAGGCCCAACACACGGTCGGACATGTCCGCGGAAACTGGTCCGACGGACCAGTTTCAGCGGACATGTTCGGTCGTGTGTACAAGGCCTCAGATGTAGGACCGCACTATTATAGCCTTTTAAATGTTCATGAATATCAACCAAAGCATTTTTGTATTAACACTAAACTGTTAATAAAATTTTGAAAATCCTTTCCCTATGAATTTTCATGACATCATCTCTGTATTTCAAAGGGTAACAGCATCTGCCCTGCCGAGGAGGAAGAGTAACAGCAGGGATCATGATATTTTCCCCTCTTTGTCTACAGTAAAAAATGTACATGTTGGGGCAGATCCACAAAAGTATTACGCCGCCGTATCTCTTGATACGCCGCGTAATTTCAAATTTTGCGCGTCGTATCTTTGTTTTGTATCTTCAAAACAAGATACGACTGCATCTCGGCTAGATCCGACAGGCGTACGTCTTAGTACGCCTTTGGATCTAAGCTGCAATTTTTCGGCGGACACTAGGTGGCGTTTCCGTCGAATTCTGCGTCGAGTATGCAAATTAGCTAGTTACGGCGATCCACAAACGTACGTCCGGCTGGCGCATTTTTTAACGCCGTTTGCGTTCGGCTTTTTCCGGCGTATAGTTAAAGCTACTGTTATGAGGCGTAATCAATGTTAAGTATGGCCGTCGTTCCCGCGTAGAAATTTGACATTTTTACGTTGTTTGCGTAAGTCGTTCGCAAATAGGGATTTGCGTAGAATGACGTCACCGTCGGAAGCATTGGCTTGTTCCGGGTTAATTTGCGCTGGGATACCCCCACGGACGGCGCATGCGCAGTTAAGAAAAAACGTTCTTTACGTCGGGTCACGACGTATTTACATAAAACACGCCCCCATCACAGAGATTTGAATGGCGCGCCATTACGCCGCCAAAGATACACTACGCCGCCGTAACTTACGGCGCAATTTTTTTTGAGGATTCAAAAAAAAAAACAATAAGTTACGGCGGCGTAGTGTATCTTAGATACGCTGCGCCCGTCGTATTATTGCGCACAGGATTATGTAGACATGTTAGCCAAATTTTAACAAAATTATGTCCTTTTGTTTCCTTCAACTTGTTGCCTCATGTCTTTTTCATTTTTTTTTGGCATCTTTTTTGACTACTTTGAAGCACAGGCTCAGATTGATGCTACTTTGAAATCGTGCTACTTCCTTAGAACTACCGCAATTTCAAAGTAGCAAGGATCAGTACCATTGGCTACAATAGGCTGTGACTTGTCATGCAATTTGACCTCTCAAATCACATGACAAATCTCACAAAATGTGAACCTGTGCTTTTTTATTGTCTCTGAGGTCAGTGTTTCTCCACTCCCCTTCTCTAGGTGCACAACCATGTCCTGTTTTCTTTAACTATAATGGTTGGTTTTTACTTGATGTTTTTTTTTGTATTTGCAAAGCCAAAATTTGAAGAAGCAAAATTTCCCTCATGATCACATGTCTAAAATATGTGACTTTCCCTACATGGAGTTTGCAAAAGCCACAAAACACACAGTGGGGGTTATTTACGAAAGGACAAACAACTTTGCACTACAAGTTCACTACAAGTGCAGTGGAAAGTACACTTATATTGCAAATTGGATTTCCATTTTGTAAACAACCCCCACTGTGACAACATGTGCTATCTCCCATCATGTTGTATCAATGGACGTGTTTTGGGGGATCAAACCCTTCCTCTCACCTACTATAGTTTTGAGGAAGGGGTTGCACCCCCAAAATGCGTACATTGATATCCCGTGATGGGAGATAGCACATGTTGACACACTGTGTTTTGTGGCTTTTGCAAATAACCTGTTTGTACCTATACACATTTTAGGCAGGGTATCATAAGGGACATTTAACAGTTATGCCTCTTTAAAATTTGGCTTTGAAAGGGGTGAGCCTGTTTAGCCACTACAAATGCTAAAGAAGGGCAAATTTACATGTTATACACAAATAACGATGTTGGTTTGTTCAAAAACCATAAAACGCACATGTGAATGTGCTTGTAGTAAAAAATATTTTTGCTAAACAATGTGCGGATTCTTATTTCAATGCTCAATACCAGTGTATTTGTACAGTTGGTGTAGTTACATTGACAGTGTACTCTAAAATGTGTGTACCAGAGCCTCAGCACAACATAATAGTTAGCTCAAGGTCGAGATTGTTACCTCATGTTGCACATAAGGTAGATTTGCACTAGTGGAGAAAATGACAAAGATTAAGGCCATTTGCAAACCTAGAAAACACAGACAACAATAGTTCAAATGAAATAGTATTTTATGAACAATTCAAAGATTTAGGCATGATCAATTACATTTTGCTGCCAAGGCATTGCCCCTCTACCCACAAAGTAGTCCATATATTGTTCCCGGACAAGACGGCATTCTGGGAGGGCAAACTAGCACGTCCACTTTCAAGAGCTGGCATCACAGCCTCTTTAGCTGGGCGTGGAACGGAAGGGTCATCTGTTTGCCCTAAGGCAATGTAGCTGCCAGCAATCCTCCTCAAAAAAATTGTGGAGGATGCAGCAGCACAACACAACATGGTTGAGTTTATACTCAGCCAAGTTTAGGGCAGTTAAAAACACCCTAAATCGACTGGAGAGGATGCCAAAGGCATTTTCCACCACCCTTCTGGCACAAGAGAGCCGATAATTAAAAATGAGTTGCTGTGAGGTGAGGTTCCTCATAGGAAAGGGCTTTAGAAGATGTTCCCCCAGAGCAAAGGCCTCACCTGCCACAAAAACAAAATAGAGTAAACTACAGTAGAACTCGGTATGCATCATGATACCTCCATCTGAGTGGCGGCCATTCTTCCCCACGTCCACGTACAGAAACTCGAAGGTTGCAGGCACAACAACAAGCAGAACTATGCTGCAAAAGCCTTTATAATTGTAGTAATATAATCCTGAGTTGGGTGGTGGGACAATCCTCACATGCGTCCCATCAATGGCACCCCACACAGTTGGGGAAATTCCACAAATTGGCAAACTGGACCGCCACATCCAGCCATTTGTGGTGGTTTGAATGAAGCTGGGGAGTCAAACAAAGCAACAAAATTACTACTTGAGCACATAAAATTGCAAGCATATTTGACACAAATATTATTGGGAAAAATAAAAGTATAACATTTAAATTAGTATTTTCAGAAAAAAGGTAAGTTCTACTTATATGATTCCTCACCCCCTCTGGTGGCACATTCAAAAAAATGTTGGGGGGGAGGGTTGAATGGGTAGATGTTTTGGACAGGTAACCCTCTCCACTTCCATGAGAGCTAAATGCATCAAAAATTAAGGTTGATTTGGCCAGCCCCTCCGTCTTTTCAAGATTGGCAGCCCAGTGGAAAGATAAGAAGTGTCATAATCCAAAAAGAAGAATACACACAGTCCAAATAGAAGCACATTTTGACATACATAACTTACCATTAACAAGATAATAGGAGACCAAAAATTACTAGTGTACAATTTGAAGGTAATCAGGCAGGCCCTTGCACTACATGCTTTGGAGAATTCATGCAGAAATCTTAACACAAAAGAGGTATTGTCAGGTCACCTGCATCCAGGTGACAGATGCACACCATTGGGTCAGGAGTGCACCGCTATGATAGTGGACCCTATGACTGACTGCTGCGGTTGGAACCCTGGGTGGTGCAGGAAGGCAGATGCACTGGGAGCACCAACACGGATCCCACAGGGAGCTAGAACGTAAGATTCCCCTGGGTGAGGAGTCTAATAGCCAGCGGGTGTTCACCAGAGCCTCTAGTGGTGAGGATGGACTTTGCTGCAGCTGGCTCCAGGTCACGGCCCCCAGGGTCTCCCAGCTCACACTCACGGTAGGTTATAGGAGGATAAGCTAAAGGTCGGGGGAACAAGCAGACAAGGTTAACAAGCCAATGGTCAAAAGCAGACAGGTATAGTCGAGAATGCGCCAAAGGTCAGGGTCACAAGCAAGCGGGGATGGTCGGGAACACGCCAAGATCGGTAACAGAGACAAATGTGGAGCACACAGCAAACAGGAAACCAAACACATAATATTGCACGGCAAGGCAGGCTTGGAGAACACAGTGTTAAATAGTGGTTTAAAGTTTGAAGCAGCACAGTGAAAGGAGTACCTGCTTTTGATTACTTTCATCCTTTGAGCCACCAAGATTCTCAGACGATCCCTGGGAGGGAATGTTTGCACAGGGTGCAAGGCGTGTTTGACCCCTTGCAGGGTCCTTTAAAGGAGGTGAGCGAGCATTGCGTGGATCCATTAATTTTATGTTTTTGGACTTTTTTCATATTATTGCAATATCAGTGTTTATCACCATAATTGTTTATTTCACTTTTACAGCACTGTCACACCTATTGTTTTTTGCTGTTGTCTTTCCTGCTGCCATTTGTACCTGCAACCACCCGTGTTTGACCCTCAGCCTGTTCCTGGACTACTCATCTGCCTGATCCCAATCTGCAACCACTCGTGATTGATCCCTTGGCTTGTTTACTGACCACGTTGCTGTTTCATCCTTGTCTGTTTATCCGCTATTGGACCCCAGCTTGCTAACACCCTGGTGGGGCAAACTTGAGGACCGCGACCTGGTACTAGCTTGCAGCTAAATCCATCTCCACCATCAGGAGCTCTGGGGAAAACCAGCTAGTACTTAGACTCTGCACCCCAGAAGTGACTGCCTGTATACCTGTTCTGCAACTGCTATTGCTATTGGTCTTCAAGCCCAATGCCTGATCATGACACTAGGTGTGTATGGGCCCAGGGTAGCATGCTGGAGAGGTTAGTGAAGGAAAATATGCTTGTAGGGCAATAAAAAGCTTACAATATGCTTGAGGACAAAGAGGACATTCACAGCATATTACAATAATGGGAATGATGGAATCCAAAAAATAGTAAAAGACATTAGAAAACATGAAGTACTTAGAATGTGATATTAAAAAATAAAACGTACCCAAATATAGTCCTTCTACAGGACTTGTATGATGGCACAGAATGTCTCTGGAATAATGACTCCCAGAGCCTGGGGATAGATCCCAGTCGTAAACGTAATATCCTGGAGACTTCTCCCTGTCGCCAAGTACTGCAAGGGGGCAATGAGCCTTTGCTCTGCTGGAATAGGTGGCCCTCATGCAGGTGCCCTGTTTCCTAATATAGGGGGAGAGCAAAGACAAGAGGTGCTGAAAACAGGAGTTCGTCATCTGTGCCCAGGACAACGTCAGTTTAGTGACGAACCGCATCAGGTGGAGTGACGTGCTGACGTCACTGTGTGATTATGTCCCATTGTTTGTTAGCACAATCGTGTTTACTGCTGCCGGCCGCATTATTTTGTATTGACACTGTATTTTATGCCTTGATGGCGATTCTGTTTTTTAAGCTTTTATAATAAAAAAAAAAACTGGTTTTACCTATGGCCATTTCATATTCTCCTTATTTCTGAGCCACGATACTGCCTTTGATCCACCTATGAGCCGGAAGTGAAGGAATGGTTTAGCTGTGTTCCAGTTAAACGGCCCTGCAGATGGAGTGACTGGATCGGTTCTTGGAGAAATCGTGAGGAACAGACCCTGGCTGGGTGTTAGTTACAGGCTTGACTTGCCTGTGCAGCTGGCAAGCGCACATCCCTTACGGGGGAGGATTCACTGTTGTCTGTTAAGCGAGAGTCACATGAATTTCTGAATGATTCACTCATTGATTCACCTTCTGCTTTTGAGTCAACTTTATTTTGGATATATATGATTTATGTTCACAGGATTACTCACAATAACATCAATCTCTGTTGTTTGCCAATCAGATATTTCTTCAGAGACTTATTTTTGGTTAGGTTCACCTTTATGTTAATTATTTGTTTATTTAGAGCGCAACTATATTTGTATTTCCTTTGTATTTGTGTGTATCTCACTTTGTGTTGCAGCTTAATATTAGGTTCTTTCCTAGCACAGTCTTTTTTTACATCAATAATAATGATGTAACCCATCCAGAGGATCTATCGTGTTCGGCAGGTACCTCTGCGGACCTACAAGCAGTGCACTCTAGGGGGGCTGACATATGGCAGCCTCCTATGCTGGGACTTGTAGTACCTTAGACTGTGGGGGGACTGAGGAATCCTCATTTCGCCACTGAGGGCACTAGAAGTCCCAGCAGTGTGGGCTGCCATTCTTCCATCCCCTGTAGTCTAGGGCACTACAAGTCCCAGCATAGGAGGCTGCCATATATCAGCCCCCTAGAGTGTACTCCAAGTACCAGCATAGGAGGCTGCCACATCTCAGCCCCCCCAGAGTGCACTACAAGTCTCAGCATAGGAGGCTGCCATATCTCAGCCCCCCAGAGTGCACTACAAGTCCCAGCATAGGAGGCTGCCATATCTCAGTCCCCCAGAGGGCACTACAAGTCACAGCAGAGCAGGCTGCTCTTACAGAACAGGAAAAAGAGCTGGGGGGTGTACTGGGAGGGGAGAGAAGGAGGCACAGGTTTGAGATAAGGGGGGGATTTTTTTCTGAACGTGAAGATTTATGCCGGAAGGGGGAGATGAGGGAGGGTTTGTGCTGGGAAGGGAAGATGGGGAGGATTTGTCCCGAGCGATCTAATTTATTCTGGGAGGGGGAGATGGGGGAGGATTTGTGATGGGAGGGGGGATTTATGCTGGGAGGGGGAGATGGGGAAGGATTTGTGTTGGGAAAGGGGAGGTTAAGGCAAGGGTTTGTGCTGAGAAGGGGGATTTTCACTGGAACGGGTTATATGAGGGTGAGGATTGTGCAGAAAGGGAGTATTTTTGCTGCTAGGGGGAGATGGAGGAGGCGGGAGGATCGTGTTCGGCAGATACCTCTGCGGACCGTCAGCCATCCAAGATCTCTGTGATCTGTGGAATGCAGATGAAGATGACGTCCTATTAGTCTGGTCCCAATATTCCCAACCCGCTCCATGTATTATACATACCCATACCTCGTTCAGACCCAAACCCCCAATGGACCCTGTCGAATGCCTTCTCGGCGTCAATGCTAGGAAAGACGCAGGGGGTCTTGGTCACAGATGCGACATGCACCAGGTTGAGAACTTTGGTGGTGTTAGTTCATTGATTCTACCTGCTCTCAAGTAACTGCCTGCCCGTATGAAGTACGGTCAGACAGCTATCTTGAAAATCTGGAAGAGCCCTGCATTGCACCCATGATCTACTGATTATGGGTCCAATGCTCTGCAGACTATCTAGGGAGAAATAAAGGCAAATTTTTTTACCTGCAAAAAAATGTGTGTCCTTTGGAGCAGCGGATAGTCAGTGGATCTTTTGGGTGTGTAAGTTTAAAACATAATCTAACCAACAAGGTGAGAGGGGATTGGACAAAAACAAAAAGGGGTGAAGGTTTCTCTTTAAGTTTAAAGGACTCAAAACAATGTCAATTTACACTGGCCACTTTATTAGATTATTTATTACACTTTGCTAGTTGAACCCCCTTTTGCCATCAGAACTGCCCCAATTCTTCGTGGCATAGATTTAACAAGGTGTTGGAAACATTCCTCTGAGATATTGGTCCATATTGACATGATAGCATCACGCAACTGCTGCAGATTTGTCAGCTGCACATCCATGATGCAAATCTCTCGTTCCACCACATCCCAAAGGTGCTCTAATGGACTGAGATCTGGTGACTGTGAAGGCCCTTGGAGTACAAGAAACCAGTGGTGAGATGATTTGAGCTTTGCGACATGGTGAATTATCCTGCTGGAAGTAGCCATCAGAAAATGGTTACACTGTAGTCATAAAGGGATGGACATGGTCAGCAGCAATACTCAGGTAGGCCAAGGTGTTTAAACAATACTCATTTGGTACTAAGGGGCCCAAAGTGTGCCAAGAAAATATCCCCCATACCATTACACCACCACCATCAGCCCAAACCATTGATACAAGGCAGGATGGATCCATGCTTACTCCAAATTCTGACCTTACCATCTGAATGTCACAGCTAAAATCGAGACTCATTAGACCAGGCAAAATGTTTTCAATCTTCTATTGTTCAATTTTGGTGAGCCTGTACAAATTTCAGCCTCAGTTTTCTGTTCTTAGCTGATAAGAGTGGCACCCAGTGTGGTCTTCTGCTGTTGTAGCCCATCTGCCTCAGGGTTTGATGTGTTGTGCATTCAGGGATGGCATTCTGCATACCTTGGTTGTAACGAGTGGTTACCTGAGTTACTGTTTCCGTTCTGTCATTCCGAACCAGTCTGCCCATTCTCCTCTGAGGCCCCGTACACACGGCCGAGGAACTCGACGTGCTTGGCACGTCGAGTTCCTCGACGAGTTCTGGGATGAAGCCGCCGAGGAGCTCGGCGGGACGCCTTCTCCCATAGAACAACGAGAAAATAGAGAACATGTTCTCTATTTTCTCGTCGAGCTCCTCGGCGGCTCCATCGAGCCAAAACTGTACAGACGACAGAGTTTCTCGGCAGAATCCGGGTTTTGACCGAGTTTCTCGGTGAATTCTGCCGAGAAACTCTGTCGTGTGTACGGGGCCTGACATCTGACATCAACAAGTCATTTTCGTGGGGATTTTCTCTTTTTCAGACCAATCTCTGTAAACTCTAGAGATGGTTGTGCGTGAAAATTTCAGTAGATCAGCAGATTTTGAAATGCTTACACCAGCCCATCTGGTACCAACAACCCCGACCATGACACCATCTGCCTGGAGTTTGCATGTTCTCCCTGTGCCTGCGTGGGTTTCCTCTGGGTACTCTGGTTTCCTCCCACACTCCAAAGACATGCTGGTAGGTAAATTGGATCTTGTCCAAAATTGGCCCAGAATACAGTGTGTATGACTGTGTGTCCCAAGCGTGTCGATCCTACGGGGTAAATTGACCACACCAGCCAGGTAGACACTGGCTGGAAAAAGCGCCCAGAGGCGATTCAGTTCGCATGAGTAGCGCTATACAAGTCATTCATTCATTCATTCAACAACTATACATTGTTCAAAGTCACTTAAATCCCCTTTCTTTCCCCTTGTGATGCTCAGTTTGAACTTCAGCAAATCGTCTTCACCATGTCTAGGTGCTTAAATACATTGGCCCAGATTCTCGTAGATGGGCGTAAAACTGTGGCGGCGTAACGTATGTCATTTACGTTACGCCACCGCAAGCTTTACAGAAGTGCTTTATTCACAAAGAACTTGCCTGTAAAGTTGCGGCGGCGTAGCGTAAATCCCCCGGCGCAAGCCCGCGTAATTCAAATGAGCCGGGTAGGGGGCGTAGAGCATTTAAATTAGGCGCGTTCCCGTGCCGAACGTACTGCGCATGCGCCGTCCCTAAAATTTCCCGATGTGCATTGCGCTAAATGACGTCGCAAGGACGTCATTGGTTTCCACGTGAACGTAAATGGCGTCTAGCCCCATTCACGGACGAGTTACGCAAACGACGTAAAATTTTCAAATTGTGAACGACAGCCATACTTAACATTGGATACGCCACCTAGGGGGCATGTTTATCTTAACGCCGCATATCTCTTACGGAAACGGCGTATCTTTACTGCGACGGGCAAGTGTACGTTCGTGAATCGGCGTAACGACTCATTTGCATATTCTACGCCGACCTCAATGGAAGCGCCACCTAGCGGCCAGCGTAAATATTGCACCCTAAGATACGACGGCGCAGGCCGTCGTATCTTAGGCATGTTTAAGTGTATCTCTGTTTGAGCATACACTTAAACATACGACGGGCTTAGATTCGGAGTTACGAAGGGCGTATCTACTGATACGCCGGCGTAACTCTTTGTGAATCTGGGCCATTGAGTTGCTGACATTTGATTGACTGATTAGAAATTTGTGTTACCAAGCAATTGTATGGTAAGCACATTTTCTTATTTAGCATTGTGTATGTGGCCTCAGGGTCAGGGGACATTTGTCAGATGACCTCTGAGATTCAAGCGTAAGGCTTAAACAAAGTAAGTAGAATAAAACAAGGAAGAAATATCATGCACAAGTAAGCTGTACAATTGTAATAATTTAATACAAAGTATTCAGATTCATGCATAAGCCCAATAATGACTGGTTCTCAAAGTTTCTGTTCAGAGTTGACAAGGGGACCTCAATTTGCTGGGCATTCCACTATAATATACTTTTTGTTTTAGGAGGTGGAGCCAGCCCATCAGAAGCTCTTAAAGAAGAAAACCTCCAGAAGATATGTCGCTGGAGCCTGAGCCAATGGTGGAGGAGGACAGGCAGCTTGAGATACATCATGGGTCCAGTGTCAATGTCAATAGCAATTCTCTCTTCTTTGTGAAGAACAGAGTGACTGTGTCGATCCATCAAGACAGTAAGTGGCATATCGTAGATAGGTTTCTTTGTTCTTCTGCTCTTTTTTATTGGACAGGTAGGATGTGAAATGCGATTGGGTTTAATCAGTTACCTCTATCATTTATATTGTGTTTAGTAAAAGGAGATTTAAAGGTCCTGACCAGTGGCGGCTGGTGCTCCAAATTTGTGGGGGGGGGGCGCAAACAAATGAAAAAAAGAAAAGACAATTGCAGCCTCACTGTGCCCAAAGGCAGCCACTGTGCCCATCAAATGCAGCCACTGTGCCATGCCATCAATTGTCGCCACTGTGCCATGCCATCAATTGTCGCCACTGTGCCATCAATTGTCGCCGCTGTGCAATCAATTGTCGCCACTGTGCCATGCCAAACGCAGCCACTGTGCCATCAAACGCAGCCATTGTGCCATCAATTGTCGCCACTGTGCCCATAAATTGTGACCACTGTGCCATGTCAAACGCAGCCACTGTGCCATAAAATGCAGCCACTGTTCCATGCCATCAATTGTTACCACTGTGCCCACATCAATTGTCACCACTGTGCCCACATCAATTGTCACCACTGTGCCCACATCAATTGTAGCCACTGTGCCCACATCAATTCTTTCCCACTGTGCCCACATCAATTGTAGCCACTGTGCCCACAACAATTGTCCCCACTGTGCCCACATCAATTGTCCCCACTGTGCCCACATAAATTGTAGCCACTGTGCCCACATAAATTGTCCCCACTGTGCCCACATCAATTGTCCCCCACTGTGCCCACATCAATTGTCCCCACTGTGCCCACATCAATTGTCCCCACATCAATTGTCCCCACTGTGCCCACATCAATTGTCCCCACTGTGCCCACATCAATTGTCCCCACTGTGCCCACATAAATTGTCCCCACTGTACCCACATCAATTGTCCCCACATCAATTGTCCCCACTGTGCCCACATCAATTGTCCCCACATCAATTGTCCCCACTGTGCCCTGTAAAATGCTGCCAGTCAGATTTACACCCCCCCCCGCCTGGCACTTACCTTTCTGGGGTTTTCCAACCTCCTTCCACGGTCCCTCGATGTCTTCTGCCGCCCTCGATGGCGCTTCAGCCAATCAGGTTACCTATAACCAGAATCAGTGAACCTGATTGGCTGAGACGGCCGTCAGTCTTATCCAAGGGATGTAGCCCCCCTACGTTCCGAGGATAAGACATCCGGGAGCTGAAGGGCTATACTCGGAAAGCCTATCAGAGCCGCTGGCTCTGATAGGCACTTCCGCCCAGCCAACCGGCTGCACATTATTCAGATAGCCGGCGCCCTATGTCCGGTTATCTGAATAGGCTGCCACAATAACATACACTCATGCAATGCATGAGTGTATGTTATTTGCGCAGCGCTGCAGAACGAAATTTCAAAAGCCTTAAAGGGCCAGTTTTTTCCCCTTTTTTTTATGACTACAGGAGGGGGGGGGGGGGGCGGTGCCAGGGCACCCCCTATGGACGGGCCGCCACTGGTCCTGACCCAAAGTAAACATACAGCAAGTGAAGTTATGAGCCTTGTTCAGCATACTTGTCCAAATGCATTGATCCAGAAAACACTGACATCACAGATAAATGGATAGCATTTACCAGTGATGTCCTCAACATTTTAAAGCAGGTTTCCTTTGAAAGACAATTGTACTTATTACTGTGGTAGACCCAAAAATGACTTTTATCTGTATTGCGGGACCCGACAATTTATTACAGCAGCGATCATTTTTAAATTACCTTTTTCCTTTAGAAATGTAATTTTATTGCAGGGACTGTTCTAAACACGGGGAAAATGCGCCACTTTACTGGCATACTATAGACACCCCCAGGTACAAAATTTAAAAGAATATTTCACTTTTAGTGTTTCAGTTTTTAAAACACGTTTTTAAAACCTTTTTTTGCATTGGTACACACCCTCTGGGGCAGAACCCCTTTTTATGACCATACCATGCATATATAAGCCTTTAAAATGAGCACTTTTGATTTTTCATGTTTGTGTTTGTGTGTTCGAACAATTTTTTTGCCTGTTCGCAAGTTCTGGTGCGAACCGAACAGGGGGGTGTTCAGGCTCATCTTTACTGCTCAACATTGCTGTAACAGGATAATGTATCTGACCCACACTTGGCCATCAATACTGTATTTATCAGTGGGGCCAATTCATAAACACTATTGCTCAATTAGATTTAGAAATATTTGGTCACGCTCTGATATTTGGACTTGCTATCATTCTTTATGTGCCAGGGAAGTTTTTATTCCAAGTCACGTATGCTACATTTATTTCAATTTAATGGGCCTCTAAATCCTTTGAATATATACAGTATATTACATAGTGACCTTAAGCTGCTTTCATGGATGCATTTGGTCATCCTGCATAAATTACTCAATTATTAAAAGATCCTTCACTTGCCTGACATGCACATCCACGGAGCTATTTAATAAGGCACTGAAAAGGACAGCAATGATTATGCAAAGTGCAGTAGTCCGAAGAAACCCATCACATTTTTAGTTTACTGAAATAATGTCAGCATAAAATGAACTCTGATGCCGCGTACACACGGACGTTTTTTGTTATGAAATAAAACAACGTTTTTAAAAACGTCATTTAAAATGATCGTGTGTGGGCTTCACAATTCGAACATACTTCAATTTTTTATGTCGTTTTTCAAACTGTCGTTTTTTGTGTCATAAAAAATGATCGTGTGTGGGCTAAAACGACGTTTTAAACAAAGTTTTAAACCCGCGCATGCTCAGAAGCAAGTTATGAGACGGGAGCTTGAATGGAACAGAGTGCCGTCATACGTGTTGTACGTAACCGCGCTTTGCTAGAGCATTTGCAGAAAACGATGGTGTGTGGGCAACGTCGTTTTTTTTCATGATGAAAAACTTCATTTTATTTCATCACAAAAAACGACCGTGTGTACACGGCATTACTGTTTTCCATCACTTACAGTCATTTGCCCTTCATCTTGTTAAAGGGTAACTCCTCAAAAAAATATTCTTGCTCATACATCATGGGACACAGAGCCTTTAATTACTTAATAGGTTATGTAGTCACCACAGGTTTCCTCCAGACCCAATGGAGGAAACCAGGCGATGACCTGTCCCGGAAAGGACCGAGCGGAAGGCTGGTACTTTGGGAGAGGCCTGGTAACCTTATTGAAGGATGCACCATAGTCTACGAAACCTCACAGTGTGCCGGGTTGGCTTAAAGGCTCTAAGACTGTAAGGCTGGAAGTTCGGGGACCAAATCCTGTGGCAGAGGATTCCGGACTGTTTACTTTGTTTGCAACCAGTCTGTGGCAGAGACTGTTATTGATCATTGTTCGTGCATCATTCCGGCTGCTAGGCCAGGTGAGAGGGGCCTATCCGGGTGAGCAATACCCACTCGAGAGGAAGTGGTGAGTGACCTTTTTGGGACTTAGAAGTTTTTCCAGTCATCTGTACTATGCGCCTGAACCTTCCCCTGCTCCTCCATCCTTCTATTTTCTTGCAAGTTATGAGAAAAATAAAACCTAACAGCTAAAGATTTTACAACTTGTGTGGACATTGGAGTTCTTTACAGACTTTCTTCCCCCAGACACTGAACATTTCGGTAACGTATAAGGCCCAAATGTGATCCAGCAGCTCCTACGGGGGTAGTGCTACACATCCAATTGATTACCGGAGGCAAATCTACTCTGTTGCCGGTAAAAAAAGAGAGTAAACATCCTTCATTTAAGCATTCTCTTTCCCCAGCTCTTGGAACCTCATTTTCCAGGCAGTGGCGACGACCTCCCCAATCCAACACTAGGGAAAAGGCCCAGAACCAAGGGCAGAAAAGAACTTGGGGTTCAAAATATAAGCAGAACCCCAAAACGTCCCTATGAAGGGATGCCCCTGCTCGGCCGAGTGGGGGGAAGGTCGCTGCAATTTGCAATTTGCAAACACCTGGCGGGACGATGTTCGGGAAAAGTGGGTCATCTCCACAGTGTCCTCAGGCTACAAGCTGGAATTCAGAGAACTTCCGCCACCCCGTTTTCTGAGATCAAGAGTTGCCAAAGATCCAGAAAAAAAAAGGCCTTTGTTTTTGGCCTTGGAACGCCTGTTGTCCCAAGGGGTAATCATGGAGTTAGCTTCAGAGGATCAGGGTTCTACTCAAACCTTTTCATGGTACAAAAGCCAAACGGATATGTCAAACCTATCCTAGATCTGAAAAGCCTGAATCAGTTTCTGAACATTTGCTCCTTTTGCATGGAGTCTGTCCGTTCAGTTGTTTCCACCCTCCAGGGAGGAGAATTCCTGGCATCAATAGACATCAGAGATGCATATCTACATGTGCCAATATTCCCCGCTCACCAAAGATTTCTAAGGTTTGCGGTGAATCAGCACCACTTTCAGTTTTTGGCCCTTTCTCTCGGGCTGGCTACAGCACCTCGAGTGTTCACAAAAATACTGGCACCGGCCCTGGCAAGGCTAAGGGCAAGGGGCATAGCAGTAGCAGCCTATTTGGATGATCTATTGATCATAGATCAGTCCGCTGCATGCTTAGGCCACAATGTAAACAGCACAGTGGAATATTTAGAGGACATAGGCTGGGTCCTCAATCTGTAAAAATCCTCCTTGCAGCCTCAAAGAAGGATAGAGTATTTGGGCATGATTATAGACACGCCCCAAAGCAAAGTATTACTTCCCAAGTCAAAGGCAAAAGCCATAGGAGACTTGGTCCGAGTGATAAAGGCAAAGAGAAGGCCTTCCATCCGTCTATGCATAAGATTATTGGGAAAGATGGTAGCTTCATTCGAGGCTGTCCCTTATGCCCAGTTTCACTCAAGGCTGTTACAGGGCAGAATTCTTTCATCTTGGAACAAAAATGTTCAGGCTATGGACCTTCCTATGATCTTATCTCCAAAGGTTCGCCAAAGCCTCAATTGGTGGTTGCTCCCCAAAAATCTGTCAAAAGGAAATTCCTTCACTCCGGTTACCTGGAAATTGGTAACCACAGACGCCAGCCTTCTTGGCTGGGGGGTAGTTCTGGAAGAGGCATCTGCCCAGGGGAAGTGGTCTGGAGCAGAAAAGCTCCTCCCTATCAACATTTTGGAGATTCAAGCAATTCATCTGGCCCTCAGAGTCTGGTCTTACAGACTGCAGGGTTGGCCTGTTCGGATTCAGTCCAACAATGCTACAGCCGTGGCCTATATCAATCACCAAGGAGGCACCAGAAGTCTGGATGCTCAAAGAGAGGTGAATCACATCCTGGCCTGGGCAAAAAGGCATATTCCTCGCCTGTCTGCAGTTTTCATTCCAGGGGTAGAAAATTATCAGGCAGATTTTTTAAGCCGCCAGCAGCTGAGTCCAGGAGAATGGTCTCTACACCCCGACATATTTGAAATCATATGTCAGAAATGGGGTACCCCAGATGTGGACCTGTTGGCTTCCAAGTTCAAAGCAAAGCAGGACAAGAGATCCTTGTGCTCAAGGGTCGGATGCCCTGACAATCTCATGGGATCGTTATTCTCTGATTTTTGCATTCCCTCCAGTTCCGCTTCTCCCACGATTCGTTCAGAGAGTCAAGAGGGAAGGAAAGCCGGTGATTTTGGTCACCCTGGCTTGGCCCAGGAGACCCTGGTATGCAGAAATCGTAAGGATGGCAGTGGGAAAACCTTGGGTTCTCCCACTACACTCAGACCTACTATCACAAGGGCCAATATTCCATCCTGCCTTACAAAGTTTAAATTTGACGGTTTGTCTGTTGAGACCCACATTCTGAGAAAACGGGGGCTCTCAGGTCCAGTCCTATCCACTCTGGTTAATGCTATAAAGCTGGCCTCCAGGCTCATCTACTACAGAATCTGGAAGGCATATGTTTCCTGGTGTGAACCCAGAGGATGGCATCCTATGAAGTACACCATTAATAGGATTCTTGCCTTTCTTCAGTTGGGCTTAAATATGAAGTTGGCCTTGAGCACTATCAAGGGCCAAATCTCGGCCTTGTCTGTATTCTTTCAAAAACTGCTTGCCTCTCATTCCCTAGTTCGGGCCTTTGTTCAGGGAGCACTGCACTTTGAATAGAGTGGGAAATTCTAGAACCTCTGCTTGTTTTATTGTGTTCAGTGGTAGCAATATTTTTCTCTCATCTTTACAATCATTAGACAAAAAGTTGAGCAGAATGTTTCCAGGGGGGAGGTCAAAGCTATAAACACATTTTTTAGACTCCTTCTAGACACTTCTAGACCCCTAAGCGGTCATCAGAAAGGGAGTGAGGGGAAATGACTCCAGTATGGATGCAACAGCAAAACCCATGTTTCTTTGGTAGGGAAGAGAAGGAAAAGATCTTCTTCTTATGCCGCGTACACACGACATGTCATGGAAAAAAACTATTTTTTTTTCGACGTGATTCTTGTCAAGCCTGCCTTGCATACACACGATCGTGAAAAAAAAAAAATGCTTGCGGTGATGTACAACACGTACGACAGCACTATAAAGGGGAAGTACCATTCGGATGGTGCCACCTTTTGGGCTGCTTTTGCTGATTTTGTGTTAGTAAAAGTTTGGTGAGAGACGATTCACGTTTTTCAGTCTGTTACAGCGTGACGAATGTGCTATCTCCATTACGAACGCTAGTTTTACCAGAACGAGCGCTCCTGTCTCATAACTTACTTCTGAGCATGTGCGTTTTTTCCCATTGTTAAAGCCTACACACGACCGTTTTTCACGACGAGAAAAACAACAAGAAAAATAAGTGCATGTTCTAAATTTTTAATGGCCATTTTTCACGATGAGAAAAATGCTCTGGAGCCTACACACAGTCGTTTTTAATGACCAATTTAAAAAACAGCATTTTTCTCGCCATGAAAAACGGTCGCGTGTACGCGGCATAAGATTTTTTTATTGCTGTTTACCTCTGGGGGTAGATTTCCCTAACGTCCTGTACAAATTATGTTGGTAAATACTAGCATATTAAGTGGAAATCTCCCCAAATAGTGACACACACAGGAACTTGGATAAACTCTTCCCTACTCTATTCAGGATATTTATTTTAAAACTATAAATCATCCTATATAAATATATCAGGCAGACATATTTGCTGCTATATACACACTGTGCGTTGGGCTATTCCTTAACTCAGTACAAGGCTATTAAAATACCTATTATTTTAATGGCTTCACATCAGTGGCGGCTGGTGCTCCAATTTTTTTGGGGGGCACAAACAAACTGAAAAAAATAATCAAGTGCAGCCACTGTGCCTATCAAGCGCAGCCACTGTGCCCATCAAGCGCAGCCACTGTGCCCATCAAGCGCAGCCACTGTGCCCATCAAGAGCAGCCACTGTGCCCATCAAATGCAGCCACTGTACCCATAAATTGCCACCACTGTGCCATCAAACGCAGCTACCAGGGCCGATCCTAGGCAGGGTGCACAGGGTGCATTGCACCCAGGCGCCTACAGAGGTGGGGGCGCCGAACATCTAACAGACTCTCTAACAGAAGCGCTCTCTGTGTCCATCACAGAGGCCCCCCTCCAGGTCCCAATAAAGTACTTTGCTTCTCTTCCTGTATTTTGTTTATTGTTAAGAGATCATGTAAGGATCCCTGGGTAATGAAGACTTTGTGGAGGAGCATCTCTGTGGTTGAGTCATTGCCATAGAAACATTTGTAAAGGGGAGGAGTTAGTAAAATGACGACGACAATGTTGGGGCGCCAGAAATATTTCTGCACCCAGGCGCTTGTAACCCTAGGATTGGCCCTGGCAGCTACTATCTACAAATCTATCTATTGGTGATAGACAGGTGAAGGAGGGAGGGGGCAGTGTTTCTGCGCCCTTTATGGACACACCGCCACTGCTTCACATGTAAATAATTTTATCACAGCAGTCATTAGCAATGATTCCAAATACAATGTTTTATATAAAGGGTGCCTTTGGACCTATGCTTTGGTAACACGTGTTTTACCATAAATGCAATGTATGGTTAGGCACAGTGGGCCAGATTCAGGTGGTGTAACAATAGACAGCCCATGTTAAAGCATGGCCGTCGTTCCCGCGTCGAATTTCAATTTTTTTTTTTTGCGCAAGTCGTCCGGGAATACAAAAGTACGTTACACACGTCGCCGTTCAAAACATTACGTCGGGGCGATGTCATTTCGCGCAAAGTACATTCGGCGCGGGAACGCGCCTAATTTAAATGGTACACGCCCCATTTGAATTAGGCAGGCTTGCGCCGGACGGCTTTACGCTACGCCGCCGCAAGTTTACACGCAAGTGCTTTGTGAATCAAGCACTTACGACGAAAACTTGCGGCGGAGTAACGTAAAGGGGATACGTTACGCCGCCGTAATTGTTCGTGAATCTGGCCCAGTATTTTGTTTGTTGTGGTACCAAACACACAAGTCCAGTAGGTTCTAGCGGACCAGTGCTGCAGTACACAAGTCTTGGTATGCTGCATTAACAAAACGCTGCAGGTGCAGTTTTTTGTCCATTGCTTTGAATTTTTAGTCCATTTCAAATGATTGACTGCTTTAATACAAAACATGCAAAATACTGTGTGTTAACAAATTGCAAAGATTGCAAAGGTCTGAAGGGGACTCTATGATTACCATGATATAAAAAATTAAGATTTGGCACAATAAACATATGAAAATGTTAACATAATAAAAAAATGACTTTCCAGAAAACTTTATGTGAATGTAAGTTTCCCCTTTAACAAGAGACCCAGAGGACAGTAGAGGAAGAAGTGTCTTTCATAGAGTACTTATCTGGTTTTTAGGCTCCTCTTAACAATTAAATGTATATGCCAGATACTAAGCTAATTCTACAATGGATTTCTGTTGCTGAGATGTGATACTTATCAATTTCCTCAAACTCTGTATCTAACTGAATTCATCATGTGCTCTTCCTTTGTAGTTGCCAAGGGTTTAATCAATATGTCTGGTCTCGTGGGGATAGAACTGTGTGATACTGAGAACTGCTGCAGCTTACACAATGCCAGCTCCATCACTCATACATACATTAGGTGCAAACAGTCTAGATTTGCTATTAATAGCAATACAGTTGACAATCTTTTTTTATGTAAGTTCATTTCGGCATTTCAAAACCAGCGCTAAGCATTTGTTATCATAAGATGATCACTTAAAAACATTATTTTTGCACAGCAAGGGACTTTCGCATTTTCTGAGGACATATGCAGTGTCAGATTAAACTCTCTAGGGCCCCCCAGGGCTGTCGAAAACCTTGGGGCCCCCGTTGCAGGTTTCTAAAGGTGTCTCGTCCATGCGATCTAGTGGGGTAACATTTAACTAAGTAGTGTGCATGTCGGCCGCTAGATCTCTACTTTACATTACACGTACATAGGTTGCACCAACATTTTTTTTACAAACTGACAGCTGAGAGAAGATTAGCTTTTAAGAGACAAACTGGAATGTGAACCCGATGTCTATAGTTTATGTACTTTAAAGCGGCGTTATGGCCACATTTTACACTTCCCAGCATGCATTCCTCTTTTACATGCTAATAACGATTTGGCTATATATATATATTTTTTTTTTTTCGGTTCCTTTACCTTATAAATTCAGAAAAATTTCCTCTCTTTCTCCTTATTGCGCCGCGACCACCTACGTAATGTCTTGCTTTGCATTGGCTACTGGGAGATGAGTGTAATCAATCCCAGGAATCAATGCGCAGCGTTGGCTCTTAGCAAGCATTGCATTAATCCCAAACAGGAAATTACGTAAAGCAAGGCGGTGCTATGCACTGTTTTAAAAAAGGGTAACCAGACAGGTGTTGCCAAAGTTATCCTAGCATCGGAGTGATCGGCAGTGTTTGAGGCGGCTGGAGATTTTTTTTTTTTAATAGCAGATGGCAAGCATCAAATCTCAACTTATAGAGCACCGGAAGACAGCACATCAAGTAAGATAACATTTTAAGTGAGTTCTGTCAAGGGGCAATTCATTTTTGTGGGACTCGCTTGTGACGCGCTGTGAATGCGCGAGAATGGGAAGTGCATGCTGGGTAGCCAGCATGCACGGAATCCCGGAATAAGAACAGTGTGGCTTCAGATGCCCAGACTGAATATGGCCGCTCTGTACAGGAGAATAATAAAGTAAATGAAACATGCTGCACAAAAGCTAAACATATACTCTTCTTATTTGTAATCTGCCTATTTGTTATGAATATGTAGCGCTACCCCCGGAGGAGCTGCTGGTTTGTTTTTGGGTAGCACATTTACCTCGTGGCTCTTTCAAATTCCTAGGGGTGAATGGTGCATATAGCAATAGTAAAGGAATGTCCGCAAAAAGTGTATTTTCTGTGCTCTTTATTACCCAGCCAGGTAAAAACACTGAATCTTTGATGAAAGGATAGAGTCTGGAAGAAGAAGGAGAACAGCAGATTCAGGTGTAGTATTTGAAACAGTCCTGCTCCCATACGTAACACTTTCCGCACCACTCCTACCTGAGTGGGCTTAACATACCCAGACAGGCCTCTCTCACTGACCTGGCGGCCGGAGTATCAGTCAAACCTTTTGAGGAAAAGTCTCTGCTACAGACCCTCCTTGAAATGAACTTCAGGGAGACACCTCTGCCACAGGCCCTCTCTGACTGCAAAATGCGGAGGCAATCCTCCTCGGAAGAATTACGCCTGGATCTCCTTCTTAACGTCACCCAGGTACCGACTGACAGGTGATCAATCCTTTAGTGTCCGGCTACCTTGAGTCGAAATCCTTTTGGACCGCCAGCCTCTCACTGGCGCTCCTCAGACAGACTCCCCACCAAACAGCTCTACCGATTGGGATCTTCAAAAGTGGGAACCCAATCGATCACTGGGTCCCCACCATTGCTCAAACGTTCCGGACCAATATGATCCCGGAACCAGGAACACCGTGTAGCACACGCACCCCGGCCAGGTAGGCCATAACGCTGGGGCGCCGTGATGTGGTCACCCTAAAGCTGGGTGCCACACTGGAAGAAGACCCAGACTCAATGGCGTCTATCCAATAAGTACCCTCTCCCAGCATGCCCAGCGAGGACACTCCCTCCTGATTTGCTGCTGGAAAAGAACACCCAAGTCTCGACTCTGCTGCTGCCACCTGTCGCCCTGGGGTGGGATAGCACCCCAGTAAAAACAGAATGAGTCCACAGCACAGTCAAGCTGAAACAGAGACCCTATTTGAACATTGTAATTTGGATCAGAGTTATTAGTACTCTGATTGCCCTCTAAATTTCAATAGCACCGGTACTTGGAAGTAACCAGGTGCTACAAATATATTGTTTTATTAACCAAGTGATGACTGCGCTATAGCTGAAAGATGGCTACAGCGCAGTCGTCTAGCTCTGGAGGGGGTGTCCATAGACTTTTCTATAGACCAGTCATGGATGGACTGGTGTCTTTTTTCAACCTCACTAACTATGTAACCCCACCCCCTGCACATCTGATCACAGATCACAGTAAAGAGACAATCACAATGGCCCTTTACCATGTGATCAGTTGTATTCAATCGCAGTTGATCACATGTAAACAGACTTGCTTGTTATCGGCAGTTCTTTTCTCACTGTGTCTGTGTGAGGAAAGGAGAGCAGGTAATCGGAAAAGCTTTCAATACATGGTCTACACTGATAATCAGTGCACTGATCATTAGTGTCCTGATTATGAATGCAGCCCCATCAGTGCAACTCATCAGTGCCCATCAGTGTGGCCTATCAGTGCCCATCAGGGCCGACTATCAGTGCCCATCAGTGCCACCTCATCAGTGCAGCCTCATCAGTGCCTAATTATCAGTGCAGATTATCATTGACCATCAGTGCATCCTCTTCAGTGCCCAACAATGCAGCCTCTACAGTGCCCATCAGTGCAGCCTCATCAGTGCACATCAGTGAAGCCTCATTAGTGTCCATCAGTGCCCATCAGTGCAGCCTCTTCAGCGCACATCAATGAAGAAGAAAAAGTACTTATTCGCAAAATTTTATAACAAAAGCTAAGAAAAACATTTTTTTTTTCAAAATTGTCAGTCTTTTTTTGTTTTTTTTAGCAAAAACTAAAAAACCCAGTGGTGATTAACCACTTCCCTACCCGCCCATTGTCAAATGACGCCCACAGATGGGATTTCCCATCCTGGGTGGAGGTCATATGACGTCCTGGGCTTCCCGGCTTTCTAGGGAGCGCCGCGCACACGCCACCGGTGCGTGTGCACGGAGGCTGTGATGTCTGCCGGGCACCCTGCGATTTCCCACAATCACAGCAGGACCGTGGATCTGTGTGTGTAAACACACAGATCCACGTCCTGTCAGAGGTGAGAAGACCGATGTGTGTTCCCAGTACAGAGAGGAACACAGATCGGTCTCCTTCCCTTGTGAGTCCCCTCCCCCTACAGTTATAATCACTCACTAGGGAACATATTTAACCCCTTCAGCACCCCATAGTGTTAACCCCTTCCCTGCTAGTTACATTTATACAGTAATCAGTGCAGTTTTATAAGGGTCTTAGGGTACCATCCTTTTTGGCAACAAAAAAGAACCCTGCTCTCGCAGGCGATGAGGATTTCCGGATGAATCCTTTTTCTAGATTTTCCGCAACATACTCAGACATGGCCTGGGTCTCTGGGATGGACAAGAGGTAGGTACGACCCCTGGGCAGAGTTGCTCCGGGTACAAGGTTAATGGCACAGTCAAAGGACCTGTGAGGAGGAAGCAGCTGACTTTTTACAGAACACATCCTGGAAATCGCTATATGCAGCGGGAAGGGCAGAGGATACTGAGGTGGTGGCCATGGGAAGTCTCTCCTTAGGGACAACCTTGATTAGGCAAGATGAGAAACAGGAGGGATCCCAAGTCAGGATCTGCCCAGAAGTCCAATCAATGTGTGGAGAGTGGAGCTGAAACCAAGGAAGCCCCAATACGATAGGGGTTGAGACCTTAGGAAGGATAAAGAAGGATATCCACTCCTGGTGGAGTATCCCTACCGAAATCTTAACAAGAAGGGTCTGAAGCAAATAGGGCCCCCTGGAAGAACAGTGCTATCAATCGCCGAGACCACCAATGGAGTGGTGAGGGGTGAAAGAGTAAGGTTCATGGAAGATGCAGTTCTCCAGTCCATAAAGTTGCCAGCAGCTCCGGAATCCAAATAAGCCAAAGCTGAGTGGGAGGAAGCGCCAACATGAAAAAACACCGAAAGGAGACGAAAAGGTGACTTTTCTGGGTCCAATACTTCACCTTCCAGATGTATTAGACCTGAGTGTTTCGCGGACGAAGTGAGCATGAGTCACGAAAATGACCTTTGCCCCCACAGTAGAGACACAGGCCCAGAGATCTGCACCTAGCATGTTCCTCGGGGGATAGCCTGGTCCGACCCAGCTGCATGGGTTCCTCAGCTGGTGGGAGATGCTCCACTGGTTGAAGAGAGGAGAGCTCAGGCTGACTAAGGACCAAGTAGTGCTGGTGTCGCTTTTCTAGGGTCCCCTTCTGAAAACGAATATCTATCTGGTTACGCAAGTAGATAACTTCAACCAGATCAGTGGGGATGGTTCTTCCTGCCAATTCATCCTTCATTCTATCAGAAAGACCATGCAGAAAGGTTGCGACTAAGGCCTTATTGTTCCAGCTCAGCTCAGCCATCAGTATGCGGAAATGAAGAGCTTACTGTCCCACAGAAGCAGACTCTTGGCGGAGACGTAAAAGGGCGCTGGCCGCTGAAGAGACACGACCTGGTTCTTCAAAGATATTCCTAAAGAGTTTCAAGAAATTAGACAGGCTGGAAACCACTGGGTCGTTCCTCTCCCACAGAGGGGCAGCCCAAGCTAAAGTCTCACCGGACAGAAGAGAAATAATATAGGCCACTTTTGCCCGATCAGACTGGAAGTTTTGAGGCAGGAGTTCAAAGTGAATGGTACACTGGCTAAGGAACCCTCTGCAGGCCTTGGCATCCCAAAAGTAACGAGACGGAGCTGGTAAGTGTAACAGGTTAGTGGCTGCGACTGTAGGTGGAGCTGATATGGCAGCAGGTTGCAATTGAGGTTGTCGAACTGGGGATTCTAAGGAGGCTTGAAGTTGTTTAAAGCGGGAATCCAAATCCTGAAGGAATCGCATCACCTGGGTCTGATTCGATTCCTGGGTCTCGAGTCTGTGGACTATTTCCTGCAGCCGATCATCGGCAGGTAGCGGCACATCAGCCAGGTCCATGGTCGTGCAAACTGTCAGGTCAACTGAGGCCAGGTGACAGATGCACACCATTGGATCAGGAGTGCACCGCTATGATAGTGGACCCCATGGCTGACTGCTGTGGTTGGAACCCTGGGTGGTGCAGGAAGGCAGGTGCACTGAGGCGCCAAGATGGTTCCCACAGGGAGCTAGAATGTGAGATTCCCCAGGGCCCGAAGTCTAAGAGCCAGTAGGTGTTCGCCAGAGCCTCTATTGGTTAGGATGGACTTTGCTGCAGCTGACTCCAGGTCATGGCCCCTAGGGTCTCCCAGCTCACGCTCACGGTAGGCTATATAAGGATAAGCTAAAGGTTGGGGCGACAAGCAGACAAGGATAAACCGTGAACAAACCAAAGGTCAAGGGTCACAAGCAGGCAGGGATAGTCGTAGAGACAAACGTAGAGCACACGGTGAGCAGGAAACAGGAAGCCAAACACACGATATTGCACGGCAAGGCAGGCTTGGAGAACACAGTGTTATATAGTGGTTCCTGTTGAGGCTAGGGTGGAGCCACACTGAGGGAAGATTACTTAACCATGCAGATGTGAGAAAGCAAGCCCTAAGGCTGATACACAGACAAGGTAAGAGACAGGCAGGTTATGAAAGTATTACTGCAAGGTCATGACAACAAAGCGCTTCCCAGGGGGATTAGCTGATGCGGGGAGGAGCCGAGACAGCCGCCGAGGGACCCCAGAAGATGAGGTTCGGAGCCACTCTGTGCAAAACAAGCTGCACAGCGGAGGTAAGTATGACATGTTTGTTATTTTAAAAAAAAAATCGAACCTTTAGCACCCCTTTAATGCTGATCTTCCCAGTTGAACAAGTGTTTTATTGACACAGAATTAAGGAACAGAGGCAATAAAAAGTTAAGGAAAGCACTTGGATAAGGGATATATTTTAAATATATAATGTACCTTTCAATACTGGGATATGGATTTGATTTTAATCAGGGAAATTTCTGATGTTAAATCTACTTTATCGCAGATTGCACAAGCACTTTGAAATTTTCTGTGACTGTCTCAAGCTCTCACTATAAAAATGATACTGACGGATTAAATCTGTTAAGCAACACAGAGCATGACTTGATCTTTTTTTAGATGATCCAGGAAACATTACTAACAGTCATATATATGAATTTATAGGCTCAACTGGAGGGTATTTGTTCTTCCCTCTTGCTCTTGGCACAGACACCCCCGATTGGACCTCCTGGGGGGTTTAGGGATTATTTGGAACCATAATCATTAAGGCGTGAGAATGTTACCACCAGATGACCAATATTTGTTGTATGTTATGTTGAATTTATGTGAATAGGGTCTCCTCTCAGGGTACCCAAATTTAAATGTGTTTATTAATTGTAAAATTTATTATGTTTTTTTAAATTTTGGGGATTTTAGTGATATTATATGTAAAGGTACTACAGAAGCTCCGGACGAAGCCACGATTATGGTAAAACATGTAGAGGAACATACATTCTTCTGTATTGTAACCACAGGGCTGTTTTCGCCCCAATATTTTATAGTAATTTTATATTGTCTATGTAATATAATGATAATTTGATGTTGGTCAATGTTTCTGTATCTTAAAACTCCATCTTTCTGCCCTTTGGGTATTCTTTGTTCTATTGCATTTCCATGTTCTGTGTACTGTGGGAGACCAGATATGGTGAATGCAGGGTCCTAGGTTTAGTAACCTTTTTTTTTTTAACAGAGAACCTTTTAAGCCAAGCTAATATGGCATATTATGGTGCCATAATATGGTGTCACTGACGCTGTACTAGAAAATCTTAACACCACATATAGTTTAACCACTTCCTGCCCGCCGTATGCAGAATGACAGCCAGGAAGTGGTGGACATGGTACGGGAGATGGTCAGAGGCTGGTGGACATGGTACAGGATATGGTCAGAGGCTGGTGGACATGGTACAGGAGATGGTCAGAGGCTGGTGGACATGGTACGGGAGATGGTCAGAGACTGCAGACACTGCCGACAGGGGTCCGACTCCGCCGCACTCTGCTTCAAGCCTGCTGTGCTGTCTGCTCTGTCTACTCCACGAATCACCACTCATTTTTTTCCAACTCCAGTCCAGTTTTTTCTTTAAATCCAGTCAGGGTTTTTTTTCAACTCCAGTCCATTTTTTTTATAAATCCAGTCCGGGTTTTTTTTCAACTCCAGTCCAGTTTTTTTTTAATCCAGTTGGGGTTTTTTTTCCAACTCCAGTCCAAAAAACTGGAATTAAAAAAATTGGACTGGAGTTAAAAAAAACTTACTGGATTCTAAAAAAAAAAAATGGACTGGAGTTGAAAAAAAAACCTGGACTGGATTGCAAAAAAACTGGACTAGAGTTGGAAAAAAAAACCCGGACTGGTTTAAAAAAAAACTGGACTGGAGTTGAAAAAAAAACCCGGACTGGTTTAAAAAAAAAACTGTCCTGGAGTTGAAAAAAAACCCGGACTGTTTTTAAAAAAAACTGGACTGGAGTTGAAAAAAAACCCGGACTGGAACCTCTAGCAACCAATCAATGAGCAGTAATAATGTGCAGTAACCTCTAGCAACCAATCAATGAGTAGAGATGTATAGAACGGTTCGCCGGCGAATAGTTCGCCGGCGAATAGTTCGCAGCGATTTTCGCTTGTACGCTTTCGCCGTCGCCGGTGAACATATGCGATGTTCGACCCGCCTCCTATTAATTAACATTGAGCAAACTTTGACCCTCTACCTCACAGTCAGCAGACACTTTCCAGCCAATCAGCAGCATACCCTCCCTCCCTGACCCTCCCACCTCTAGGGTAGCATCCATTTTAGATTCATTCTGAACCTGCATTCTTAGTGAGAGGAGGGACAGAGTTGCTGCTGCTGATTTTATAGGGAAAGCGATAGCTAGGGCAGTGTACTCCAGTCCTGAAAGACTCATCTGATCTCTGCTGTTAGAACAGCACCCCAAACAGCCCTTGTTAGGGCTAATCAATCAGTCTGCTTTTTTTTTCCCTCTGTAATCTGTGCTGCGTGGTTTACAGAGAGAGAGAGAGAGAGAGAGAGAGAGAGAGAGAGTAATTTTTTGGAGTTAGGCAGGCTAGTCAGTTAATGTTACAGTGTGTAGAGGATATATATACATCCCAGGAGTTGTACATATATTTATACACTGTATAGTTTAGTTAGATTAGAGGTGCAGGGTGCTGTGTAATATAGAGGGGTCCAGTGGTGCAGGGTGCTATGTAGAGGGGCCCAGAGCTGTGGGGTGCTGTGTAATGTAAGGGGCCCAGTGGTGCAAGCTGCTGTGTAATATAAATGGGCCAGATCCACAAAAGGGATACGCCGGCGTATCTACTGATACGCCGTCGTATCCCTGTTTCTATCTTTGGAACTGATCCACAGAATCAGTTTCCAATATATAGACAGAAGATCCGACATGTGTAAGGGACTTACACTGCCGGATCTTAGGATGCAGTACCGCATCCGCCGCTGGGGGCATTTTGAGTCGAAATGCCGCGTCGGGTATGCAAATTAGCACTTACGGAGATCCACGAAGCTTTTCAGCTTCGTTTTTTCTCCGCAAGTATTAGTTTGAAATCGTAAAATTAGGGCTGCTTTTACAAGGCCTAAACTGTTTAAGCCTTGTAAAAGTAGACCCTTCTATCCCGCGTCGCCGTATTTTTTTTTCAAATTTTTTTTTTTCCCACCGCAACTTGTTTTTTTTTTTTTACGCCCGTCGCGATTCTCAAAACACGGCGCAACGTAAAACCGCGCTAAGCACGTCGGGAAAATGACGTCGTGAGCATGCCCAGTACGGCCGGCGCGGGAGCGCGCCTAATTTAAATGGGACTCGTCCCATTTGAATAGGAACGCCTTGCGCCGGCCGGATTAAAGTTACACAGCCGAAAATTTCTAGGTAAGTGCTTTGTGGATCGGGCACTTAGGTAGAAATTTTTCGGCCGTGTAACTTAAATGGGAATATTTAAGTTACGGCGGCTGGCTGTGGATCTGGCCCAATATCTTTTTTTCTTTCAGAAATTACACTTTGTGCAGAGACAGTTCTAAGTACGGGAAACAAGCGCTATTTCACATGCTTACTTTACACCCCCCCCAGGTACGAAATTTAAAGGAATATTTCACTTTTATTGTTTCACTTTTAGCATTATTAAATTCACTGCTCCCGAAAAACTTTCGAGTCCCATAGACTTTAATAGGGTTCTAAAGTTCACACAAACATTTGGCGTGTTCGCAAGTTCTGGTGTGGATCGAACAGGGGGGTGTTCGGCTCATCCCTAATGAACATAGTTAAACAAGTTCTCTTGCTAAAATTGTTATATACTGCATATATAAATTACAAGTCTACTTCCAGCAAAAAAAGACATTTAACTCAATTTTTCATAGGTTTATACCGAAAAATACAAGAGCTTGCCTGAAGCATCAGAATTGTTAGGACGCAATCCTATGAATAATAACCAAATTTGGATTTTACTGTATTAACCCATGTAGCCCACAACTATAACCAGAGGCAGCTTTAGGCTTTGTGAGGCCTTTTGCAAAATTTAGACACGAGGCCCCACTCATTTCCATAATGGATAGTTTCCGCCACCTGGCCCGATTCCTGACCCGAATAGACAGCCGGCCAGACGTGGAGAGGCCAAGTGAGTGGTGCGGGCTGAAGGAGCAGCTCAGCTGCTTTAGGGCCCCACATGGACTTGCGGCCCGCCCAGTGTGCCCTATGGCTGCCCGCACAGCTTTTACAGATGGCACCTGAAGACTGTTGGTCAGTCCAGTGATCGAGCAGATGCAAATTAAGCGGCCGTGGGGCCCCTGTGAGTGTGAGGCCCTAGGCCACGCCTAATTTATCTAATTAGAGAGCCGCCTCTGACTGTAACTTAGGCCCCATACACACGACCCGATCTGTCCGCTGATACTTGTCCGCGGACCAGTTTCAGCAGACAAGTTTGGTCGTGTGTACGGCCTATCGGACCGTTTTCCGGCGGACATTTGTCCAGCCGACCGTTTTCCAGCGGACAAAAATTTCTTAGCATGCTAAGAAACCTGTCCGCTGGAAACCTGTCTGTCGGACATGTCCGGTCGTCTGTACAGACTCACCAGACATGTCCGATCGGCCGCCATCCCTCGCTTGCGTCGAAGTGATTTGACGCATGCGTGGAAGTATTTACCTTCCAGGGTTGCGCACGTCGCCGCGACGGCGCGGCCACGTCACCGCGCTGTCTGTCCACGCGGATTTCTGTCTGATGGTGTGTACAACCATCAGACAGAAATCTCCGAGGGGACATGTCCGCTGAAAATGGTCCGGCGGACCGTTTTCAGCGGACTGTCCCCTCGTCTGTAGGAGGCCTTACCCTAATACTTATCTCTACCTTGAAACTTAAAGTGGACCTTCACTCAAAAGTAAAAGTATTGTTCATCCTCCTCCCCACCTCTGCCCCTAGTACATTTGAGCTTTTATTTATTTTTTTACAGGTAGTGAGTACCTTTTTTGTCAGGTACCCAGTCCCACTTCCTCAATTCTTGCCTAGGCGAGAATTAAGTTGCTCATCCTGCCCGCTTCTTGCGAGCAGCCTCTTGGAACATGTCACATGTCCCAGGAGGCTGCAGGACCGGTCTCGTGGGATATTTTGCTGTGGAATGTTAATTTACAGACTGCAGATGGAAAGAGAATAACGCTGAATTCCGGCCACAAGAACATTCATTTAAAAATATTTCCCAATAGCCACAAATAATAAAAATCCATTTTGTGTGCCCCAAATGCCATCACACACAGATATTACCTTGCAAAATAGCAGTTAGGTCATCGCTGTGCTGTACAAAAACTGCAGAGAGCAGACCCAGCAGGTTCTTTCCACTACATGCTGCCTGCAGGAAATTATGGGAGGGGGCGGAAACAAGACCAATCACCCTGCACAGGAAGAGGTAGCAGCAATGCCCAGTCTTTGTTAGACTGGGCAAGCTACTGCGCAGATACAGTGTTGCATGCTAGATCACTTCACAGATCTTGAAGAAATATGTTGTACAAAATACACACCAAAAATACTTATGCCTCTTGTATTTACATAATACATTGTTGCATTTGCTAGAGATGTGCACGACAAAATAAAATTGTTTTGTTTCAAATTCATTCATTAAGTTAATCATTTAATTTCATTATTTTTATTATGTTAGAATGATTTGTATTTGGAATTCGTTTCTTATATTCAGATTTGTTTTGTATATTTGTTGTTCCAAATGGTTAATTCGTACGTATTTTCGGAAGTTATTTTGGAAGATTGGCTATATTCGTATTTTCATGTTCGTTATTTTGACAGAGTCATCCCTGCCAGTCCAACCCACAAAGATAAATGGAACGAGCTGATTCGATCATATCGACTGAAGTCACGTGCATCCGAAAGAATGAATAGAGCGAAATTAGTTTTGGATTCATTTGTTATGTTTTGATTCAGAGATTCATCCAATCCAAACACAATGGGCTAGATTCATGTAGCATTTACGGCGGCGTATCTCCAGATACGTTGCCGTAATTTCAAATCTGCGCCGGCGTATCGTTACGCCGATTCTCAAAGGCAGATACGCTCCAAAAATAGGCTTCCTCCGCCGACGTAACTTGAATGCGGCGGCGTATAATTGTGTGCAATATTACGTTGGCTGCTAGGGGCGCTTCTGTTGTTTTCGGCGTAGAATATGCAAATTACCTAGATACGCCGATTCACAAACGTACGTACGGCCGGCGCAATTTATTTACGTCGTTTACGTTAGGCTTTTTTGGCATAAGGTTGTTCCTGCTATTAGGAGGCACAGCCAATGTTAAGTATGGACGTCGTTCCCGCTTCGAAATTTGAATTTTTTACGTTGTTTGTAAGTCGTTCGCGAATAGGGCTGGACGTAATTTACGTTCACGTCGAAACCAATATGTCGTTGCACCGTACTTGGGAGCAATGCACACTGGGATATGTACACGGACGGCGCATGCGTCAATCACGTCAGGTCATCATAGATTTACATAAAACATGCCCCCCTTCCACATTTGAATTACGCACGCTTACGCCGGCCCCATTTACGCTACGCCGCCGCAACTTACGGAGCAAGTGCTTTGTGAATACTGCACTAGCTCCTGTAAGTTGCGTCGGCGTAGCGTAAATACAATACGCTGCGCCGCCGTAATTATGCGCGCCCCTACATGAATCTAGCCCAGTAAGTAGAAATCATCATCTTATTTTACTTTTATACCTTACAGTATTTATTGCAATATGTTTCCATTTCATATGTAGTGCAATTAGGGAACACAGTAGGGAACCAGCTGTGACGTGGCAAGGAATCGCTGCCAGTTTCCCTTAAGAGGAATGGCAGCACCCGAGAGTCAATTAAAAAATCTGCTGGGGTGCCGACATTGCGGGATCCCTGGATAGGTAAGTGTCCTAATATTAAAATTCAGCAACTACAGTATTTGTAGCTGCTGACTTTGAATTTTTTGGTGGGGGGGGGGGGGCTGGAGTTCCTCTTTAATCACCACTGAAGTTTTTACTTTTTGCTAAATAAAATGTCTCCAACTTACAAGCTCACCTCAATGCACTGTTTAATTGGGCGACTATGTTACAAATGAGGTTTAATGTTGATAAATGTAAAGTTATGCACTTGGGGGCTAAGAATATGCTTGCATCATAAATACTTGGGGGAGAACAATTGGAGGAATCCATAGTGGAGAAGGATCTGGAGGTTTTGGTAAATCATAAGCTCATCGAGCAAAGTCCTTTCTTGTATTAAGAGAGGTATGGACTCTAGAGAGAGAGAGAGATCTAATTTTCCCCTGTACAAATCATTAGCAAGACCTCATCTGGAATATGCAGTTCAGTTTTGGGTACCAGTTCTCAAAAAGGATATCAGGGAACTGGAGAAGGGCAACCAAACTGATAAGAGGCATGGAGGAGCTCAGTTTAGAGGAACTGAATTAATTCTATTGAGAAGAGGATATTAACCACTTGCTTACTGGGCACATAAACCCCCTTCCTGCCCAGGCGAAATTTCAGCTTCCGGCACTGCTTCGCTTCAACTGACATTTGCGCGGTCGTGCGACGTGGCTCCCAAACAAAATTTATGTCCCTTTTCCCCCACAAATAGAGCTTTCTTTTGGTGGTATTTGATCACCTCTGCGGTTTTTATTTTTTTGCGCTATAAACAAAAAAAGAACCACAATTTTGGAAAAAACACAATATTTAAAAAAAAAAAATGTTTTTCTCAGTTTAGGCCGATACGTATTCTTCTACGTATTTTTGGTAAAAAAAAAAAAAAATCGCAATAAGCGTCTGGTTTGCGCAAAAGTTATAGCGCCTACAAAATAGGGGACATAATTATGATTTTTGTTTTATTTATTTTTTTACTAGTAATGGTGGCGATCTATCGATATATATATATATATATATATATATATATATATATATATACACACAGTCATGGCTGAATTTGTTGGCACCCCAGAAAATCAAGTATTTCTCACAGAAAAGTATTGCAGTAACACATGTTTTGCTATACACATGTTTATTCCTGTCAATGATATGCAATAAAGTCTGGCAGCTTATCTGTCTCCATCTGTTCATTAGAGGCCTGACTCTGTTCTGGTTGCCTTTTTATCACCTCTCCTTCCTGTATGGCCCCACCCAGGCCATCCCAGGAAGTCTATATTAACTGTTGCACTACAGGTCTGCAGTGCTGTTCAACCGTGTTGTTAGCTTAATTTCCTGTCTGCAGTGTGCTACTATTACCTTCCTGTGTACCGTTTTTGACTTGTCCCTGACTTCTCCTGTTTGCCTGTGACCCTGACCTTTTGCCTGTCCCTCGGTTACCCTTATCTGCCTGTTGCCCTGACCTCGTCTTACCCATCACTATCGCTTGTCCTGCTTGCTGCTTCCCCTCTCTCCCTGCGGATCGTGACCCAGTGGATCCCAGGGGTCGCGACCTGGATCCAGCTGCGGCGAAGGCCATCCTCACCACTAGAGGCTCTGGTGAACAAAAAGCTGGGTCTTAGACTCTGCGCCCTGGGGAATCTTGGGTTCACGCTTCCTCTCTGATAGCAGCAGTCGGCTATAGGGTTCACTACTCTGTGGTGCATCCCTGACCCCAACAGGGTGCACTTGTCACCTGGCCACAGGTGACCTGACAATTCCCTTTGTGTGTATTGGAACAAAACAAAAAAAGGGAGGAAAAAAAGCAAATTGGACATGTGTATATCTATCTATCTATCTATCTATCTATCTATCTATCTATCTATCTATCGTAGGAAAACAGTAATTAATTGACTGAAAATACATCTCACAATTTGAAAATTTGGGATAAAAGGGATAAAAGATGGGGAAATATATTTGTTTGCAGAGATGTATAACATGAATATTTTTTATTTTGCCTTAAAGGATCACTAAAGGAATTTATTTTTTTAGCTAAATAGCTTCCTTTACCTTACTGCAGTCCTGGTTTCATGTCCTTATTGATCGTTTTTGCTTTGAAGTAGCTGTAATTCTGCTGTGATCTCCACACTTCCTGGTTGTCTGGCTCCTTATAACCACAGTACTGGGAGGTTTTCACGGTGGTCTAAGCTGTCATTACTGTGTGTCTAAAACTCCTCAGAACCAATCAGATTCATTTTAAAAACAAAACACTGCCCTGGATTTGTTTGTTTTTGTTCTGTGGGTCTCTTTACTTCACAGAAACATGAAACCAGTTTAAAACCGAAAGTGAAACTAGAGGCACATTATATGATTGAATTGAATCTATTTTTAAGCATTTTTAAAAGGAATCAGTTAACTTTTATGTCTCTATACTGTGTAAACAGTCATTTCAGCTAAAAAATGTTTTTCCTTTAGTGACCCTTTAATATATTTTTTACAGTAAGACCTAAATACATTCTTATTGTTGGCAATCAGGTGTTAGCCTGAAAACAATAAGGAATTAATAAAATACTATATGTCCCCAAAAATAAAAGCTAGACATACAGGTGAAAACAGCGCCTTTTCTAGTTGATAACTAAATTTCTCGAACAAAGGATGTTTAGAGGTTATTGATTTCTGCAAATGTCTGATCATTTGCTCAAGTAGTTGCCATTTAGCAACAGCTATTAGAAGAATAACACATCCCTGTTGGCAGCTCTCATAAAGGAGAATTTCTCTGTATTTTGGGGCCCTACACATGGTCAGAAAATCGTATGATAAATACTGCTTTTGAAGCAATTGTACAAGAATCTGATCATTAGTACAGTGGAACCTTGGATTACAAGCATAATCTGTTTCAGGAGAATGCTTGTAATCCAAAGAATTTGCATATCAAAGCGAGTTTCCCCATAGAAGTCAATGGAAACAAAGATAATTTGTTCCACATTGTCTTCTATGGCATGCAAAGCCGCATGTGGCCAGAGGTGGGGGGGGGGCGCAGGAGAGACTCAGAAATACTCGGAGACCACTCAGCTGCACTCAGAAACCTTCGGAAAGGCTCAGAAACACTCAGGAACTAAGTATTTCCGAGTGTTTCCGAGTATTTCCGAATGGCTCCAAACGGCTCAAGTGGTAATGCCGGGATGCAGGCATCATCCCGGTATAGATTTTTTAAAGCCGATGGTCGGCTCTCTTGTAAAAGCAATCCTAGCAACTAACTAGGCACAGGATTGCTTTTCCTGTCACCTTCCATGGCCTCAATGAGTTGTGCTGTCCCACCAGGACACCCAATTGACCAGCTGGTGCTTCGGCTGGCTGATCATAGAGACAACGCTGTATCCTGGCCTAGGCCAACAATGCCCAGGCCTAGGGCAGCACTTTGCAGGGGGGCAGCACGAAAAGAGTCCCCGACGGCTTCTGCTACACTGTTAGTGTAACGCAAGCTGCTTCTGACTGTCCTATCATCCTGGACCACAAACCTTCCTCATTGTGCTATATGCTTTCTGCTGCACCATTGGCATGGTTATATCTTCTTAGTCCTCTCCATAAAATTATCCAAAATTTGTGCTTAAAGTAGAACTATAGGCAACACTTTATTTTTACCATCCCTGTCCCATTGCAGATATTTCTCTTAACTTCCTGCCCCATACCCAAACTGGAAGTGAGAAATCTATGCAAATTAAGGGGAATCCATTGCCCCCCCCCCCGGCCTTTAGAACTAGTGTCCCCACTCGATAATTTCAGGGTGGGTCTTAAACAGAAAGGGGTGTGGCCTTGACAGGAAGGGGTTGGTCATATTTAAATTCGGGGGTGCATGAGTTTAGTCAGGCCTAGGGCAGCACAAACCCTAAATACACTACTGCATAGAGACCAACAAAAACCAAAATCGCCCTGTTCATCTCTATGATATAGGGAACTGGAGCGATGACCAGTTTACCCATATGTAAACAGCTCCATTTTAGGAAATGAAAAGCATTTGATCATGCCAATCATGGTGTGATCAAAAGCTTTTAAGGGCAGAGGAGGGATCTGGGGTCTTATAGACCCCAGATCTCTCCATAAAGAGTACCTGTTAAGCCCTGTACACACGATCGGATATCTGATGGAATCTAATCTGATGGATTTTTCCGTCGGATCTCTGATGAAGCTGACTTTCATCAGTCTTGCCTACACACCATCAGTCAAAAATCCGACCGTGCCAAAACGCGGTGATGTACAACACTACGACAAGCCGAAAAAGTTCAATGCTTCCGAGCATGCGTCGACTTGATTCTGAGCATGCGTGTATTTTAGTCCGATGGAGTTCCACACAGACGATTGGATTTTTCTATCGGTTTTTTATCCATAGGAAAAATTTAAAACATGTTCTATTTTTTTGCACCGATGGGGAAAAAAAACGATGGGGCCCACACATGATCGGTTTGTCCGATGAAAACAGTCCAGCGGTCTGTTTTCATTGGACAAACCCATTGTGTGTACGCGGCTTTACAGTCAAATACCTATTGCTGCCGCAAGGGATGTTTACATTAATTGTGACAGCAAAAAAAGTGAAAAGAATAAATTAATTAAAGTGACAGTGTAAAATAAAAATTAAAAATTATTATTATCATTTACATTTTTTTAAATTCCCCCATCCTCCCATGCTGGCGCGCAAACTCATTCACCTGTCCCATGTGCACGCAAACAGCGGCCAACCCACACATGTGAGATATCACCACAAACGTCAGGTCATGGGAAGTAATTCTAGCAACAGACCTTTGCAAATCTAAAGTTGTAACGTGTAAAGGCTTTTAAAATATCGCCTATGCCATAGTAAAATTAACACTGTTTGTTGTCATAGCTTCTGATATCAGGCACAGCATAAAATATTGGATGAAAATTTTTATTTTTCCTATTTATATGAAGTAAATTTATCGAAGCTTTATTTAAAAGAGAAAAATTGGCATAGGTTGTTATTCTTTACAGCAGCACCATCTGTAACAGTGAAATTCCTCCCAGAGGTAAGCCAGGTCTGATCACTCTGAGCACCACACATAATCAATTTTAAAAAAGGATGGGACAAGCCTTAGAAGCTATAAATCAATGTCTTTCCCCCCTCTTAGCATGACTTACAAGCATCGATTTTGTGCATTCCTTATATGAATGATAAGGCTTTCAGTGATATGATGATGAGCAGTGGCAGTAGAGAAAACCTTTCTCCTAAACAAGAGAATATCACAGTTTTGGCATATATCTATGTCATAAAATACAGGAATCTAAACACTTTGCTTCAATAACAATGTAAATGTGCATATTGCAATGAAACTCAATATACAGTATACAGGTCATTGTCATTCAGTATTGTTAAAGTGATTTTACACCCTCATTTATTAACCACTTCAGCCCCGGACCATTTGGCTGCCCAAAGACCACAGCAATACAAATTGGCACTGTTCGGTAATTACGCGGTCATGCAAACAAAATTTGCGTCCTTTTTTCCCCCACAAATAGAGCTTTCTTTTGATGGTATTTGATTGCCTCTACGATTTTTATTTGCGATATAAATGGAAAAAGACCAAAAATTTTTAACAAAATTTTATATTTTCTACTTTTTGTTATAAGAAAAATCGAATAAACTCAATTTTAGTCATACATTTAGGCCAAAATGTATTCAGCCACATGTCTTTGGTAAAATGTCAATAAGCGTATATTTATTGATTTGTGCAAGTTATAGCGACTACAAACTAGGGTACATTTTTTGGAATTTACACAGCTTTTAGTTTATGACTGCCTATCGAATTTCTTATGAATAAAAAGTGATCAGCGCACCTTTCTAATAGTAAAAATATATGTGCTAAGCCGACTAATAAATCATATGCAAATATCTGCTCTGCAAGATGAGCAATATATCATACTGTTCAATATAAACAATATATCAAACTTTGCAAAATAAACAAAATGTCAAAATGACTGTGCAAATAAGCAATAAAAAGTCAGAAATTACACTGATAAGTATAGTGCTGATATAACGTCCACAATATCTTATGTAAACAAATAAATAAAGTGTTAAAGCGGAGGTTCACCCTAAATTTCAAGTTTGTCTTAATCAAACCACTAGCCATCGTGTATGCACAATCCGTTATTTTTTTTTTTTTAAATCAGATTCTTTACCTTTCTAATCCTTCATTTAGTATTGTGTCAGGCATCCTTTCCCCGCGGGAGTGGGCGTGTATTTACTTTTCCCCCAGCGCTATGTCTCCTGGGAGTGAGTGATGAGACTCCCAGGAGACGCGCTGTACTGTAATCCCGCGTTATCTCGCGGGTCACGTGACTCGGCAAGCGGGTCACGTGACTCGGCAAGCGGGTCACGTGATGGGGACGGGTACGAATTCGCCATTTATCCCGGGAAGGATACGCTTGTGGGCTTCAGACTGCCCACAAGCAAGATGGAAACGTCCATCACGCATTTTTATAAAACATATTTTCGTGCATAAAGACTATGCTGGCGGCTCTAGTATTAGGACACGTGAGTGTCGGATCAAGCAAGGTAAGACCGCAAGAAGAAAAAAAATGAATTCCCGCGGAACCCCCGCTTTAAGTGACTGTGATAAACGTGGTGTCAAAAACAGTGTCTTCTATAGGAAATCTTTGTTACTACCACTTACAAGGAAAAGTACAAAATAAGGCGTTGCAGACACCTCTTACTTCACTTCCAGTTCGTTTGGTATCCGGCCCCATTTTGGAAAGTAGACACCCCAAGCTACTTGCTGAGAGGCATGGTGAGTATTTTGCAGCTCTCATTTGTTTTTGAAAATGAAGAAAGACATTTTTTTTTCTTTTTTCAAATTTCAAAACTTTATGACGAAAAGCAAGATCTGCAAAATACTCACCATACCTCTTAGCAAATAGCTTGGGGTGTCTACTTTCCAAAATTGGGTCATTTGGGGGGGTTTGTGCCATCTGGGCATTCCATGGCCTCCGAAACTGTTATAGGCGTGAGGAGGGAAATCAAAAATGTTCACCCTTAGAATGCCTGAAGGCGGTGCTTGGTTTTCGGTGTCCCGAACCCCAAAAAGTCTCACACATGTGGTATCCCTGTACACAAGAGAAGCAACAGAATGTATTTTGGGGTATAATTTCACATATACCCATGGCATGTTTGAGCAATATATCATTTAGTGACAACTTTCTGTAAGAAAAAAAAAAAAAAAACTTTCCAGAAACTTGTGGCAAAATATAAAATATTCCATGGACTCAACATGCCTCTCAGAAAATAGCCTGAAGTATCTTCTTTCCAAAATTGGGTCATTTGACATTTCACGGCCTCCATAACTGTGATAGGTAATGAGGAAGTGAAATCACCATTTTATGCCCTTAGAAAGCCTGGGGGCGGTGATTGGTTTTTGGGGTCCTGTACGTGGCTAGGTTCCCAAAAAGTCTCACACATGTGGTATCCCCATACTCAGGACAAGGAGCAGAATGTATTTTGGGGTGTAATTTCACATATGCCTATGGCAATATATCATTTAGTGACAACTTTGTACAAAAAATAAAAAATTGTCTTTTTCACGCAACTTGTGTCAAAATATAAAATATTCCATGGACTCGACATGCCTCTCAGCAAAATTGGGTCATCTGGGGGGGGGGGGGTTTGAACTGTCCTGGCATTTGCACAACATTTAGAAACTTATCTCACAAATCACCTTCTCTTCTAACCACTTGAAGACAAGGCCCTGTCTGACACTTTTTGTTTGTTTGTTTTTTGCAAGAAAATTACTTTGAACCCCCAAACATTATACAGTGGAACCTCGGATTACGAGCATAACCTGTTTCAGGAGAATGCTCGTAATCCAAAGTACTTGCATATCAAAGCGCGTTTCGCCATTGAACTCAATGGAAACTAAAATAATTAGTTCCGCATTGACTTCAATGGAATGCAATACCGCAATACCGCATGCGGCCAGAGGTGGGGGGCGCCGGAGAGCCTCGGAAATGGCTGGAAAGGCCCAAGGACACCTCGGCAAACCTCGGAAAGACTCAGTTTCCGAGATTTGCCACGGTCAGCCGAGCTGTCCTCGGGCCTTTCCGTGCATTTCCGAACGGCGCAGATCGGCTGCTGTTGGTGGCGTTCGGCTCTGCTCCGGGGGCCCCCCACCTCAGGCCAAACACGTTACTGCACACTGCTTTGGCCTGACTCGTGCTTATTTTGCGATAAAACACTCGCAAACCGAGTTACGATTTAAAAAAATTCAGTGCTTGTATAGTAAAATGCTTGTTAACCGCTTTACTCGCAATCCACTGTATATTTTTTTTAAGCAAAGGCCCTACAGAGTAAAATGGTGGGTGTTTCATTTTTTTTCACATGGTATTTGCGCAGCCATTTTTCAAATGATTTTTTGGGGGAAAAGCACCCTTTTTTAAATTTTAATGCACTGATGCCGTGTACACACGATCGTTTTTTCCGATGTAAAAAGTCTCATGGACTTTTTTCATCTAAGAAACCGATCGTGTGTGGGCCCCATCGGACTTTTTTCCATCGGTGTAAGAAAATAGAACATGTTTTACATTTTTCAGATGAAAAAAAAAACTATAGTAAATTCCGATGGTCTATCCATCAGAGAAAAATCCACGCATGCTCAGAATCAAGTCGACGCATGCTCGGAAGCATTGAATTTTTTTTGGCTCGTCGTAGTGTTTTACATCACCGTGTTTTGGTACGGTTGGAATTTAGTCTAGTAGTGTGTTGCAAAAATTCCATCGGATTTTACTCCATCAGAAATTCGATCATGTATATGCGGCATTAAAAAACACCATATTGCCCAAATGTTTGAGGAAATAAAAAAGATGATCTTAGGCCGAGTACATGGATACCAAACACGACATGTTTTAAAATTGTGCACAAACTACATACATTTTTAAAAGCCTTTACAGGTTACCACTTTAGATTTACAGAAGAGGTCTACTGCTAAAATGACTGCCCTTGATCTGACCTTCGCGGTGATACCTCACAAGCATGGTGCAATTGCTATTTACATATGACGCCAGACCGAGGCTTGCGCTCGCCTTTGCGCGAGAGTTCTGGTCTCTGATCAGCTCTATGGTCAGCTGTCGTAACCACCGGCTGCATTCTCAGGTTTCCTGTTGGGACAAGAGAGCCAGAGAAAACCATGAAAGACAGTAAGGGGGGGGGGGAAACATTCCCTCCCACTGTTTGTGAAAGCAGTGTAGAGGCTGATTAGTTGCTAGGATTGCGTTTACATGAAAGCCGACTGCTGGCTGAAAAGAATGATACCAAGATGATACCTAAACCCGCAGGCATCATTCTGGTATAACCACTCAAATTCCAGCAACAACATTGCTGGTCCTTGTTGGACATATACTGTAATCTTTTTTTTTTTCATGCAGCCTGTGGGCTGAACGAAAAAAAGAGATTAATTGGTGGGTATGCCCACCATTAGAATACCTCCCTTCATCCACCTACTTCTAATGATGCACCATTTTGTTTTTAACTGTGGTGGTGAAATCACCTCCTACAGAGCTAGAGTCGCTGATTTACGTATCGTGGGAGAAAACGCTGTTTCTGTCAAGATAAATAAATCAGTGCTGCAGCTGAATGGCGTACCTGCTAAGCAAATGATGGTTAACAATAAAAAAGTAACATTACAGTATAACAGTAAGACCTGCAAAGCAAATAAAAAATAAAACATTTTTTTAATGCAATCTGTGCCTAAAATATACACTGCTCAAAGAAATTAAAGGAACACTTTGAAAACATATCAGATATCAACGGGCAAAAATCTCATGCTGGATATCTATACTGATATGGACTGGGTAATGTGTTAGGAATGAAAGGATGGCACATCATTTGATGGAAATTAATATTATGCACCTACAGAGGGCTGAATTCAAAGACACCCCGAAAATCAAAGTGAAAAAATTATACAGCCAGCTAGTCCATTTTGCTGAAATTTCATTGCAACAACTCAAAATGGTCCTCAATAGTTTGTATGGCCCCCGAGTGCTTGTATGCATGCCTGACAACATCAGGGCATGCTCCGATTGAGACGACCGATGGTGTCCTGGGGTATTTCCTCCCAGATCTGGACCAGAGCATCACTGAGCTCCTGAACAGACTGAGGTGCAACCTGGCGGTACTGGATGGACCGAAACATAATGTCCCAGATGTGTTCTTTTGGATTTAGGTCAGGTGAGCGTGGGGGCCATTCAAAGATATCAATTTATCCTAATCCTCCAGGAACTGGCTGCATGCTCTCTCCACATGAGGCCGGGCATTGTCGTGCACTTGGAGGAACCCAGGACCCACTACACCAGGGTAGGGTCTGACAATGGGTCCAAGGATTTCATCCCGATACCTAATGGCAGTCAGGGTGCCATTGTGTAGCCTGTAGAGGTATTTGTGTCCCTCCATGGATATGCCTCCCCAGGCCATCACTGACCCACCACCAAACCGGCCATGCTAAACAATGTTCGACTCAAACATTGCCTGTTCACCTGTTCGGCGAACAACGAACAATTAGGGGTGTTCGCGGGAAATCCGAAAAGCCGCGGAACACCCTGTTAAAGTCTATGGGAGAAATCTAAAGTGTTAATTTTAAAGGCTAATATGCAAGTTATTGTCCTAAAAAGTGTTTGGGGACCTGGGTCCTGTCCCAGAAAAAAATGTATCAATGCAAAAAAAAGTTTTAAAAACAGCCGTTTTTTCAGGAGCAGTGAATTTAATAATGCTAAAAGTGAAACAATATAAGTGTAATATTACTTTAAATTTCGTACCTAGGGGGGGTGTAAAGTCAGCATGTGAAAAAGCGCATTTTTCCCATACCTAGAACTGTCCCTGCACAAAGTGTCATTTCTGAAAGAAAAAAAGGCATTTAAAACCGGCTTTGCGGCTCTAATGAATTGTCGGCTCTGGCAATTCAGAGATGATTCATTCATAAAAAATAAAAAAAGCGTCTGATATGGATATTAAGTGGAACCCCGTCGTCAATTAAAAAAAAATGACGTGGGGTTCCCCCCAAATATCCACATCAGACCCTTCAGGTCTGGTGTGGATTTTAAGGGGAACTCCACCCCAAATAAAAAAAAAATGGCGTGGAGTTCCCCCAAAAATCCACACCAGACCCTTATCCGAGCACGTTAACCTGGCCGGTCGCAGAAAAGAGGGGGGGACAGAGTGCGCCCCCCCCTCTCCTGAACCGCACCAGGCCACATGTCCTCAACATGGGGAGGATGTCTGCAGGCGGGGGGCTTATCAAAATCTGGAAGACCCCTTTAACAAGGGACCCCCAGATCCTGCCCCCCTATGTGAATTGGTAATGGGGTACACTGTACCTCTACCATTTCACGAAGGAAGTGTAAATAGTTAAAAAAAACACACAGACACTGTAGAAAAAAATCATTTATTAATAAAAAAATAAAAAATAAATCCAGCGGTGTTAATCCACTCTCGATGCGGCTCCCTGCTCCAACCTTGTCTTCTATCCAGCGACGGATGATCTCTCCAGCGACGGGTGATCAGCGGTCCGGTCCAGCGATGAGAAGATCCATCCGTCCAGAGCGCAGCAGGCGAGCTCCTCTCTCCGCTGGACACAGCCCAGCGGAATGACGCGCTGGAGCTTTGACATTTCTTATATAGGGGAAGCGGCCACCCGTCACGTGACCCCGCCCCCTCTGACGCACCCTCGTACGTCACTGGGAAAGACCGGGCTACGGAGAGATCATCCGTCACTGGATAGAAGACAATGTTGGAGCAGGGAGCCGCATCGAGAGTGGATTAACACTGCTGGATTTTTTTTTTATTAATAAAGGAATTTTTTCTACGGTGTCTGTTTTTTTTTTAAACTATTTACACTTACTTCGTGAAATGGTAGAGGTACAGTGTACCCCATTACCAATTCACATAGGGGGGGCCAGGATCTGGGGGTCCCCTTTGTTAAAGGGGTCTTCCAGATTCTGATAAGCCCCCCACCCGCAGACCCCCACAACCACCAGGCAAGGGTTGTGGGGATGAGGCCCTTGTCCCCATCAACATGGGGACATCCTCCCCATGTTGAGGGCATGTGGCCTGGTGCGGTTCAGGAGAGGGGGGGGGGGCGCACTCTGTCTCCCCTCTTTTCTGCGGCCGGCCAGGTTAACGTGCTCGGATAAGGGTCTGGTGTGGATTTTTGGGGGAACTCCACGCCATTTTTTCTTATTTGGGGTGGAGTTCCCCTTAAAATCCACACCAGACCTGAAGGGTCTGGTATGGATATTTGGGGGGAACCCCACGTCAGTTTTTTTAAATTGACGGCGGGGTTTCCCTTAATATGCATATCAGACCTGAAGGGCCTGTTAATGGAATTTGAGGGACCCCCATGTTTTTTTTTTTTTTTAATGAATGAATCATCTCTGAATTGCCAGAGCCGACAATTCATTAGAGCCGCAAAGCCGGTTTTAAATGCCTTTTTTTCTTTCAGAAATGACACTTTGTACGAGAAACATGCGCTTTTTCACATGCTGACTTTACACCCCCCCTATGGTACGAAATTTAAAGTAATATTACACTTTTATTGTTTCACTTTTATCATTATTAAATTCACTGCTCCTGAAAAAACGGCCGTTTTTAAAACTCTTTTTTACATACATTTCATGGGACAGGACCCAGGTCCCCAAACACTTTTTAGGACAATAACTTGCATATTAGCCTTTAAAATGAACACTTTAGATTTCAAATGTTCGAGTTCCATAGACTTTAAAGGGGTTCTAAAGTTCACACAAACATTTGGTGTGTTCGCAAGTTCTGATGCGAACCGAACAGGGGGGTGTTCGACTCATCCATAGTTACAGGCATCATAAAGTTCTCCGTGGCTTCTCCAGACCCTTTCACGTCTGTCACATATGCTCAGGGAGAACCTGCTCTCATCTGTGAAAAGCATGGGGCACCAATGGCGGACCTGCCAATTCTGGTGTTCAATGGAAAATGCCAATCGAGCTCCACAGTGTTTGGCAGTGAGCACAGAGCACACTAAAGGTCGTCGGGCCCTCAGGCCACCCCCATGAAGTCTGTTTCTGATTTTTTGGTTACAGACATTGGCCCAGATTCACAACCGAGATACGACGGCGTATCTCCAGAAACGCCGTCGTATCTCTGAGTTGCGCCGTTGTATCTATGCGCCTGATTCTTAGAATCAGTTACGCATAGATATCCATTAGATCCGACAGGCGTAAGTCTCTCTATCTTAACTGCATTTATTTTTTACCGCTAGGTGGCGCTTCCGTCGAATTCCGCGTTGAGTATGCAAATTAGCTAGATACACGAATTCCCGAACGTACGCGTGGCCGACGTAGTAAAGTTACAACGTTTACGTTAGGCTTTTCCCGGCGTAAAGTTGCCCCTGCTATATGAGGTGCAGCCAGTCTTAAGTATGGCCGTCGTTCCAGCGTCGAAATTTGAAAAAGTTACGTCGTTTGCGTAAGTCGTCCGTGAATGGGGCTGGACGTCATTTACGTTCACGTCGAAACCAATGACGTCCTTGCGGCGTCCTTTGGAGCAATGCACACTGGGAAATTCCACGGACGGCTTTGAGAATACAGCACTTGCCCGTGTAAGTTGCGGAGGCTTAACGCAAATCAGATACGTTACGCCTGCACAATTTTACGCAGCTCTACGTGAATCTGCCCCATTCACACCAGTGGCCTGCTGGAGGTAATTTTGTAGGGCTTTAGCAGTGCTCATCCTGTTCCTTCTTGCACAAAGGAGCAGATACCGGTCCTGTTGATAGGTTTAGGACCTTCTAGGGCTCTGTCCAACTCTCCTAGAGTTACTGCCTGTCTCCTGGAATCTCCTCCTTGCTCTTGAGACTGTGCTTGGAGACACAGCAAACCTTCTGGCAATGACACGTATTGACGTGCCATCCTGGAGGAGTTGGACTGCCTGTGCAACCTTTATAGGGTAAAAGTATCGCCTTGTGCTACCACTAGTGACACTGACCCTAGCCAAATGCAAAACTAATGAAAAACAGTCAGAAAAGATGAGTAGGGAAAAAAATGTCAGACACCTCCGCCTGAAAACCCATTCCTGTTTTGGAGGTCATCTCATTGTTGCCCATCTAGTGCACCTGTTGTAAATTTCAATTAACAGCAAAGCAGCTGAAACTGATTAACAACCCCCTCTGTATACACCACTCCCCCTCTGCTACTTAACTGACCAGATCAATATCCTAGGAGTTCTGATTCAAAAGTGTTCCTTAAATTTTTTCGAGCAGTGTATATACGCTGAAGCATAAAGGCAATCCGCCCCAAAAGTAAGGTGCAAATCGCTCCTCCACCCCTGCCCCCATGCTTCGACATATATGCTCTTTTTTTAACTGTGGTGGTGAAATCACCTCCTACAGCACTGGGGTCATGGCTTTATGTATCGTGGGAGCAAACACTGTTGCTGTCAAGATAAATAAATCTGTGCTGCAGCTGAATAGTGTACCTGAAAACAAAAAAAATGGTTAACAATAAAACACAGTAAACAGTAAAGTATAAAAAAATTACATACCTGAAAAGCAAACATGATAAAACATAATAACAATAAAACATTGCAGTTAACCACTTACCCCCCGGAACATATTGCTGCCTAAAGACCAGAGTACTTTTTGCGATTCGGGACTGCGTCGCTTTAACAGACAATTGCGCGGTCGTGCGACGTGGCTCCCAAACAAAATTGGCGTCCTTTTTTTCCCACAAATAGAGCTTTCTTTTGGTGGTATTTGATCACCTCTGCGTTTTTTATTTTTTGCGCTATAAACAAAAATAGAGCGACAATTTTGAAAAAAATGAATATTTTTTACTTTTTGCTGTAATAAATATCCCCCAAAAATATATAAAAAAACATTTTTTTTCCTCAGTTTAGGCCGATACGTATTCTTCTACATATTTTTCGTAAAAAAAATCGCAATAAGCGTTTATTGATTGGTTTGCGCAAAAGTTATAGCGTTTACAAAATAGGGGGTATTTTTATGGCATTTTTATTAATATTTTTTTTACTAGTAATGGCGGCGATCAGCGATTTTTTTTTCGGTATTGCGACATTATGGCGGACACTTCGGACATTTTTGACACATTTTTGGGACCATTGGCATTTTTATAGCGATCAGTGCTATAAAAATGCATTAGATTACTATAAAAATGCCACTGGCAGTGAAGGGGTTAACACTAGGGGGCGGGGAAGGGGTTAAGTATGCCTGGGTGTGTTCTTACTGTGGGGGGGGGGGTGGCCTCACTAGGGGAAACACTGATTTTCTGTTCATACATTGTATGAACAGAAAATCAGCATTTCCCCTGCTGACAGGAACGAGAGCTGTGTGTTTACACACACAGCTCCCGTTCCCCGCTCTGTACCGAGCGATCGCGTGTGCCCGGCGGCGATCGCGCCCGCCGGGCACACGCACGGGAGTCGGGGGCGAGCGGGGAGCGCGCGCGCGCGCCTCCGGCGGCGCGCACGCGCCCCCTAGTGGCGGCTATACGATAGGACGTATAGCTACGGGCTCTCGCCCAGGAGAGCCGACCTGCCGCCGTATAATGACGGTGGCTGGTCGGCTACTAGTTAAGCATAGAATACAGTAAAAAAGAGCAGAACAATAGAGAGAGAGAGAGAGAACAATAAAACTACAACTATTTTTATATATATATATATATATATATATATATATATATATATATATATATATATATATAATATTTTACACTTTTATTTGTAACTGTAACGGTTCGGTTCCTGATTCGGGTCTCTCAAAATGCGATGGCATCTTGGGAGACCCTATTAAAGTGTGTCCTATTCTGTGTAGTGCGCTACCCTACGCTAAAACTCTGCTAGTGTATGGTAGCTTTCAAAACATTCACTAATGCACAGATCAGGATTAGGACAGCGTGGACAATAACGGGTGTCACACCTATATCTGCCCTCCCCTGCTACCCCACCTTCCCTTTCTGCTTCTTACTGGGGGCTGCACTGTCTACAGTTAACACTATCCTGTGAAGACTGAATGTACAGAGGAGGGCTGGATCCAGCAGCTTTGAAAGTTTTAAACTGCAAGTACTGGGGTAAGAATTACAAAGTGATTCTAAATGTTGTTTTTTTAACCACTTCAGCCCTGGAAGCTTTTACCTCCTTCCTGACCAGAGCACTTTTTACAATTTGGCACTGCGTTGCTTTAACTGACAATTGCAATGCTGTACCCAAACAAAATTTCCGTCCTTTTTTTCCCACAAATAGAGCTTTCTTTTTGTGGTATTTGATCATCTCTGTGGTTTTTATTTTTTGCGCTATAAAAAAAAAAAGAGCGACAATTTTGAAAAAAAAACTATATTTTTTACTTTTTGCTACAATACATATTCGTCAAATAAAAACAAAAAAACAAAAACAAATTTCTTCATCAGTTTAGGCCAATATATATTCTTCTACATATTTTTGGTAAAATAAAAAGTCACAATAAGCATATATTGATTGGTTTGCACAAAAGTTATGGCGTCTACAAACTATGGGAAAGATTTATGGCATTTTTATTATTTTTGTTACTAGTTACGGCGGTGATCTGTGATTTTTAGCAGTACTGCGACATTGCAAAGGATAGATCGGACACTTTTGACACATTTTTGGGACCATTGACATTTATACAGCGATCAGTACTATAAATATGCACTGATTACTGTGTAAATGTCACTGGCAGATAAGGGGTTAACACAAGGGGGCGATCAAGGTGTTATATGTGTGTTCCCTCAGTGTGTTCTAACTGTATGGGGCTAGGACTGACTAGGGGAAGAGACATGTCGTTGTTCCTACTTAGTAGGAACAAACGATATGTCTCCTCTCCCCTGACAGCACAGGGATTTGTTTACACACGCAAATGCCCGTGCCTGGCTCTCGTGCACATGTTAGCGCATGGCCAGCGGTGACCGTGACTGCTGGCCATGTGCATCGGGTCCCCCCCCCCGTGCAGCGGGCGCGCCCGCACCCTCTGGCGGCTCTTAAAGGGAGCCCCGTATATGTACGGGATTTCACGCAGCAATGCCATTGTGCCGCAGTAAATGTGCGTGAATGGCCCTGCCCCCTACTATCTCCTTATTGGCTCATCGGCTGTGATTGGCAACAGCAGGAGCCAAGGGCTCCCCATGCTTTATGAGCCAAAAAGAGGAGAGAGAGACACGCAAAGCCGCTGCTCTCATACACAATGCTGGATCGAGTTGGGATCGAGATACAGGTATGTATAAGGGGGGAGGGAGCTGCACCCAGAAGGTTTTTTACCTTAATGGATTGTATCCATTAAGGTAAAAAACCTTCTGCCTTTAGAACCACTTTAACAGATAGTTTACTGGGGAATGTTTATTTATTGTGCTCAATGTGTTAAGCTAAAAATGCTGAGGTTTTAAAAGTGCTTTAATTCTGTACCTGTTATGGATTATTCTCATTTTCATGCTGAATCTAAAGGTATCCTATACTCTCAGAGGGCAATTTACAGATAATAGTTAAAAGAAGTGCACAGCCGTTTGCTAAACACAATCAATAATAAGCTTTTAACAACTAATAATATAAACGTGTGATTAATAACTATGTTGTTGCTTCCCTGCACTGAGTTGCTTTTCAGTGTTCTACCCTAAGATGATTGTAAAAATATTTTTGAAGGCCGTGTGTATCGGGTGTAACACCTTGGCAATTGTTTGAACAACAGTCAGAATTATTGTTCATCTACGGTGCAACGGCCAGTAACAACCATTTACTTGGGTTCTTAGCATTTTTTATATTTTATCACAATTTTACACTAATAGCATTGCTATCATCACAACAGCATCAAAGAAAGATGACGTTTGTAATGAATTTATGTACTTAACATCCTCGAGCTCATATTCTGTCACAGTTTTCTGCAATGCTCTACTGGTTAGGCCTTGTACACACGGGCAAACATGTCCGCTGAAAACGGTCCGCCGTACCGTTTTCAGTGGACATGCCCGCCCGGAGATTTCTGTATGATGGCTGTACACACCATCATACAGAAATGAGAGTCAATCCGCGCGGACAGACAGCGCGGTGACGTGTTCGCGCCGTCGCCGCGACGATGACACAGCGACGTGCGTGACGCTGAAAGGTCAATGCTTCCACGCATGCGTCAAAGTCATTCGACGCATGTGAGGGATGGCGGCCGCTCGGACATGTACGGTAAGTCTGTACAGACGACCGAACATGTCCGACGGACAGGATTCCAGCGGGCATGTTTCTAAGCAAGTTTAGAAACATTTGCCCGCTCGAAAACGGTCTGGCGGGCAAATGTACGCAGGAATCCTGTCCGATCGGCCGTACACACGACCGAACATGTCTGCTGAAACTGGTCCGCGGACCAGTTTCAGCAGACATGTTCGGTCGTGTGTACGGGGCCTAAGAGAGACTCGGATATTGCACTTAGGGACAGGGTCACTATTAGAAATGATGGTGTCCCGTACAGTCTACCTTACAGGGTGTCACCCAAATTTTAGAAGCTGGATGTCCCAGAGTAAAATGGCTACCTGTGCCCACCACCTATTCCCTTCTGGGGGGAAGACTCCAAGCTCTGAGCGGGTGCTTCTTACCCCCTTCAGTGCCTCATAGTGCTTCTTATGGGGCACTGATGGGCATGAGATATACAGGAGACCAAGAGGACATCCCAGGGAGAGAGCCAAGGGCAGCCCCTACAGGCCCTACTGAACCCATGGGGCCCAGAATGGGAAGACTGCTTGTACCTACCTTCCAATCACTGGTGCTGCTTAGGGATGTGGGTGGCAGAGCTCCAACTGTGGATTGGCAGGTTGTCATTTTTATGGGACACCCTCATTGTGCTGCCTGCTGTGTACCCTGAGGAGTCCCTGCTATCACAATACAAGAGCACATCATGGAGGATTCCTCCATCCACCTTGCTTGTGTGGATGGGGGAATACGCTCCTTTTTTTTGTTTAGCCTGCCGGCTGTACAATAAAGAAAAACTATGTGTGTGTACCCACCTTGAGTCCCGGTGACAATGGTCATCAGGACAAATAAGAAGGAAACATGGACAGCAATAAAATCCTGTTTTATCAAAAATAGATGTAAAAGTGTTGGCTTTAGATACACTTTAAGGGTTGTAGATATAAAATATTTTCATCGCTGCTCATGCATCGGAGCTGTATGTAAATTCATTCTGTACAAGTGGGGCATAATCAAATGTTCTCAAAGGATCAAATATGCGAATGGGGAAAAAACTACCACATTGTGGCTACTAGATAAAGCCAAAGAGCTCCTATGATAGTCAGCATCTTTTAGTGCCTTTTTTTAATGCAGTATTTTCTCAGAACCAGGGCTTTTTTTGTCAGTAAATATGTGCAGGAACTCCACCACGACCCCCTCAACCCCCCCCCCCCCCCCACACACACACCCCTTCCAAACTGCATTAAATAGTGGGTGTGGTCGATTTCACTAACAGTGGGAGGGGCTTAAAGGAGCATTAAATACCATTAGCTAGATTCACATAGAGTTAGGTCGGCGTATCAGTAGATACGCCGACCTAACTCGGAATCTGCGCCGACCTAAGTCTAAGTGCATTCTCAAACAGAGATACACTTAAACCTATCTAAGATACGACAGCTTGCACCGTCCTATCTTAGGGTGCAATATTTAGGCTGGCCGCTAGGTGGCGCTTCCATTGCGGTCGGCGTAGAATATGTAAATCACTAGATACGCCTATTCACGAACGTACGCCCGGCCGACGCAGTACAGATACGCCGTTTACGTAACGCTTTATCAGGCCTAAAGTTATTCCATCAAATAGTTGGAATAGTAATGTTAAAGTATGGCCGCCGTTCCCGCTTCGAAATTCGAAAATTTTACGTTGTTTGCGTAAGTCGTCCGTGAATAGGGATTTACGTCATTTACGTCCACGTCTAAATCAATAGGACCGTGCGGCATACTTAGCCGCAATGCACACTGGGAAATGTAGGTGGACGGCGCATGCGCCGTTCCAAAAAAACGTCAATCATGTCAGGTCAAAGCAAATTATCATAAAAAACCCCCCTCAGCCTATTTTGAATTAGGCACGCTTGCGCCCACTGCATTTACGCTACGCCGCCGTAAGTTAGGAGGCAAGTACTTTGTGAATACAGTACTTGCCTCTCTGACTTAAGGCGGCGTAGCGTAAATACGATACGCTACGCCGCCTTAAAGTTGCGGCAATCTACCTGAATCTAGCTACATGAGTGCATTACATACAGAGTGCATAGTTGGTGGGGGTGTTACATCCAAAGTATGCAGAGTTCAGGGGTGAGCTGCATACAGAGCACAAAGTTCTGGGTTGCACTACACACAGAGTGCACAGCTGCCTACCTCTGCATCCCCCATCCACATCTCACTTTCACCCCCTCTTCAGCTCTGACTTCTGCATGTAACCCCCCCCCCCCCCCCCCTCCACTACCCCCATTTTCTCCCCCTCCCTAAAAGCTCCACCATCTTTCAAGTGTCTTACTTTTGTTACTGTATTAGGCTGAAGCACCCAGCCGACTAATAATCTTCCTGCATACTGTAGTTGGTGCTGCATCTCTCACTCGCATGGAGATCATCCAGTGGGGCTGTCGGCATCCGCACTGCACGCCAGACACCTGCATCTCCCTTGTCCCCATCCTGCACTCAGTGGGAGATCAGATCTGTGGGAGCCGTTGGGAGACAAGCTGTCGCTTGTAAATACAGAAGCCGGACTTCTGTGTTTACAAGTGATTGTGATGAGCAGGGAGCAGAGGGCCTGAGCCAGAGGTGGTGGAACTGAGGGCCATATTCTGAGTAAAGTTACGATGGAATAACTCAGGATACTCCATCGTAACTCCCTTTTTTGACCCGTGTATCTATGCTCCTGATTCTCAGAATCAGTTTTGCATAGATACACTTAAGATCCGCCATCTGTAAGTCACTTACACTGGCGGATCTTAAATGCAATGACGCCGGCCGCCGCTAGATGGCATTTAAGTGAAGGAGTCATTTGCGTATGCAAATGATCCTTCTACGCCGATTCACGAACGAGTTCGCGTCGCGTAACCGTCGCTAACGTCGTTTGCGTAAGCGGAAACTTACCCCTGCTATATGAGGGGTAAGTTTCCGCAAGTCTCGCGTAGGCCATGTTACGGATGGCGTCGGGTCCCCGTCGTGTTTTTTCGTTGGATACGTCGTTTACGTAAGTCGTTCTTGAATACGACTTTACGTCAATGACACACACGTCGGCGTCATTGACGTTTTCCGCCGAGAACTGGAGCATGCGCACTGGGCTTTTTGCAGCCCGGCGCATGCCCAGTTCTTTTGTATCGGGGGCGCGCTTCATTTGAATAGAAGCCGCCCCCTTGGAGATCCGCCAGGCTACGCCGGGACACTTACACTCCGCTGTCCCAACTTATGGAGCAAGTGGTTGGGGAATACAACACCTGCTCCAGTAAGTTGGGACAGCGGAGTGTAAGTGCCCTAAGCGAAGCAGGCGGAGATTTACTCAGAATATGGCCCTGAGTTCCACCAAGTTCCAGCTGAAAAAAAGCCCTGCTCAGAACATTCCATTTTCCCCCATGTGCACAGATAAATGTACATGCAGTTTCAATGGATGAGCAGCTACGTATGCAAACTTTTTATTAATACACCTGAGTGTGACCTGTAAAATATCAGTAATGTTTATGTGCATTCCGTAATGGAAATGTAATCTTGTGTACCTTTAAGTAACTCATTTAATTTGTACAACTATCACTCATGGGTTCGTTTGTTTAAATAAACCTACAGTTTGCATCTGTGCATAAATCACATGGTATAGCTTGGTAGACTTATAGTAACCTACAGATCTTCTTGGCACTGTATACTCTGGACACAAAGTTATTTATTTCGGTTGCACCAGTCATTGATTAGGAAGTGTTACTATTATTATTATTTAATGAACAGCTTGCAAAAGGCAAGTGAAGGACAAACTCTATTAATGCACTATGCAGCTGCATACATTTTCATCTTTCTTTTGCATCTTTTTTAACTGAATATAAAGTGACAAGCTGTCTTAGCACAGGGCCTGTTCTAATTTGGTCTGAATACCCTTACCTGGACAAGAGCTCATCAGGGTTTACTCCCTCTTTAAAAGTTGATTTGAAAAGCATGTTACACAGTTTTATTAGTTTAACTTTATAGGAACAACTAAATACACAGAAAAACTAAACAATTTACTAGAGCCATTTTACCTGCCAATGAAATTGTATTTCTGTTCATTCAGTCCTAAAATGTATACAGCTCTTCCATTCAGCACAGCGTAAATACGATACGCTACGCCGGCTCGAACATACGCCGCCCTACGTGAATCCAGCTAATAGACTCAGAATCCATTGAATTTATTGAAGCATGACAGCCAAGGAAAATAGGATGAACAGTGAATAATCCCTTTATAGCCATAGAAGGGGTGTCTTCTGTAGAAGACGTCAACAATGACAATCTCCTTATCGAATCAGTACAGGTTTCCTTTAACTCGTGATTTATTGAGTTCAAGAAATAATACATTTGTTAGGCAGCAGATAGCAGATTTGTAAAAGTTAACATTATATATTGATTACATAGCAAATACATATTGGAACATTACATTAGTTTCTAGCTAAAGGTATATACGGTTTCCTTACTTTATTTATATTAGCATGCTAAGTGTTTCTAAAATAAATCTCCCTGTATTGGTGTTTACCCACTGAGGACCTAGACACATCTGGAAGATAGAGAAGGGTACACAAATATGACACTATTCAGCATTGTCACATCTGGTGCCCAAACGTCCTATGCCAACCTGTGAAAATAGTCTGAAAAGCCTCAGAAACAGGTCCTCACCCTGCCAGCTGAGACTCATTGTTATTAGAAATTAACTCTTGCCTCTATGTAACAACAAATGCTTAATAATAGTTGTAGCACTACCCCCGGAGGAGCTGCTGGTTTGTTTTGGGTGGCACATTTACCTCATGGCTCTCCGAATTCCTAGGGGTGTATGGTGCATATAGCAGAAGTAAAGGAATGTGTATCTTTGCTGTGCTTTTTATTACCCAGCCGCGTAAAAACAATAAACTTGTGTTGAAGAAGGTAAAGTTGAAGGAAGAAGAAGAATAGCAAATTCAGGCGTAGTAATAGGGAAACGGTCCTGCTCCCACATGTAACACTTCTTTGCGCCACTCCTGTTTGAGTGGGAATAGCGTACCTGGACAGGCCTCTCTCACTGACCTGGCAGCCAGAGTATCGCTCGAACCTTTGAGAAGAAGTCTCTGCCACAGACCCTCCTAGGATGAATTCAGTAAGAAACCTCTGCCACAGGCCCTTCTGATTGTGATTACTGAGATGTACCTCCTTAGTGAAATTACGCCTGGATCTCCTTCAAGTTGCTTTCAGGTACCGACTGATAGGTGACCAGCCTCTCAGTGTCCGGATACCTCGATCCCCGGTGGATTGTCGAAACCCTATTGGATTGCCAGCCTCTCATTGGCTCTCCTCAGGTGGACTCCCCACCATACAGCTATACTGCTTGGGATCTTCAGGATCGGGAACCCAGTCAACCACTGGGCTCCCTGCCACGACTCAATTGCTCTGGACCCATATGGTCCTGGATCCAGGAACTCCGCGTGGCACGCACACCCCGGCCAGGTAGGCCATAACGCTGGGGCGCCGTGGTGCAGACACCCTAAAGGTGGATGCCACACTTGAAGACGAAGACCCAGAACCAATGGCGTAAGCCCCATAAATACCCTCCCCCAGCATGCACAGCGAGGCTCAACCCTCCTGATTGGCTGCTGGGGAAGAGCACCCAAACCTTGACTCCACTGCTGCCACCTACTGCACTGGGGTGGGAAGAACGCCCCAGTACAACAGAATGAGCCCACAGCACAGGCAAGCTGAGACAGAGACCCAATTTGAACATTTTAACCAGATCAGAGTTTAACTAACACTCTGATCTCCCTTTAACCACTTCCGGACCGCCGCATGTACATATACGTCGGCAGAATGGCACGGACAGGCACATTGGCGTACCTGTACGTCCCTGCCTAGACGTGGGTCTGGGGTCCAATCGGGACGCCCCCCCCCCCCGGCACATGCGGCGGTTCCCGTGGCTTCAGGAGCAATCCAGGACGAGGGCGCGGCTATTCGTTTCTAGCCGCTCCCTCGCGATCGCTCCCCGGAGCTGAAGAACGGGGAGAGCCGTATGTAAACACGGCTTCCCCGTGCTTCACTGTGGTGGCTGCATCGATCGAGTGATCCCTTTTATAGGGAGACTCGATCGATGACGTCAGACCTACAGCCACACCCCCCTACAGTTGTAAACACACACTAGGTGAACCCTAACTCCTACAGCGCCCCCTGTGGTTAACTCCCAAACTGCAACTGTCATTTTCACAATAAACAATGCAATTTAAATGCATTTTTTGCTGTGAAAATGACAATGGTCCCAAAAATTTGTCAAAATTGTCCGAAGTGTCCGCCATAATGTCGCAGTCACGAAAAAAAATCGCTGATCGCCGCCATTAGTAGTAAAAAAAAAAAAAATATCCCCTATTTTGTAAACGCTATAAATTTTGCGCAAACCAATCGATAAACGCTTATTGCGATTTTTTTTACCCAAAATAGGTAGAAGAATATGTATCGGCCTAAACTGAGGGAAAACAAATTCTATATATGTTTTTGGGGGATATTTATTATAGCAAAAAGTAAAAAATATTGAATTTTTTTCAAAATTGTCGCTCTATTTTTGTTTATAGCGCAAAAAATGAAAACCGCAGAGGTGATCAAATACCACCAAAAGAAAGCTCTATTTGTGGGAAAAAAAGGACCCCAATTTTGTTTGGGAGTCACGTCGCACGACCGTGCAATTGTCTGTTAAAGCGGCGCAGTGCCGAATTGTAAAAACCCCTTGGGTAATTTAGCAGTATATTGGTCCGGTCCTTAAGTGGTTAAATGTAAATAGCACCGGTACTTTGAAGTAACCAGGCGCTACATAGTCTACAGTTGATAGTTTGATGCAAAACAAGTTTCTATTATTTTTCATCCAAAGATTGTTTAGCCATATAATTATGTGATGGAGTTCATCAAAAATTTGATGCTGAAGGTATAGTTCGGGGGATTACAAAGCTCAGAGTATTTTGGGTCCTCCTCAGGGGCGGACTGACAACTCATGGGGCCCCCGGGCAATAGGAGATCCTGGGGCCCCCTGTCCCCGACCATGTGTTCCCACCCGTACTCAAGCCACACCCACACAAATCATATTGTACTGCCCACACTACATGCGTTCGTCACAGAATTTCTCTACACTATGTTCAAAATAAAATGGTAATTATAGAATATAAAGAAAAATAAACTTATATTAAAGAAAGTGCAACAACGATACATTTCCAAAATGAAAGTGATTGTAAAGGCTCTCTTTTAAAAAAAAAAAATAACAAACATGTCATACTTACCTCCACTGTTCAGTTCGTTTTGCACAGAATGGCCCTGAACCTGGTCTTCTGGGGTCCCCGCGTGGTTCTCACGGCTCCTCCCCCAATCAGATAACCCCCTAGGAGAAGCGCTCTCCCAGGGGTTACCTTGAGGGACATTCTTCCCACTGACCCCCAATGCAAGGAACATTCTTCTGGTGACCACCAATGCAAGGAACATTCTTTCTGGTGACCACCAATGCAAGGAAAATTCTTTCTGGTGACCACCAATGCAAGGAACATTATTCGCACAGACCACCAATGTAAGGAACATTCTTTCTGCTGACCCCCAATGTAAGGAACATTATTCGCACAGACCACCAATGCAAGGAACAATTTTTTCTGGTGACCCCCAATGCAAGGAACATTCTTTCTGCTGACCACCAATGTAAGAAACATTCTTTCTGCTGACCACCTATGTAAGAAACATTATTTCTGGTGACCACCAATGTAAGAAACATTATTTCTGGTGACCACCAATGTAGGGAACATTATTCGCACAGACCACCAATGCAAGGAACAATTTTTTCTGGTGACCACCAATGTAAGGAACATTCTTTCTGGGGACCACCAATGTAGGGAACATTATTCGCACAGACCACCAATGCAAGGAACAATTTTTTCTGGTGACCACCAATGTAAGGAACATTCTTTCTGGGGACCACCAATGTAGGGAACATTATTCGCACAGACCACCAATGCAAGGAATATTCTTTCTGGTGACCACCAATGCAAGGAACATTCTTTCTGCTGACCACCAATGTAAGGAACATTCTTTCTGCTGACCACCAATGTAAGGAACATTCTTTCTGCTGACCACCAATGTAAGGAACATTCTTTCTGGGGACCACCAATGTAGGGAACATTATTCGCACAGACCACCAATGCAAGGAATATTCTTTCTGGTGACCACCAATGCAAGGAACATTCTTTCTGCTGACCACCAATGTAAGGAACATTCTTTCTGCTGACCACCAATGTAAGGAACATTCTTTCTGCTGACCACCAATGTAAGGAACATTCTTTCTGCTGACCACTAATGTAAGGAACATTCTTCTCACTGATGGTTCTTTTTGTCGAAGTGTACAGATATATCAGTGTTGTATACAAGGAAAAGCTCTCAATATACAGATATCAGTGTCAGGGAAAACACTCAGTGTATAGACATAGTGACATCTATACACTGATTGTTTTCCCTGACACTGATATCTGTATATTGAGAGCTTTTCCTTGTATACAACACTGATATATCTGTACACTTGGACACTCAGTGTACAGATATCCGTGTGTCAGGGAATAGCTCCTGGTAGATGGGCACTGGGGAAGAAGGAACACTTAGCCTGGCTGATGATCACAGACACTAACCTGCTGCTGCAGACAACAAGGCAGGTCAGGTGACTGTCTCCGACATGATGACTGCACTGTGTCTTCCCTCTCCAGCCTCCAGCTCTCTCACTGGCTTTCCCCCGCGGCATGGATGTATACTGTGGCCCCGCCCCTCTGCTGAATTCCCTAGGAGGATAGGTGGCCAGAGCGCCTGTCATTGTATTAATCCTCATGGCTCCATGATCGCTCTGTAATCCTGGCCAGCATCTAGTCCTCTCATACAGCCTCATCATCTGCAGGCAGGGTTGACATCACTCACTACCTCTGCGGTGCACAAACTTAGCTAATCTTACATAATAAACTGTGGGCACATCCAGGGGCAGACTGAGCCAGCCCGGGCCCTCCCACCACCGGGGCCCTCGGGAACTGCCCGAATGACCGAATGGTCAGTCCGCCCCTGGTCCTCCTGAAGGCTTTTGATTTATCATTCTATTAACCACTTGAGACCCACACTATAGATGAAAGACGTCCACAGCGCGGCTCTCAAGTGCCAGGTGGACGTCCTGCTATTTACATTCCCCGTGCGCGCCGCTGGGGGCGGGCAGCGGGGGAAACACTGTGCCTGGCGCATCGCTAAAATGCCGATGCGCGTGCCTGGCGGCCGCGATGTCTGCCAGGTACCCGCAATCAACAGTGACAGCAAGGACGTAGAGCTCTGTGTTTAAACACAGAGCTCTACGACCTGTCAGGGAGAGAGGAGACCAATGCTGTGTCCCTTGTACATAGGCACACAGCATCGGTCACCTCTCCCAGTCAGTCCCCCTCCACTCAGTTAGAATCACTCCCAGTTTACACATTTAACCCCTTCCTCACCCCCTAGAGTTAACCCCTTTACTGCCAGTCACATTTATACAGTAATCAATGCATTTTTTAGCACTGTTCACTGTGTAAATGTGAATGGTCCCAAAAGAGTGTCAAAAGTCTCTGATATGTCCGCCACAATATCGCAGGCTTGACAAAAAAAAAACGCAGATTGCCGCCATTACTAGTAAAAAAATAAAATAAAAAAAACATAAATCTATCCCCTATTTTGTAGGCGCTATAACATTTGCGCAAACCAATCAATATATGCTTATTATATGCTTATTGCTTATTGCGATTTGCGGCCTAAACTGAGGAAAATCTTTTTTTACAAAAAATGGGATATTATTATAACAAAAAGTTAAAAATTGTGGGGGTTTTTTCAAAATGTTCTGTCTTTTTTTTGTATATAGCGCAAAAAATAAAAACCGCAGAGGTGATCAAATACCACCAAAAGAAAGCTCCATTTGTGGGAAAAAAATGATAAAAATATAATTTGGGTACAGCATTGTATGACCGCGCAATTGTCATTCAAAATGCGTCAGCGCTGAAAGCTGAAAATTGGTCTGGGCAGGAAGGGATTTAAGTGCCCAGTAATGAAGTGGTTAAAGCTGAACTCAGGCAATATTTTTATACATTTGCACTTAAAAATAAATCTGCCTCATGTCTAACTGTAAAATAAAAATATAGAAATATGGGGGCTTTCAATATACTGTACCTCTGATAGTAAACCAAAGCAAGGGAACAGACAAGATAAAACACATAACATTTTATTACAAAACTTCATAATGGACATTTTAAAAACGTATTACACATTCATATGCACTGTAAACTGATTTATACAGGAAATAAGTAGATGAATTTAAACATATACATTTTTCATGATACATAGAGACGATAAAATAAATCAGCTTCTTCGGGACTTCTCTGGTCTCAAATGTGTAAGGTATACAGTATGTCATAGACTCTTGTGGATTCTCACCAGGCTGTCCCATGGGTGTCAATATCAGGAGAAAGGGGTGGACATCAAAGGGAAGTAAAAAACAGGCTCCCCAATGGGGACCCGGCCCATGCACCCACAGTTAGGCCTGATACAGTATATATCTGCCCAAATGTTGCCCAACTAAGGTACAGTTGCTGCCTAGTAAACGTAAATTATGCCATAGTCCGTAGGATTCAATATTGAGTTGGCCCACCCTTCAACTCTTCTGGGAAGGCTGTCCACAAGATTTGGAGTGTGTCTACAGGAATGTTTGACCATTCTTCCAGAAGCGCATATGTGAGGTCAGGCACTGATATTGGACGAGAAGGCCTGGCTCACAGTCTCCGCTCTAATTTATCCCAAATGTGTTCTATCAGGATGCGGTCAGGACTTCACCCCAAACTCGCTTATCCATGGCTTCATAGGCCTTGCTTTGAGTACTAGTGCGCAGTCATGTTGGAACAGGAAGGTGCCATCCCCAAACTGTTACCACAAAGTTGGAAGCATGAAATTGTCCAAAATGTCTTAGTATGCTGACTCCTTAAGAGTTCGCTTCACTGGATCTAAGGGGCCAAGCCAAACCCCTGAACAACAACCTCACACCATAACCCCCCTTCCACCAAATGAGTTGGACCAGTGCACAAAGCAAGGTCCATAAAGACATGGATATAGTTACATAGTTAGTAAGGTTGAAAAAAGTCCATCTAGTTCAACCAAAAAATAAAAATAAAAAATAAAATCCCATCAGCAACAGTTGATGAGCGAGTTTGGGGTGGAGGAACTTGACTGGCCTGCACAGAGTCCTGACTGCAACACCAACACAAATGCTGGGTGAATTATTTAGTATCTCATTGACACCATTGCTGAGGGTATTTGCCTAATTTAAACCCACTGACACCAGTACTGGTGTTATTTTTTTACACTGCTCAAAAAAATTAAAGGAACACTATGAAAACATATCAGATCTCAACGGGCAAAAATCTCATGCTGGATATCTATACTGATATGGAAAGGGTAATGTGTTAGGAATGAAAGGATGGCACATCATTTGATGGAAATTAAAATGATCTACCTACAGAGGGCTGAATTCAAAGACACCTTTAAAATCAAAGTGAAAAAAGAATGCAGCAAGCTACTCCGTTTTGCTGAAATTTCATTTCAACAACTCAAAATGGTCCTCAGTAGTTTGTATGGCCCCCAAGTGCTTGTATGCATGCCTGACAACATCATGGCATGCTCCCAATGAGAAGACGGATGGTGTCCTGGGGTATTTCCTCCCAGATCTGGACCAGAGCATCACTAAGCTCCTGAACAGACTGGCGACCTGGCGGGACCGGATGGCCCGAAACATAATGTCCCAGAGGTGTTCTTTTGGATTTAGGTCAGGTGAGCGTGGGGGCCATTCAATGGTATCAATGTCTTCATCCTCCAGGCTGCATGCTCTCGCCACATGAGGCCGGACATTGTCGTGCACCAGGAGGAACCCAGGACCCACTGCACCAGCGTAGGGTCTGACAATGGGTCAAAGGATTTCATCCAGATACCTAATGGCAGTCAGGGTGCCATTGTGTAGCCTGTAGAGGTATGTGGTCTCCATAGATATGCCTCCCCAGACCATCACTGACCCACCACCAAACCTGTCATGCTGAACGATGTTACAGGCAGCATAAAGTTCTCCGCGGCTTCTCCAGACCATTTCACGTCTGTCACATATGCTCAGGGTGAACCTGCTCTCATCTGTGAAAATCATGGGGCACCAGTGGCGGACCTGCCAATTCTAGTGTTCAATGAAAAATGCCAATCGAGCTCCACAGTGTCTGGCAGTGAGCACAGAGCACACTGGAGGACTTCGGGCCCTCAGACCAACCCCACGAAGTCTGTTTCTGATTGTTTGGTCAAAAACATTCACACCAGTAATTTTGTAGGGCTCTAGCAGTGCTCATCCTGTTCCTCCTTGCACAAAATGAGCAGATACTAGTCCTGCTAATGGGTTAAGGACCTTCTACGGCTCTGTCCATCTCTCCTAGAGTAACTGCCTGTCTCCTGGAATCTCCTCCATGCTCTTGAGACTGTGCTGGGAGACACGGCAAACCTTCTGGCAATGACACGTATTGATGTGCCACCCTGGAGGAGTTGGACTGCCTGTGCAACCTTTATAGGGTCCAAGTATCGCCTCGTGCTACCAGTAGTGACACTGACCCTAGCCAAATGCAAAAATAGGGGGAAACACAGTCAGAAAAGATGAGTAGGATAAGAAAATGTCAGACACCTCCACCTGAAAAACTATCTAGTGCACCTGATGTTAATCAGTTTCAGCTGCTTTGCTGTTAATTGAAATTAACAACCCCCTCTGTATACACCCTTCCCCCTCTGCTACTTAACTGACCAGATCAATATCCCAGGAGTTCTGATTCAAAAGTGTTCCTTAAATTTTTTTGAGCAATGAATATAGAAATAAAACATTTTTTTTGCATTCCACCAATGCTGGGAGATTTTTTTATTTTATTTAAACCACTGTGCTGGGGTCTTTTTTTGGACGGACAGCAGCAATATTTTTTTTTTCTCTCACTGACCACCAACACAAGGGTAATCTTCCACCTACTACATCAGGGCATTTATTATCTCCCAAAACAAACAACAAAATGTGCAGTTAATTTATAATCAGCAAATAGCATAAATTCAGGATTTAGATTTACACAATTACGACTTCAGTTAAAGAGCAATGGCACCACCATTTAGGTAAGTATAACGTAGGAAAGGGGGAAGCCGTTTAATTATATTGGGGTGGGGGATGAGCTTGCAATCAGACCACATCCAAAACCCATGTCAGGGCCTCTGTGGTGTATGCTATGACACTGTTTCCAGTTATTTGCATATGCTTTTCTATTTTTGTGGTCTGTTGAGAGGGTTCAGGAATGCAGAGCGGAGGGCCAGGCAATGTCAGCTCAAGTGTGCACTACAAGGGCAATGTGTATAGATAGCCTGTCACTAGAAGTAAAGACTAGACCAGTGGTTTATTTATAGCGGTGAATACATAGCAACTATTTAACACGTAACAATACAGCTCTGCAGCTACACAGGCGATAATACAGTATACAAATTGTAATTTTTTTCAAAGGGTGCTCGGATAACAGTCTTGTTATTGCTTGCACTGACAAATATGCTGCATTATTTCCCAATAATCTTCATTAAAGGGGAACTACAATCAGAAAAATATACAGTTTTTACTATGAATTCTAGAAGCCTGTGTTATTACCATTGATTACATGCTTTTTTTTTTTTTTTTTTGCTGTCTATGCCCCCGTTAGGAGATTGATCCTCTATAGTTGTTCTATTTCAAGCAAAAGGCAAATAAAAATTGGATTTTTAGCTTACTCCTATTCTTGGAGTACATCATGGGACACATGAGGGGGGCTCATGGACCTGCCACCTAAGGGTTAATAGTGCAGACTGATTTCAGTGATTGGCAACAGGCTGCCTTATTTAAACACCTCAGCAGGACTGTGTCTTCGCTGCCTGATCTGCAGTTCATACCTGTTCCCGTGACTTCCTGTTCCTGTGATCCTGTATCATTGTGGATAATGTACAAAATAATGTTTTATATTTTTTCTTTTTATATTTGTAGGCCAGGAAAATCTCGCCCCATTTCAGAAGATCTTACACGGCCATGGCTCACCTTGCTGACATTCAGCGGCGACACAACCTGCCCATCAGACGTCTTATTTGTGACTGCCCGACGCGATAGAACTCAACATTTTATATGCTTAATAGGCTGTTCCAGCAGAAACGTGCAGTTAACGACTACCTGTACAAACTCTCCGTCAGGGCAGGTTCTGGGGAGCTTGGTTTTTTTGCACCGCACCAGTGGCTGCTCATGCGCGACTCATGCATACTTCTGCGGCCATTTGATGAGATCACCAAACTGGTCAGTCGCAGCCAGGGCGCCATCAGTGACATCGTACCTTATGCCTTCTTTCTGGAGCGTGTATTGCGTTGTGTCATTGATCAAGCCGTCGAGGAGCAGGAGCAGGAAGATGAGGAAGTCGCAATGCTGGATGAATTCCCAGGGGGGGCTACTCCACCTGAGACAAGTCAACAACGGGAGTCTGAAGAGGAGTCAGAGGAGGATCGTGCCGGGGTGGAGGAGGAGGAGCAAGAAGAGCATGCTTTAAACCTTTCTGGGATCCCTGGTGTTGTCCGTGGATGGGGGGGGGGGGGAACGAGGACGACATTATCCTGGATGATGAGCAGGAGCCAGGCCAGTACAGCGCTTCCAGTTTAGTACAAATGGGGGCCTTCATGCTCCAGTGTTTTAAGAGGGACCCCCGTATAAAAAGCATAAAGGGCAAGGACCAGAACTGGGTGGCAACGTAGTTAGACCCCCGGTACAAACAAAACATGGCGGAAATGTTACCACCATCACAGAGGGCTATCATATTGCAGCACTTCCAGGCCTTGCTTTGAGAAATGCTGCATTCTGCTTTTGCGTCCACTGGCAGAGGAATTTCCACTCACAGAGAAACAGTTTAGGGTACCAATCCAACAGCTCCTGCAAGAAGAGGGCGGTTTGAAGATGTCTTAGTCACTAATGATATAAGATCATTCTTTCAGCCAACCCATCGACAGCTGTCTTCCAAGTCCAGCATCAGGGAACGCCTAGACTGACAGGTGTCCGACTACATCGGGTTAACGGCCGATGTGGACACACTGAGAAGTGATGAACCCCTGGACTACTGGGTGGGCAGGCTTGACCTCTGGCCAGAGCTTGCACAATTTGCAATGGAACTGTTGGCTTGCCCCTCATCCAGTGTCCTGTCCGAAAGGACTTTCAGCGCAGCAGGGGGGGTCGTGACCGATAAGCGGACTCGCCTAGCTCACAACAGTGTTGACTACCTCACATTTATAAAAATGAATGAAGCATGGATCTCGGAGGAATTCAACACATGTGACCAGTAGACCATGTTTCATTCAAATTCTGGTGAACGCCTGTGGGCTAATTTTTTGGGCCTGTACTGGCCGACACTTTATTCTGTATCCGGTGAATGCCTAATATACCACCAGCCACAGAATACAAAGTTGTTTGCTGCTCAGTGAACGCTGTGTGGACCTTTCCAAACCACCAAACACCAATGGCTGTGAATAGAGCTGGACATTGTGCTGCTGGCGTTGTAAATGGACTACATCCCACCAACTGAAAAAAAGTCAGTACCCACAAGGATGTGTGTGGTTTGTTGCTCAAAGCGTGATGACAATGGAAAGAAAGTCCCAAAGGAAACCAGGTTTCCTTGTACTGATTGTGACGTCGGACTTTGTGCAGTCCCATGTTTCAGAATTTATCATACTGGGATGTTTACTGAAGCAATATGACTAGTAATAGTGCACCCTTGTTTGAATTTGATTATATTATTGACAAAAACTTATTGAATAAAATGTATTAATATTATATTATTATTTGTCATTATTTATAGTTATTTATTATATTATGATTTATGATTTTTGTGTTTCAAACTTTATCATACCCGGGATGTCTTCTAGACTCTGGTTTGGACAGATTTAAGTGAGTTATTCCTAAGAATTACAGGCCTACAATATAAAACGCCAAATTTTCATTCCAAACAATTGTACCACTTTCAGGATCAAAATCTGACATAATCATACCGCCAGGGAGGTTAAGAGACAATAAATATTACTGTGGAAAGGGAGGAGACTTTTGTTTGAGAGAGGATTGAAAGGGCATAATTGTCTTTTGGTACTACATCATAAACATTCAGTAGCCTACTTAAAGTAGACCTGAGCTCAAAAAGTGAAGATGTGCTCTTTTAAAGACATGCTCATTGTTTCTAAGCAGTACCCTCTGAACAGTCAGATCTAAGGAACTGTGCCTGTGACTGCTAATTTCATGAGATTTAGGAGTGAGATTAGGTGATGTCACTACAGTGCCACTCACAGTTATCCCTGCTAGAGAGGAAGCTGTATCTGAGGACCTGCAGTACAAAGACCTCTCTGCTCTGTCCATTCTGTTTGCAGGCGGGTGCAGACCCTACTCCTCAATGCAGGTGATCCTTGACCAAATCGCAATGCAGAATGGAAAGGAAGTTTGGGGGAACGTGGTTCCTTTATGACTTCCTGTGGTCATAGGGAAACAGCTGTTTGATTGGTGCCCCATGTGACTCCAGCAGCTATTTTGGGTCAGGCAGAGTCTATTTAAGACTCCAGCTCCATGGTTTGGCATGCTTTGAGCGAATTGCTAGAGTAGAGACAGGATCCCTGTCTTGCAAGTACAGTGCTTTGAGATAGGAAGGTTACAAAGAAGTAGGGGCAGTGCAGGTACTAGTTCTACCATTCTTCAGCAAGTCTCCACCTTTGGGTTTAGACCAGCCAGGCCACATTTTGTTCCTTGTTGCAGATGCTGTTGGCATCTTCAAGTCTTCAGACCGCTATCACAGTTCATAAGTGGCTCCTGGCGGGTGTGCCTACCTGCCAAGTCTGAATATGTTGTGTTGGACCTTTCTACAATATAAATGTATTGCCCCACTTGTACTCTGTGGGCCAGATCCACAGAAGAATTACGCCGGCGTATCTATTGATACGCTGCGTAATTTCAAAGTTCCAGCGTCGTATCTTTGTTTTGTATCTACAAAACAAGATACGACTGCATCTGGGCTCGATCCGACAGGCGTACGTCTTAGTACGCCATCGGATCATAGGTGCATTTTTCCGCTCGGCCGCTAGGTGGCATTTCCGTCGAATTCCGCGTAGAGTATGCAAATTAGCTAGATACGGCGATCCACGAACGTAGGTCCGGCCGGCTCTTTTTTTTACGTTGTTTGCGTTTTGGCTTTTTCCGACGTATAGTTACCCCTGCTATATGAGGCGTACTCAATGTTAAGTATGGGCGTCGTTCCCGCGTCGAATTTTGTTTTTTTACGTCGTTTTCGTAAGTCTTTTCGCGAATAGGGATTTGCGTAGAATGACGTCACCATCGTAAGCATTGGCTTGTTCCGGGTTAATTTTGAGCATGAGCACTGGGGTACCCCCACAGACGGCGCATGCGCTGTTAAAAAAAACGTCATTTACGTCGGGTCACAACGTATTTACATAAAACACGCCCCCATCACATTGATTTGAATTGCGCGCCCTTATGCCGCTAAAGATACACTACGCCGCAAATTCTTTGAGGATAAGGAAATTACGCTGTAAGTTACGGCGGTGTAAGTGACGCAACAATGCGCCAATGTACGTGGATCTGCCCCTGTGTGTTTACTGTCCTCTACACCACACTGCACCTTGCTCACAGTGTGGATCTGTGTATTCAGAACCTCTCCTGCTGTTTGAATACTCCAGCCATCATCAGACCACCAATCATTAGGGGGCAGCTTTAACATGCGAAAACAAAGTCTTACCTCTACCAAGATGTCTGCCCTTAAGCAGAGAGACAATGTGAACAAATCCTACTATATCAGTAATGTTGAAAGTTTGTGGAGGCTTTCAATTCAGTACGAGAAGTGCAAACATTGCCAGTAGAAACTCTGATGGCTCATATATCAGTAATACCGAAGGCGGGGAAAGACCTGGCCCAATGCTTAAGCTACCGTCCAACTTCCTTGTTAAACGTGGATTTAAAGATTCTTACGAAAATACTGGACATTTTTGAGGGCAACAATGCAGCACATAGGACTGGACATTTTTGAGGGCAACAATGCAGCACATAGGATTGAGGAGGGGGAAACAGAACTGGGTTATGAGTTTAAATTCCTCCTCAAAAGCAAGAGTCAGGATAAATGAGGTACTCTGAGCCCTTTTCCATATATAATGGAACACAACAGGGCTGTCCATTATCACCTATTATTTTCATTTTGCCATTGGAACCACTTTTAAGAACAATAAGGGCCAACCCAGACATTAGGGGTGTGGAACTTAAGGTAAAGGAACATAAGGTGGCTGCATTTGCAGATGACCTTTTGTTTTTCATAACCCGCCCAGCGTTATCTCTCCCAATGTTGTTGTCCGAGATAGGCAAGTATGGGAGTCTGTCCAATTTTAGGGTTAATTATAATAAATCAGAAGCAATGGGGGTGGAGATGAACATAGAACTACAACACCAGTTATCCACTTTGGATGGACTCCCATATAGGATATCTGGGGACAAAAATATCAAAGAGACTAAATAGGATATTTGAACTCAACTTTACTCCCCTGGCAAGACAGATTAAACTAGACCTACAGAAATGGGATAAGAAAGTTTTTACGTGGTTCGGCAGAATTAAAATGATAACAATTAATGTAATGCCTAGATTGCTATATTTATTGCAGACTCTACCTATCAGGATCCCTTTGGGATACCTGAGAGATTTGAGAACAAGATTTGCAAGGTTTATCTGGGCCGGAAAATCTGCCAGGATCCGTAGAGACATTCTGACTCTTCCAAAGAAAAAAGGAGGGGTGGGACTCCCAGATCCGGAGGGTTATTATGAGGCAATACATTTAGCAAGAGTATTGGACTGGTGTCTACCCCAAAAAGAAAAAACATGGATATATATGGAACAAGCAATATCGGAGACACCTTTTGGAGGTGTTAATCTGGCCGGCGAGTACGGACATACTGCAAGCAGTAAAGCAACATCCGACGGTGGGGGTCACACTGAGATCGGTTAAAAAGACATTTAGAAAAGTAAAAAAATCGCCCCTCTTGAGCCCGATGACGCCAATTGTGGGCAATCCGGCGTTCAAACCAGGTTTAAAGGATAAAAGTTTTATGAATTTAAAAAGACAGGGTAAAAGTAGACTTATATATTTCACGACAGGCAATCAAGTGATGTCTAGAGAAGAGATCGATCTGAGTTTTCAGAAATACTAGACCCATTTGGGAGAATGCAGTTAAATGCCTTTCTTAGATCAATCTCTATGCAAATGAAAGAAATAGCTATACCATCTCAGTTTAAAAAGATAAGTCTAAAGGAAGAATCAGTGAGACATGCAGTGTCCATGTTGTATGCTATGGTGACCGAATTGAAAGCCCCACAGAACCTGGACTTTATACAGGCCTGGGAAAAGGACCTGGGGGTCACCTTTTCTGAATCACAGAAAAATAAGATATTTAGACTCGCACACAAGACCTTATGCCGGGTACACACGAGAGGATTTATCCGCGGAAACTGTCCTCCGGATTTTGATCTCCTGGTTGTACTAACCAGGAGATCAAAATCCCAGCGGAATTCCGTCCGCGGTGACGTGTCGCGCCGTCGCCGAGATGATGACGCGGCGACGTGCGCGACGCTGTCATATAAGGATATCCACGCATGCGTCGAATCATTACGGCGCATGCGAGGGATGTGTTCGGACGGATCGATCCGGTGAGTCTGTACAGACCACCGGATCGATCCGCTGGAGCCGATTCCAGCGGATAGATTTCTTAGCATGCTAAGAAATTTTTACCTGCTGGAAATCGGTCGGCCCGAAAAAAATCAGCGGAAAAATATCCGCTGGGTTGTACACCCCATCGGATCTATCCGCTGGAACTGATCCGCAGATCAATTCCAGCGGATAGATCCTCTCGTGTGTACGGGGCCTTAGTGGCAACTAGATATCAAGAAGGGAGTCATAGGATTCTGAGCAGGTGGTTCAGAACTCCAGAAGTATTGAACCAAATATATTCACAAGTTTCAAACCTCTGCTGGCGATGTCAAGGAGCTGTGGGCACTATGATACACATTTTCTGGGAATGCCAGGGAATAAAAGAATTTTGTAAAATGGTTTCAGAAACTGTGTAAGAAATTATAGATGTGTCTCTTGGAGATAATCCAGCTGCCTTTCTGCTATTTGACATTCCTTTTTCCGATAGAAAAGTATGAAAACGCATTGCTGAGACACTTGCTGACAACAGCGAAAGCATGCATCTCAGTACTTTGGAAAAGCAATGTCCCTCCAACCAGAGCACAATGGCTGGCCAAAATAACATGAGCATGAGGGAGCAGGAGGAAAAGTACCGACTAATCTGGGCTCCCTATGTTATATATAGGGGAAGGGGGGAGTGAAGGGGAGACGGTTGGGAAATCTGTGTTTTTTTATTTTATTATTATTTCCCTGTATTAGGATTAAACCTGTGTTGTCAGGTTTGACCAGTTTTTCTTTCTTTTTTCTCTCTTTTTTTTTGGGGGTTGGGGAAGGGGCACAACCAGGACGGGACCCAGGTTGTTGATAAAGCTAAAAAGATATAGCATAAGAATAGACCAAAATAAAATAATGTTAAGTGAGCGAAAGGAGAAATTAGTGATGGGAGTTTTGAAAAGCTTTTGGTTTCTACTTTTCTTTTTGTTATGGCACAGAGCGATTTAAGGTATATATAAAACAAAAAAGGGTAGATCCACAAAGAAACCGGCCATCGCATTTTTTTACGTTGTTTCCGTTCGGCTTTTTCCGGCATATAGTTAAAGCTGCTATATGGTGGCGTACTCAATGTTAAGTATGGCTGTCGTTCCCGCCTTGCATTTTGAATTTTTTACGTCGTTTGCGTAAGTCGTCCGTGAATGGGGCTGGACGCCATTTACGTTCACGTCGAAAACAATGACGTCCTTGCGACGTCATTTGGAGCAATGCACCCTGGGATATTTTAGGGACGGCGCATGCGCAGTTTGTTCGGCGTGGGGACGCGCTTCATTTAAATTCATTTTGAATTCCGCGCCCTTACGCCGCAAGAGATACACTACGCCGCCGTAACTTATGGCACAAATTCTTTCAGGATTCAAACCAATGCAAAGTAAGTTACAGCGGCGTAGCGTATCTTACATACGCTGCGCCCGCCGCAGATGTATGTGGATCTGCCCCAAAAAGTTTTAGAGTTAAATAAGTTGATGTATTGAATAAGATGCTCCACATGAAAAGTTGTAAGGTGATTATCTTTGTAAAAGAAAAAAAAAAAAGAGTAATGTTGAAAAAAATCAGCTACTGAAGAACACAGATACAGTAATACAAATGTATAGTCCTTTCCTTTCTTGGGGGGGGGGGGGGGTTTCAGCATGCGCAGTTCATGTCTCTTTAAAGACTTACCTGAAGTTTGGTGTTTTCAGGCAAAGGTATTGAGCGCTAGCAAGTAGTACGATAGAGCCAGAAAAACATTCTGCATTGAGTAAGCATTCTTCGCCTCTAAACTGTTTTATGTCCTACTGTTTTTAAAGATTTATATGCCTTCAATAATCAGGAATCGTTTTTGGGGGATTATAGTTGACATTTTATATATTTATTTTACTATATATACACATGTTATGTTTCATCAATAAACATTTAATGCAGGGTGTGCCCAAAAGTCTCAAAGTGTCACAGAGCACTATGTTTTTTTGTTGTTTATACTAGAGCACAGCAGAAGCTCTTTACTATCTCTCTGTGACTGTCCAATTCAACCTTAAAAAAAGAGAAAAGAATAGATGGCAGGGCAGTCACTACTTTGACAATTATGTGTGGAAATTTTAGATTGGGCTATTGAACTCTGTAAACAGGCTTTTTCAGTAAATCATATGTAGGTTGCCTGGAAATCACACAACAGGGAGTCTAGCGCTCCCTCTGCTGGCCAAAGGGAGAGTGCAAAACATTGCAAAGATGCAACGTTTTATATTTATCTGTCTAAAAATGTATAAGGTGAAAAATGCAAAATCACAAAATATTCACGGTGATAATAATTGTACCAGTGTATATCCTCTCCACATAACTCCACAGTTCTGACTGTAATAAAAACTCAGCCCCTATGACAGGGGTTTCAAATATTCTGCTCTGCCCGTGACATGAACTACAGGCAAACAGCTAAAATCATAAGGAAATGCATATAAGAGAGCTGTGTACCTGTCAAAATGTTTATTTCTTTACATCAATCTAAACAGCTCTGCCTCACAGCCTAATTTTAGCCTCTGCAGTTGGAAGAAAAGTCTAATGCAGCGTACACACGTTCGGACATTCCGACAACAAAACCGTGGATTTTTTTCCGATAGATGTTGGCTCAAACTTGTCTTGCATACACACGGTCGCACAAATGTTGTCGAAAATTCCAATCACCAAGAACGCGGTCACGTACAACACGTACGATGGCACTATAAAAGGAAAGTTCAATACCAAGTGCAACACCCACGATTTATGCTTTTATGTCATCTGCTGCTGTTCCCGATCTCTCGGAGTCTCTGAGAAATCAGTTTGTCAGAACTCTGTGTGAATATCAGCAGCAAAACAACTTCATTATTCTGGCATTATAAAGAAGAAGAGAATGCAGCGTGGCGAATGTGCTATCTCCACTACGAACGCCAGTTTTACCAGACCGAGCTACACACGCTCAAAATTTACGAGAACGGATTTTGTTGTCGGAAATTTTGAGATCCAGTTCTCAAATTTTTGTTGTCAGGAATTCCGAAAGCAAATGTCCGATAAAGCCTACTCATGGTCAGAATTTACAAAAACAAGCTCCCATCAAACATTTGTTGTTGGAAATTCCGAGCGTGCGTATGCTAAATAAGTCTAACAACTTTTTAAAATGTTCCCTCTCCCCTCCTTTTACCTATCCTACCTAATTCCAGGAGAAGTGACATTACCCATAGGCTCCCATAGCCCAGATATTGTTGGTACTGCCTCCTCTCCCCTGCAGAAGCTGCTCACTGACACAGGGTGTAAGGCTAGATTTCCCCCATAATATCAATGCATTGTAAGGCTAGAGTTCCCCCATAATACCAATGCTTTGAAAGGCTTGCTAGAGTTCCCCCATAGTAATGAAGGCTTGTATGAAGATGTATCCATTAACCCAGAGCTTCTAGGATTAGTTACACAGAAGCTAAGAACAACCTTGCCAAATAATATTATGTACTGAGCAGAGAACAATAACATAAGATAAGGCGTGCAGAGGGAACAAGGTTTTAGTTGGTCACACAGAAAATAGATTGCTATATTTCATACATGTTATATAATTGTGACGAATATTACTTGTATAACCTAATTACTTAAATGTGATTGACTGAGCCAAGGGCGTTCCTTTTCTTGTATGATTTGATTAGGTGCAAGTACGCACAAGAAATAAAGTCTAGTCTTGCATTCACCATATTGCTGTGTGTGTGCTTGACTCGCCGATGCATCAGAGAGCTCCATACATCCAGAAGTCCTAAAAAGCCTGGGTCCAGTTGAACCACCAACCTTACACAGGGAAGCCAGAGCTGTTTAATCACGTGACCAGACCTTTGTGACATTAAAATAGGTAAATATAGATTGGGGGGGGGGGCATTTTTAGGAATAGTTAGAACTAGGCTGCGTACACACGATCAGTCCATCCGATGAGAACGGTCCAAAGGACCGTTGTCATCGGTTAACCGATGAAGCTGACTGATGGTCTGATGTGCCTACACACCATAGGTTAAATAACCGATCGTGTCAGAACGCGGTGACGTAAAACACAACGACGTGCTGAAAAAAAAGAAGTTCAATGCTCCAAGCATGCGTCGACTTGATTCTGAGCATGCGCGGGTTTTTAACCGATGCTTTTGCATACTAACGGTCGGTTTTGACCAATCGGTTAGGCGTCCATTGGTTCAATTTTAAAGAAAGTTCCTATTTTTTTGACCGAAGGATAACTAACCGATGGGGCCCACACACGATCGGTTTGGACCGATGAAAACGGTCCTTCAGTCCGTTTTCATCGGTTTTGACCTTTCGTGTGTACGCGGCCTCAGACTTTCCTTCCACTTTAAGGGCCACTTACAGGTCAAATTCGGTTCTTAAACTGCTTACATTTGAAAGACAAATACATTTAAAAAATACATTTAATGTTGTATTAATAAATCCAGAGCTGCAATAATTTTATATCTACCTAGAGTTAAAAATTAGGTCTTATACATCTTCAGTTTGCCCATTTCACCTCACATCTTCAGCCTGGTTCAGTTCTTCACATTTGCCTAAGAAGATGCACCCTGAGAATCATCCTTTTATTCAGCTTTTGTATAATAGCTAATGTAAGGTTATAAATATTTCACCCTGCATAAGGCCTATGTGCTTGGTTTATTTTCCACAAATGTTCTTTGTGCTTCACTCAGATAAAATAAATCTATTTTCATGGACTGTATATGTGTTCCTTTGTCCCATCTCTGCCCTGGCTTCTTGCCTGTGTTTCTCTTATCTACCACAGGAACATTGCCAAAGCTAGCTTCTAAGTCTTTGTTACTGCAGAAAATGGTATTTACTGCTTTTTATTATGGGATGAATTTACCAACATTTCATTTGCCTTTTTTGAATGATATCTGATATTCTACTGAACACTGCCAATTTCATAGCTATTTGAAGAAATGTTACTGGCAAAGAATTTTGAAAACATCTATAACAGTACCCTTAAATGAGTAATTTAGGATCAACCACATGGGTTATCTGTATTGTTTCAAAATATCTTTGTTTGGAATACTGATTAATTTTGTGGAATAAATCTTGGCATCTGAAATGAAAATCTGAAAATATGTACTTTTATTGAAATAAGTTGAAATTTGTATACGTCTGATTCTATAGCACATGATACTCAGAAAGGACCAGTCCTCTGCACAGAGGAGAAAATAGACAAAACATGTCATTTGATGAGCATTTCCCAAACTTAAGTTCCCCCAAATATTCTATGCAAGTTGTTCAAACAGAATCTGTGTCCTTGTTTTAAAGGTGCTTGGGTGGTCCCCTTGTGCCATATTGTTATGTACTGGAACGTACCTTGTAGCCAGAGCCTAGTGTGCAGGAAGAGGCCTCTCTTACAGCCCCGGATCTGGAGCTGCTGGAGTTGGGACAGCAAGCTCGGGAGCACGGCGAGGTAGGAGTTCCTGGTGATGATAGCAGCTCGGCACGGTTGGTGGTCCTTCGGGACGGTGGTTGCAGGAGACAGCGTCTCTGGAGCTGGCAAGGCACTGGATAGCAGGAGCTGGTGAAGCAAACCGGGTAAGCAGATAATCAGGTGGGTTAAGCAAGCGTAGTCAGATTCAGGCACAGGGTCTGGTAACGGTGGGCAGGAGAGCAGAGCGGAGTTAGAGCAAGCCAGGGGTCGGAGTGTAGAGGGTCGGATGGTCAGACGGAGCCGGGTCGGTTTGAGGTAACAGGTTACAACAGGTCACAGATTTCACTGATACAACGCTGCAGATCAGACAGCAAAGTGTCACTGCAGCTGCTAGCTTTTTAAAGACTGAGTGGCGCCAATCGCGCTTTAACGAGCACGCGTGCGTTCCCGCCGTCGTGCACGTGCGCGTGTAGTAGGCGCATGCGTGTGCAAATTTGGCGCGCAGATGTGCGCATTTGGCACATATCCGTGAAATATACATATCTAGAAAAGGATTGGAAATGCATGTCAGGATTATTTATTTCAGCCAGTGTGAGCTTCCGACTCGAGTACACAACAGGGTGCTCGTCTCCCCCAACCACCTCGGACACGACTGCACCCAGACCCTACTTTGAAGCATCAGTTTGTACCAGAAACTCTTTTTGAAAGTCTGGGGCTACTAGTACTGGTTCATTACAATATTGACTGTTTATGTTTCAATAACAAAAATGTAACATTTCAATTCCCTTGTTGTTAAACAAACTAAACCATTCCTTCATATACTTTATCTTTAATCCATCACAAGATGAGGCCTAACCAGTGTACCAAAGAATTAAGTAGGTGTATATACAATAATGCGCAAACCAAATAATAGTGTAAATCAGGCTGCCAACATACCATATGGATGTAAGGTGAAAAAATTGTGAAAAAAATGTAGCGCCCAACAAATATATAAAAACCCTGAAAAGGGAGAAATTACTGTGTACCCTGAGGGCGGATGACTTAATGACCAAGTCCTGCACCCCTTGATACACGATAGTGAAATATATGAGGTGAAAATACGAACATTGGGAGCTGTGGTGTAATAAATGCTCCTATGTGGCAAAATTGCAGACACAACTGTGCTCAAAACAGAGTCAGCAAGCAAGTGCACATATGTGAATATCTGTGGTATAAACCACCATTCATGTGTTGATAAAAATATACAAAATAAACCAAACAAAGTGATATATATGACCAAACTGGATGTTTGTGGTATAGAGACAAAGAGTTAGTTATAAAAACAGTCCTCCAAAACCAGCATTCCGCTGATGATCAGGTGTGCCCCAATAAGGTGACATAAACCCAATACTGCAAAGAAACAAAGCTGAGGAATGTGGAGTCAAAATACATATAGACACTTCCAGTGTTGGGTGGAGCAGATATCTTCAAATAAGACTGTCTTCAGTGCTGGACAAATAAATAAATAAATGGGTGGGTACCCTTACCGGAACTGGTGGACCCTCTCAACCACCGTACGGTGGGAGGGTCATCAGAGCTTGTACAGACCGATTGTCTGGGTCCAGGGGTCCTCACTCAACGTGTCCAAACCAGAAATGGTCACTGAAGCACTTGTTCTTCCAGGGAAAATGACCGAGATCAGCTTATCGATGGTTGCTCAAAACACCCAAAATGGTATAGGAAAGAAAAAATAGAGGTGCTCCTCATAGTGTAAAATAATTTAATAAAAAAGCATTCCAAATACACACACGTGGCGAGAAATGCAATAAAATTGTAAAAAACTTGAAACAGCCACACTTGAATTGAAAAGATCAGCCAACTAAAAATCAAACGAATAAAAATAGCAAACTGAAAAATAGCAGCAGCAAACTCCAACCTTGGATAAAGGTGTAGTGAGTATTCCAAAAGTTTAGAATGCAATGGGGATGCAGTGGAGTGGTCACCTGACCGGTTTCGTCGCTAACGGACTTCAACTGGGGTATCTCACTACCAAAGAATTAAGTAAACTTCCTTGGATGCTTTAACTTTATCTATATTGTGAACATTGACACAGAAATAAGGCAATTTTCAGCAATGGCGTCACATATATTGCAGGTCATACACTTCTTCAGGCAGAAGAGGAAACTGTTCATCCACAAGGCACTTTCCAATAGTAATCAAAATCAAATTGGGAAAGAGGGGTCTCAATAGAGAACCCTCTGGTAATGGACAAATTATGTCCGGTACCACATCCTGAAAATAGACTGTACAAACAACTCTAAGACCCCTTACACACTGAGGCGCTTTGCAGGCGCTATAACGCTAAAAATAGCGACTGCAAAGCGCCCTGAAATAGCGGCTCCTTTCACACTGGAGCAGTGTGCTGGCAGGACGGTAAAAACAGTCTGCATCTTTGAAGCGATGTAGAAGCGGTGAATACACCGCTCCTAAAGCGCCCCTGCCAATTGAAATCAATGGGCAGCGCCATCGACCCGCCGGCAAAGTGGCACCTTGTGGGCGGTTTTAACCTTTTTTTGTCTGCTAGCGGAGGTTAAAAGCACCCGCTAGCAGCCGAATATTGCAGTGAAAACAGCGGTAAAGCGCCGCTAAAAATAGCGGCACTTTACCTCCGACGCCCCCACCGCCCTAGTGTGAAAGGGCTATAACATTCTAAATAGGACTTTAGCAGTACCAAATTGTTAAAATGTCAAAACGTTTTGTACGCCCTCCTCTGCTCCTGTTGAGTAGGCGCTATTTTGTAAATTTAGTTACCTGAGCTGTAGTTTAGCTCAGAGGATTATTCCAAATTGTGGGTTTCTGTTCCAGTCCAGCTGTGTTGCACATGTTCCCCTTGTCTGCAGGTGTCGCTGTCACCGGGAGCCAAGGTTGGAAATGTAATAGGCTGGGTGCATTGGGTGCATTCTTCCCAGAAGCAGCTCAGTGGGCGTGGCCAGCCTGCTGTGCATTCTGGGGGAGGGTACTTAAGGGACAGACACCATTCTGGCAGGGTCTTCCAATCCTGACCTGATGGCCCTCCTGGCCTCAGGGATGAGTTGACAGTGTTTTCCCGGTCTCGGGGCCTGCTGGCCCGAGGCTCCACAACTGAGAGTAGGCCCAGGAGTTTCTGGGGCCTACTGGTCCAGGGGCGGTCCTGTGCTGTCTTGCCAGCGGGAAGAAGCTGAGCAATTGGGGACTCAATTGAAGGACGCTTCCAGACCAACTTGCTTCACTGTGCTTCCGGCCTGGCTGAAAGATCCTGGCACCGTGAGCTGTGTACTTTCTTTCTAAGTGTGTGCGTGGTTACACGATCCTGTGGCAGAGGGCTGTGTAACGACTCAACGACACTCATCAAGTCTGTGGCAGAGACTTTGAACAAGCTTTGCACCGGCTGCTAGGTCAGTGAGAGTGGGCCTATCCGGTGGTTGCTAAATGCAGCGTGGAACTGATTTGTCCTATGGATCTAAGACTGTACCCGTGATCCGCAAAGCAAGGTACCTGAATCTTCCCTATCCCTCTACCCCTCTGTTGGAGAACCTGTTTGATAAACCTCTTGAAGAAAAAGAAACCAAAGTGTTGGTGCAGACATTCTTTTTAAATAACTCTTCAGGAGGGACCCCTAGGACAAGTGTGGTGAACAGTAAGGTAACGGCAGACTCAAAATTAAACAAGCAGCTCCTTTGGGGGTAGTGCTACAGTTTTATTACACAAAGTTCGAATATGTAAACATATATACAAATGTCCCACAAAGAATAAAAAACAACAGATAAAAAATTGTTATGCTCCACTTAATATAGATGTTCATCAACCACACTGCAGTCAGGGGATGAGAAGCTCGCTGTAGCTTTGACATAGGTGCGTTTCACAGGTCATGGCTCGCTTCTTCAGGAAGATATATTGCAGCCGAGCACTAAATTAAGAGATATTATAACCATCAATTTCAGTCTCAAGTCAACAGTAAATGTATTGGCTCAATAGATTGTTGCCACATACCTCAAAGTTCACAAACAGGAGTGCAAACAAAGTCACAGTAAATGGTTATCCTACAGCCAGCTGCTGCCACCCTCTAGTCACATGGGGTAGTCCACATATATTTCTTTAGGGATACCAAAGATCCCATTCACAATTGCGAGTGAATGTGCATCTACAAAAGATATCCCCACATCTAATTGACAGGAGATTGTGACTGGTGAGCTGCCGAAAATGTTCCCCCGGCGGATTTGGACCCCCCTGTGCGGCGCTTGCGCAGTACTAACCTCAACCGAGCCTTCAAAAGCCTCTGAAAATAGCCGAACATGTACAGCTGACACTCAGCTCTACACTGCGCAGTAGTTGTGGGCAGGAACGAGCCCTGCTGTGAAATATTACAGCAAAAATGTTAATTACGTGCACCTGTTAAACAGGGGCAGAACAATTGGGCCTTAGCCACTGGTGGTGATGCCCAGAAACAGAAATTTTCTTAGAAGCTATCAACATGAACATTGAGGAGGAAAAGGGTAGTCACTAAGCATAACAGAATAGCATCAGCATAGGCAGTCTTCAAGGGATCTCACATTCATAGTAAAATTATTCAGTTACATCAGCATCGGGTACTTGGTAGCTGGTGATCAAAGTTCGGCCCATATTCTCAGTGAAGTTACGATGGAGTATCTCAGGATACTCCATCGTAACTCCCTTTTTTGGCCAGTGTATCTATGCGACTGATTCTTAGAATCATTTTCGCATAGATACACTTAAGATCCGCCATCTGTAAGTCACTTACACTGGCGGATCTTAAATGTAATGACGCCGGCCGCCGCTAGATGGCATTTACGTGAAGGACTCATTTGCTTATGCAAATGAGGCTTCTACGCCGATTCCCGAACGAGTTCGCGTCGTGTAACCGTCGCTAACGTCGTTTGCGTAAGCGGAAACTTACTCCTGCTATATGAGGGGTAAGTTTCCGCAAGTCCCACGTAGGCCATGTTACGGATGGCGTCGGGTCCGCGTCGTGTTTTTTCGTCGGGTACGTCGTTTACGTAAGTCGTTCTTGAATACGACTGTACGTCAATGACGCACACGTCAGCTTCATTGACGTTTTCCGCCGAGAACTGGAGCATGCGCACTGGGCTTTTTGAAGCCCGGCGCATGCGCAGTTCATTAGAATCGGGGGCGCGCTTAATTTGAATACAAGCCGCCCCCTTGGAGATCCGCCAGACTACGCCGGGGCATTTACACTCCGCCGTCCCAACTTACGGAGCAAGTGTTTGGGGAATACAACACTTGCTCCTGTAAGTTGGGACAGTGGAGTGTAAGTGCCTTAAGCGCAGCCCGCGGATTTTTAGAGAGAATATGGGCCTTCATTTTTATGAAGGTGAGCCGGTCAACTGAGTCTGTGGACAGGCGCACTCTGTGATCGGTTACAAAACCTCCAGCAGAACTGAATGTGCATTCAGATAGAACGCTGGATGCAGGACAGGCCAGTAGGTTAATTGCATACTGTGCAAGCTCTGGCCATTGATCCATCCTCAAGACCCAGTAAGCCAGTGGATTTTCGGTTGGAAAGGTCTCCAAGTCTGATCTTGCCCCTAGGTATTCCTGCACAATGTAAATCAGACACTGGCGGAACCGACCAGACCTTGGGGCTGCGGACTAAAAAATTGTCTGAACGCATCGGTCAGACGGCCACCTTCTCCACCGCTCCTTCTGTGACTGACCGAAGCCTCCCAGGCTCTGGAAATGCATTGCATAAACCTTTCTGCAAGGCCTCTTAAAAGATGTTTAATCCTCTGCTCCCTCTGCGAAGGCTGGATAAGTTCCGCAACCTTACCCTTGTAACGTGGATCAAGAAGGTTTGCCAGACAGTAGGGATCCCTCTCCTTGATCACACAAATCCCTTTGCAGGCTTTGCAAGATCAGGGAGGCCATGCAGCGTAGGTTTGGTGAGGCATTTGATCCGGAGTCCTCTGGGTCACTAAGGGTGACATGATCCACAGCCACCTCCTCCCAGCCATGTACAAGTCCATGGGTTTCTGACTGCAAACAATCCCTTGAAGACTGCTGCTGATGCTGAGTGCTAGGCTCCACCTCCATGCTGACACAATCCTCCTCCTCCTGTGTGAGCGGCGGGCCTGCAGGAATACTGTCTGGATAGAGGGGGCCTTAAGAGGTAAGAAAGTCCTCCTCTTCCTCCCTCTGTTCTGCCTCAAGTGCCCTGTCCATTATTTCATGCAGCGTGGTGAAAAAAAGCCAAGCTCCTCTGACCCTGTCCTGGTGCCATACTCGCACATGTACTCATTGATGGCCCTCTGCTGCATGTACAGCTGCTGCAGCATTGCCAACGTTGAGTTCCACATGGTGGGCATGTCACAGATGAGGTGGTTCTTGGGCAGGTTGCATTCCTTTTGAAGGTTAGCCAGCTGAGCACTGTCATTATTGACCGGCAGAAATGCTCACAGACTTTTCTGGCCTGCCTCAGGAGATCCTGTAAGCCCGGGTACCTGCACAAGAACCGCTGCACCACCAAATTAAGGACGTGAGCCAAACAGGGAACATGGGTCAACTGTGCCTGTCGGAGGACGGAGAGGAGGTTGGTGCCATTGTCACAAACCACAATTCCTGGCTGAAGCTGGCGTGGCATCAACCACCTCTGAGCCTGCCCCTGCAGAGCTGACAGACTCTCTACCCCAGTGTGTCTCCTGTCTCCTAAGCAGACCAACTCAAGGACTGCATGGCATCTTTTTGCCTGAGTGCTTGCGTAGCCCCTAGAACGCCTACAGAGCACCGCTGGTTCCGAGGACAAATCTGCACAAATCTGCTCAGGAAGAGGCCATAGAGGAAGAAGAAGAGGAGGAGGTGGAGGAGAGAGGTGTGTCACAATAACCAGTAGTAGCATGTTGGAGGCGTGGTAGCGGAACAACCTCCAACACTACTGTACCTTGTCCTGCAAGCTGCCAGCAGGGTTACCCAGTGTGCTGTGAAAGAAAGGGAACGTCCCTGTCCATGCCTGCTGGACCTGGAGTCAGCGGTAATATGCACCTTACCACTGACCGCCCTGTCCAACGAGGCTAAGACATTGCCTTCCACATGTCCTCCTCCTCCTCTCTTCTATCAGGCACCCACGTAGAGTCAGTGACCTCATCATCCCCTCCCTCCTCGCCACTGGAGCAAACCTGGCAGTATGCTGCAGCTGGGGGAACATGACTGCCAGTTTCTTGTTCTTCTTGGGCACCCCCTCTTTCTGGGCTCACGTTACTTCATCCTCAACCTGGGTACCATCATCGGAGCCTTCAAAAAGCTGCACATCCTCCTGTAGCATGTACCCTACACTGTGGTCAAACAGTTCGGGAGACTCCTCAGGGCATGATGGTGGGGCTAAGGAAGGAGTGACTGATGACATTGAGCCAATGGAAGAGGCCGCTTTGGCAGCTACATTGGCAGACAAAGTACTCTGAGCCTGGGTGACAGAGGATGAAGAGGATGAGGACAGCTTGGTCATCCACTCTACCAACTCTTCTGCATGTTGTAGCTCAACACGTCTAGCTGCCAAAAAAAAGGCCAAGCGTGCCCCACGTGGACTTAACCCCCTGAGCCATAATTGGCCAATGGCACCCTGCATCTTTGCTGACGGCGCTGTGATTGGCCAAAGCATGCGGGTCATAGTGCATGCTTGGCCAATCATCAGCCAGCAATGCACTGCGATGGCGCAGTGCATTTTGGGGCGTGACGCGCTGCTCGAATTTGGCACGAACGCCCCCATGTTCAAAATTCGGCGAACGATCGAGTTCGAGTCAAACTCATGTTCAACTCGAACAGAAAGCTCATCCCTAGAGAGAAGTCGTATGTGTGATATATTAGGCATCAACAATATACCATGGCAAGACAAAAGTATGGTTTTCTGCAGTAATTTGCAATAAAATGTAATCTGATCCTCATGTAAGTCACAACAATAGAAAATCACAATGGGCGAGATTTACTAAAATCTGGCGCAGCTGTGCATAGTAACCAACAAGCTTCTAACTTTAGCTTATTCAATTAAGCTTTGCCAATAAAACCTAGAAGCTGATTGGTTACTGAGGCAATGACGCAAGCCCAAATCATGATGTTCCCTCCACCATACCTCACTATTTGGATAATGTTTTGATGTTGGTGCAGCAGTACCTCTGAAGGAGCCACTGGTTAAATTTTGGGTTTGCACGTTACCTCTTAAGCTTCGTTGTCAGGGTAGGAAAGTCCTTAGTAAATGCAATGTCCAGACAGATGTAAAACCTTCAACAGTTGGTTTTATTTTCACTGCAGGATAACTTGAATAAGAGAAAGTAGAAGGGAGGAGAAGAGTAGGGGAAGGTTCAGGCACACGGTACAGAATGCTCAAAAATAGTCAATCAGTCTCCACTCTCAAATATTGAGTGGGTATTGCTCACCCGGACAGTCCCCTCTCACATGGCCTAGCAGCCGGGATGATGCACAAACTAATGTCCACCCCCCCCGTTCGGTTCGCACCAGAACCTTCGAACGGACCGACCGTTTGCGCAAACATTTAGAACCCCATTGACGTGATGGGACTATGGGACTATGGGACTCGAACTTTCAAATTCAGAAGTGCTCATTTTAAAGCCTAATATGCAAGTTATTGTCGTAAAACGTCATTGAGAACCCGGGTCTTGCCCCAGGGAACATGTATCAATTGAAAAAAAGATTTAAAAACGGTCATTTTTTCTGGAGCAGTGATTTTAATGATGCTTAAAGTGAAAAAAAAATTGAAAAATTCCTTTAAATATCGTACCTGCTGGGTGTCTATAGTATGCCTGTGAAGTGGCACGTGTTTAGAACTGTCCCTGCACAAAATGAGATTACTATAAGAAAAAAGTAATTTAAAACTGCTTGCGGCTTTAATGTAATGTCTGGTCCCTGCAATATGGATGAACATCATTGAGAAAAATAGCACAGACACACACACAGTACACACACCACCTAGCTTTAGGTGCAAACTGCAGAGGACACGGGCAGTACACACACCACGTAGCTTTAGGTGCACACTGCAGAGGACATGGGCAGTACACACACCACGTAGCTTTAGGTGCACACTGCAGAGGACATGGGCAGTACACGCACCACGTAGCTTTAGGTGCACACTGCAGAGGACACATGCAGTACACACCACGTAGCTTTAGGTGCACACTGCAGAGGACACAGACAGTACACCACGTGAGAATACTGCAGCTAGCACAATCACCTGCCTGCCAGTAAATTAGGAAGTGCAGATCTAGCTAAACTATACAGTGTATAAATATATATACAACACCTGGGATGCATATATATCCTCTACACACTGTAACTTTAAAGCAGAGTTCCACCCAAAAGTGGAACTTCCGCTTAATCCACTCCTCGCCCCCTTACATGCCATGTAATTTTTTTTGGGGGGGGGGAGTGGGGGCTTCAGAAGGAGTGGGACTTCCTGTCCCACTTCCTCTTTCCGCCGAGGGGCTGCTAAGGCGAATAGTCTAATCGCCTTTTGGCAGCCCCTCCCTGTAGGAGATCGCCTGGGACACGTGACAGGTCCAAGGCGATCGCCTGTCCAATCGGATGGCGCAGCGCCGCTCGCGCATGCGCAGTGGGTGCCCGGCCGTGAAGCCAAAAGCTGTCACGGCCGGGTGCCCACACTTAGAATGAAGACGCCGGCCGGAGGGGAGAGGAGCAGAGCCCCAGCCGGCATGTCGCTGGAACGTGGAGCAGGTGAGTGTATGTTTATTAAAAGCCAACAGCTACACTTTTTGTAGCTGCTGACTTTTAATAAACATTAAAAATGACTGGAACACCCCTTTAACTGACTAGCCTGCCTGCCTGCCTGCTCTATCTACCTACTAAAAATTACACTCTCTCTCTCTCTCTGTCTTCCCTCTTTTTAACCACCGCAACACACTACACAAGGCCGACCTGCAGGTGGCCTTTTATACTGTGGGGCGTGTACTAAACCCCCTGAGCCATAATTGGCCAAAGCCACCCTGGCTTTGGCCAATTATGGCTCTGTTTTTTGCAAGCTGTGATTGGCCAAGCATGCGGGTCATAGTGCATGCTTGGCCAATCATCAGCCAGCAATGCACTGCGATGCCGCAGTGAATTATGGGCCGTCAAACGCAACTCGGCTACACACACACCTTGCGCCAGGAGGGCCACGAGGCGAAGGACCCCGAAAAATGGCATCTGGGGTGTGCTGGAGGGTCCATTGATGATGGTTGCTATAGGATCTATTACTGCTTGGGGGATCAATTGTTGAGGGAGGGTTCTATTGTTGATGGGGGGTCTTATGTTGCTGCCAGATCTCCATCTATCAACTCAGAGACAATGAACAGTCATTTGCGTTGTTTTGTTTTTGTTTATTGGGGGATATAACTTGTTTGGGGGAAAGGGGGATATGGGATAGGGTGACCCCGGTTTCAGGGGACAGTCCCCGTATTGAGGACACTGTCCCCGGACCAAGTCTGTCCCTGGTTTTGTCCCCGGATTGAGGACACTGTCCCCGGACCAAGTCTGTCCCCGGTTTTGTCCCTGGATTGAATTTGAACAGGGGCTGGGGCAGTTTCAAAGACAGTCAGTGCAGTACTTATCTCTCCTGTAACTCGTTAGATAGATAGATTCATAGCATGAATCTATCCATGGCCTCTGCTGCCACCCCCTATTCGGGCACCGGGTGCCTGAATTACAGCGGTGGAGGGTGTTTCTGAAGCACCTGATTAGAGCTATAGGCTCTAATAGGCTTCGGTATAGGTCCACCCAGGCGTGTTAGAAAAGCGAATAAATATTCGCTTTCTTAACACTGAACCGCCTCTTGGGTGCTCATATCTATGCAAAGGGGTAAGCAGAAGGATTACAGCACACAGGATATGTTGATTTTGTGAACAGACTTCAGTTAGTGATTTCTCTCAGTGTTTGGTGGCACGAGTTACAGGTAAGTATTTATTTTCTATAAGCTATATATACTCAGACTTTTCATTTTTGTGAGTCATTTTGATTAAATAATTAGAATACTTCAGAAAACAATTCAGAATTAGCCCCTTTTAAACATTATGCAATATTTAATGGGACCTGACATCTTTTCAACTGATGCAAGATCCTAGTAAGATGTAACCTTACAATACTCACTGTTTTATCATCTTTATGACAAATTACTTATTTACATGATGACATACAGTACACTCCATAAAGAATAAATAGTATAGTATGTATGTAATAGTATGTAATAGCTCAGTATTGTTGGCTACTACATGTATATCTCCTGCCATCTCCTGGCCAATTGTGAAAACTACAGGCAGACTTCTATTACACAAGCTGGTATAAAGTTTACAAGTAATTTTAAGATTTTTTAAAGTGCTCTCCATGAAAAATGCTAAATACATCTAATTAAGCTGTTTACCTTTCATTTGTATTCCTGTCAATCCAGTTCTAAGATTTAGGCTTGGTTCACACTGGATGCTGATGCGGCTCCCAGCAAGGGTCCTGTGCGTCCTGGTTCACCATTTCAGGTCCGATTCAGCCCGAATTTTGGGCTGAATTCGGACCTGAAACGGACCAAAAGACGCACAGGACTCCTGTGCAAATTTGTACCGTAGCCGCATCGGAGATATGTGAACCGGCTCCATAGAGAGCCATTCACATTCTCCTGCTATTTCGAATTGGATGCGATACCCACATCCAATTTGCAATAGTGTGAACCCGGCCTTACAAAGCCACATAACACAGTCTTGTGCAGTTTTACTTTCACTTACAGGAAGATAACGGCAGAACACGTATGAGCTCATCTCTCTGTCATTGTGCTCTCTCCACCTATGATTAGGCTCTTTGTACTGCAACACACCATACTAGCGCATTGTGTTTCTTTCGTTGGACTCTGAGCTCTACTGTACAGAGACTGCAAGAGGCTGATAACAAGTTGAATTTAGGTACTTACACTGCTTGCATTAAGAAAATAAAATAAAAATGTAAGCAACTGCAACAAAATTGTGTTTTATATACCTGCCTGGAGTTCATCTTTAATTAGGTAAAGGACAATTAGGTAGATTCAGGTACAAGGGATTAACTTTAGGGCGGCGTAGCCTAGCCTGTTTAGGCTACACCGCCGTAAATTAGCTAGGCTAGTAATGATTCTCAATCTTCTTACCTGCTAATCTACGGCAGCGTTACCTCAAACGAGCCGGCGTAAGGGCGCCTGATTCAAATGACTTGGAGAGGGGCGTGTATCATGGTAATGAGGCTTGACCTCACGTTTTCAAAGTTTTTTGTCACTGCGCATGCGCCGGGCGACTACATTTCCCAGTGCGCATTGCGGCTAAGTACGCCGTACGGGCCTATTGATTTTGACGTGGACGTAAACAACGTAAATCCCGATTCGCGGACGACTTACGCAAACGACGTAAAAATTTCGAATTTCGCAGCGGGAACGGCGGCCATACTTAACATTACTATTCCACTAGAGCCTAGCACTAACTTTACGCGGCCTATCTCTTACGTAAACGGCGTAAAAGTACTGCGTCGGCCTGGCGTTCGTTCGTGAATCGGCGTATCCCCTCATTTACATAATCTACGCCGGCTGCAATGGAAGCGCCATCTAGCGGCCATCAGAAACATTGCAATCTAAGATAGGACGGCGCAAGCTATCGTATCTTAGATATGTTTAAGTGTATCTCTGTTAGAGAATACACTTAAACATAGGTCGGTGCAGATTCAGAGTTAGGTTGGCTTATCTGTAGATAAGCCGGCCTAACTCTTTCTGAATCTACCTATATGTGTTAAATGCAGTAACCCAAGGTAACCTAACTTGTTGATCTTTAATTGTTTCAAACTTCTATGGGTAATTGCATATTGAATATCATCATGGCCAACCTAAACAAGTACTGGAGAAGCAATTATGATTGCAGCATACCTAATGCCGCGTACACACGACCGTTTTTCAGGTTGTAAAAAATTACGTTTTTTTTTAATGTCAATATAAACGATCGTGTGTGGGCTCCAGAGCATTTTTCACGATGTAAAAAATGGCCATTAAAAATTTCGAACATGCTCTAATTTTTCACATAGTTTTTAATGTTGTCGGTTTTTACGTCGTAAAAAATGGCCGTGTGTGGGCTTTAACGAAGTGAAAAAAATGCGCATGCTCAGAAGCAAGTTATGAGACTGGAGCGCTCGTTCTAGTAAAACTATTGTTCGTAATGGAGTAAGCACATTCATCACGCTGTAACAGACTGAAAAGTGCAAATCGTGTTTTACTAACACAAAATCAGCAAAAGAAGCCCAAAGGGTGGCGTCATCCGCATGGAACTTCCCCTTTATAGTGCCCTCGTACATGTTGTACCTCACCGCGCTTTGCTAGAGCACTTTTTTTTTCACGATCGTGTGTAGGCAAGGCCGTTTTAATGATCGGGTTAAAAAAAACGTTGTTTTTTCTAGACCCTTAAAAACGTCATTTTTTACAAACCGAAAAACGGTCGTGTGTACGCGGCATTATACTCAGGGCCGTCTTACTGAGTGGGCACCCCTGGGCACAGCCCGGGGGCCCTACGTTCGCCTGGGGCCCAATCAGGGCCAGACATCTTAAGCAGCACCTGACTCCCTCCCTACCACGCGGCTTCAAATCTCAGCTCTGATATCATCTGTTTCCTGTTATCCGCCGCGCTGCACTGATATAATGATGCAGGCATCGGGACTTTTTGCATGCAAAGTTCAGCGGGAGCATGGCAGCAGACAGTGGGGATCGGGGAAGGTGGCCAGCGAGGAGGGGAGTTGGATATAAAAGCAGAGGAGGGAAAACAGGTCCACCCCCTCCCTGACCACCGAAGAGATGAATAGGAGTGAGGGCTGCCTCCCCCCTCCGCTCCCAGAACTTGGATTCCTCCACCTCCTCTCTGCTCCAGGAACCGTGCTTTGTGCGGACCGGGCCGGAGGACAGGCTGGATGGGAGCCAGGAAGAAAGGAACATGCGGAAGGCGGAGGCTGCCAAGGAGCCACTGGAAGGAGCAGAGCAGCGAGCACACCCCCCGGATCTAGAGGGAGACTCGGCACTGCCACTGCTGGCCATCAGGTACCTGGCATCCTGTACATACATGCCAGCACACCGAGAGGGGGCGGGGTGAGCAGAGGAGGGACTGCAGGACACGCTGAATCTGGAGGCAGGTGACTGTGGCAAGTGACACGCTGAATCTGGAGGCAGGTGACTGTGGCAAGTGACAGGCTGACACAAGTGACACGCTGTAAAGTAGGTGCGTAATTTGGGGCTTGTAGGGGCCCCATGGCATTACTTTGCCCAGGGGCCCATGATGCTATTAACCACTTAAGCCCCGGACCAATATGCAGCTAAATGCCCAGAGGTGTTTTTACAATTTGGCACTGCGCTGCTTTAACTGGTAATTGCGCGGTCATGCAATGTTGTACCGAAACGAAATTTGCGTCCTTTTCTTCCCACAAATAGAGCTTTCTTTTGATGGTATTTGATTGCCTCTGCGATTTTAATTTTTTGCGATATAAACGGAAAAAAACGTAAATTTTGAAAAAAAAAATGTTTTTCTTATAACAAAAAGTAAAAAATATCGAATAAACTAATTTTAGTCAAACATTTAGGCCAAAATGTATTCAGCCACATGTCTTTAGTAAAAAAAAATCGCAATAAGCGTATATTTATGGTTTTCGCAAAAGTTATAGCGTCTACAAACTAGGGGTACTAGGCGTAATTTTCTGCTGGCGTAACGTATCTCAGATACGTTACGCCGCCGTAACTTAGGGCGCAAGTTCCGTATTCATAAAGAACTTGCGCCCTATGTTACGGCGGCGTAGCGTATGTGGTCCGGCGTAAGCCCGCCTAATTCAAATGTGGATGATTTGGGCGTGTTTTATTTAAATTAATTGTGACCCCATGTATTTGAAGCTTTTTATGAACGGCACATGCGCCGTTCGTGAAAGAATCCCAGTGCGCATGCTCGAAATTACGCCGCAAATCGTCAATGCTTTAAACGTGAACGTAACTTACGTACAGCCCTATTTGTGAACGACTTACGCAAACGACGTAAAATTTTCAAAATTCGACGTGGGAACGACATCCATACTTAACATAGGATATGCCTCATATAGCAGGGGTAACTTTACGCCGGAAAAAGCCTAACGTAAACGATGTAAAAAAATGCGCCGGGCGGACGTACGTTTCTGAATCAGCGTATCTACCTAATTAGCATATTCCTCGCGTAAATCGACGGAAGCGCCACCTAGCGGCCAGCGTAAATATGCAACTAAGATACGACGGCGTAAGAGACTTACGCCAGTCGGATCTTAGCCTAATTTTGCCGTATCTTGCTTTCTGAATACAGAAAGAAGATACGCCGGCGCAGCTTTGAATTTACGCGGCGTATCAATAGATACGCCGGCGTAAATTCTTTCTGAATCTAGCCCTAGGGTACATTTTCTAGAATTTACACAGCTTTTATTTTATTTTTATCTCATTTCTTGAGGTGCTAAAATGGCAGGGCAGTACAAAACCCCCCCAAATGACCCCATTTTGGAAAGTAGACACCCCAAGGAAACTGCTGAGAGGCATGTTGAGTCCATTGAATATTTTTTTTTTGTCCCAAGTCCCATTGAATAATGACAAAAAAAAATAAAACATTTACAAAAAGTTGTCACTAAATGATATATTTCTCACACATGCCATAGGCATATGTGGAATTACACCCCAAAATACATTCTGCTGATTCTCCTGAGTACGGGGATACCACATGTTTGGTAATTTTTGGGAGCCTAGCTGCGTATGGGGCCCCTAAAAACCAAGCACCGCCTTCAGCATTTCTAAGGGCACAAATTTTTGATTTCACTCCTCACTACCTATCACAGTTTCGAAGACCATAAAATGCCAAAATAGCACAAAACCCCCCAAATGACCCCATTTTGAAAAGTAGACACCCCAAGCTATTTGCTGAGAGGCATGTCGAGTCCATGGAATATTTTATATTTTGACACAAGTTGCGGGAATATGACAAACTGATTTTTTTTTTGCACAAAGTTGTCACCAAATGATATATTGCTCACACATGCCATGGTTATATGTGGAATTGCACCCCAAAATACATTCTGCTGCTTCTCCTGAGTATGGGGATACCACATGTGTGGGACTTTTTGGGAGCCTAGCTGTGTACGGGACCCCGAAAACCAAGCACCGCCTTCAAGATTTTTAAGGGCATAAATTTTTGATTTCACTCCTCACTACCTATCACTACCTATCACAGTTTTAAAGGCCATAAAATGCCAAGATGGCACACAACCCCCCCAAATGACCCCATTTTGGAAATAAGACACCCCAGGCTATTTGCTGAGAGGCATGTTGAGTCCATGGAATATTTAATTTTATGGCCCCAAGTGATTGAATAATGACCAAAAAATATTTTTACAAAACGTTGTCACTAAATGATATATTTCTCACACATGCCATGGGCATATATGGAATTACACCCCAAAACACATTATGCTGCTTCTCCTGAGTACAGGGATACCACATGTGTGGGACTTTTTGGGAGCCTAGCCGCGTACGGGACTCTGAAAACCAATCACCGCCTTCAAGATTTGTGTGAGTGAAATCAAAAATTTATGTCCTTAGAAATCTTGAAGGTGGTGATTGGTTTTCGGGGTCCCGTACGCGGCTAGGCTCCCAAAAAGTCCCACACATGTGGTATCCCCGTACTCAGGAGTAGCAGCAGAATGTGTTTTGGGGTGTAATTCCACATATGCCCATGGCATGTGTGAGAAATATATCATTTAGTGACAACTTTGCGCAAAAAAAAAAATATATATATATTTATTTTTCCTGCAACTTGGATCAAAATATAAAATATTCCATGGACTCAAGATGCCTCTCAGCAAATAGATTGGGGTGTCTACTTTCCAAAATAGGGTCATTTGGGGGGGGTTTTGAATTGTCCTGGCATTTTATGCACAACATTTAGAAGCTTATGTCACACATCACCCACTCTTCTAACCACTTGAAGACAAAGCCCTTTCTGACAATGTTTGTTTACATAAAAACATTTTTTTTTTGCAAGAAAGTTAAGTTGAACCCCCAAACATTATATATTTTTTTAAAGCAAAGGCCCTACAGATTAAAATGGTGGGTGTTGCATTTTTTTCCCACACAGTATTTGCGCAGCGATTTTTCAAATGCATTTTTTGGGGAAAAAATACACTTTTTTTATTTTAAAGCACTAAAACACACTACATTGCCCAAATTATTGAGGAAATAAAAAAGATGATCTTAGGCCGAGTACATGGATACCAAACACGACATACTTTAAAATTGCGCACAAACGTGCAGTGGCGACAAACTATATACATTTTTAAAAGCTTTTAAAAGCCTTTACAGGTAAACTGTTCCTTCCATTTTATTTATTTTTTACCATTTTTATTGTTAATGTAAATATGTAATGTAAATATCCCTTATGATAGCAATAGTTAGTGACAGGTACTCTTTTTTTTAAAAAAATGGGGTCTATTAGACCCTAGATCTTTCCTCTGCCCTCAAAGCATCTGACCACACCAAGGTGATAAAATGCTTTCCCAATTTCCCAATGTCGCTGTTTATGTCCGGGGGAGGGGACAGACCCTCCCACTGAATGTAAAAGCAGTCTAGAGGCTAATTAGCCGCTAGGACTGCTTTTACATGAAAGCCGACCGCTGGCTGAAAAGAATGATACCAAGATGATACCTAAACCCGCAGGCATCATTCTGGTATAACCATTCAAAGTCCAGAAACATACCAGTACGTTGATGGTTCTTGTTGGACATGTATTGTAATCTTTTTTTTTCATGCAGCCTGTTGGCTGAACGAAAAGAAGATTGATCGGTGGGTATGCTCACCATTAGAATACCTCCCTTCATCCACCCACTTCTAATGATGGGCATACATGCACCATTTATATATGCCGAAGCGTACACACGGTCTGACTTTTCTATGCCATGTACACATGGTCAGACTTTTCCACGGGAAAGCCTCCGTAGGAATGTCAACCGTATGTACGCGGCATTAGGAGCAAAATCGCTCCTCCGCCCTTAATGTCCCCATGCTTCAGCATATATGCTCTTTCTTTAACTATGGTGGTGAAATCACCTCCTACAGTGTTGGAGTCGCGGCTTTATATATCGTGGGAGCAAACGCTGTTGCTGTCACGCTAAATAAATCTGTGCTGCAACTGAATGGCGTACCTGCTAAGCAAATGATGGTTAACATTAAAACAAAGTAACATTACAGTATAACAGTAAGATCATACCATACCTGCAAAGCAAATACCAAAAAAAAACATAGTAAAAAATAAAACATTTTTTAACGCAACCTGTGCCTAAAATATATATATGCCAAAGCATGGGGGCATCCTCCCGCAAAAAAGTTATGCCGCATACACACGGTCGGACTTTTCCACGGGCAAGCCCCCGTAGGAATGTCGACTGTATATACGCGGCATTAGGAGCAAAATCGCTCCTCCGCCCCTAATGCCCCCATGCTTCGACATATATGCTCTTTTTAACTGTGGTGGTGAAATCACCTCCTACAGCACTGAAGTCACGGCTTTATATATCGTGGGAGCAAACGCTGTTGCTGTCAAGATAAATAAGTCCGCGCAACAGCTGAATGGCGTACCTGAAAACAGTAAAGTAAATTACATACCTGAAAAGCAAACATGAAAAAACATAACAACAATAAAACTTTGCAGAATAGAATACAGTAAATAAGAGCAGAACAATAGAGAGAGAATAGAGAGGGAGAGAACAATAAAACGACAACTATTTTTTTTTTTTTTGTGTTTTTTTATTTTTAACTTTTTTTATTTATTTTTTAGCACTTTTTTTTGTAACTGTAACTGTTCAACTTTTCGGTTCCAGGTTTGGGTCTCTCAAAATGCGATGGCATCTTGGGAGACCCTGTTTAAGTGTGCCTAGCCTGTGAAATGTTTTACCCTACGCTAATACTTCACTTGTGTGTGGAAGCGTTCAAAACATTCACCAATACAAAGACCAGGATCGGCAAGACATTAAGGACATAAATAACGGGTGTCATGCCTAAATCCGGGCTTGCTACAGACACGGCATCTTCTTTGGGGGGTTCGTTGGGTAGGGGTACTCTCGAGGGCATATGAAAAATGCCTCTCATGCAGTCGGCTTACTGCATTTGGTAGAGGATGGTGAGGTGTAGAACCGCCTGGATACAGGAGTTCTGTGATGATCTCCTCCTGGAATTCAAGGAAGGATCCATTCCATCCTGAAACTTTGTATAAGACAAAAGCATTCAGTAAAGTCTATTGAAATAAATATAGAGACACTTTTTTGTACCAGCGTCTCGCCTTACGGGCAATATGATACGGCGCCATCAACTGGTCTTTGAGATCCACCCCTCCCATATTTTGGTTATATTCGTGGAAACAGAGGGGTTTCTCCACAACACCAGTCGCCGTACGAATTTGTACTGTTGTGTCTGCGTGAAGGGTGGTAAGAACGAAAACATTCTTATTGTCCCGCCACTTCACAGCGAGCAAATTATTACACCTGCAGAAGGCTCTCTCCCCCAGCCTAAGACGGGAATCTACAAGCCGCTGGGGAAAGCCCCGGCGATTAGGTCGCATGCTCCAATCTGATGATCAAACAAGTGACTAAAAAGTGGCACGCTGCTGTAATAATTGTCCACAAATCTGCACATTAAAAACTTTATTAGGAATCCAGTTGAAGTCATTGTGAAGCAAATCTTGAAAATCAGTTCTGTCAATTTTCAAGGCTAATGCCGCGTACACACGACTATTTTTCGGGTTGTTAAAAATGAAGGTTTTTTTTATGTAATTAAAAACGATCGTGTGTAGGCTCCAGAGCATTTGTCATGATGTAAAAAATGGGCATTAAAAATTTAGAACATGCTCCAATTTTTCACAACGATTTTAATGTTGTCGTTTTTAACGCCATAAAAAATGGTCGTGTTTGGGCTTTAACGACGTGAAAAAAACACGCATGCTCAGAAGCAATTTATGAGATGGGAGCGCTCGTTCTGGTAAAACTAGCGTTTGTAATGGAGATAGCACATTCATCACGCTGTAACAGACTGAAAAGCACGAATCCTCTCTCACCAAACTTTTACTAACACGAAATCAGCAAAAGCAGCCCCAAGGGTTGCGCCATCCGCATGGAACTTCCCCTTTATAGTGCCGTTGTACGTGTTGTACGTCACCGCGCTTTGCTAGAGCATTTTTTTTTCACAATCATGTGTGGGCAAGGCCGTTTTAATGATCGGGTTGAAAAAACTGTGTTTTTTCTAGACCATTAAAAACTTCATTTTTTACAACCCGAAAAACGGTCGTGTGTACGTGGCATAATAGTCAGGGGATTGACATAGAGAGGTGAACACTGACAGGGGGAACATATACCTATGAAAATACATTTTAATCAATTCTATTCTGCAGGAAGAGGGCTCTCTATTTTATGCGACTTACAAAGAAAAACACTAGAACAGAGTGGCTAAGGAGCAAATGGAAAGTTAGTATATTCTTTTTGGGGAGGTGGAGTAATAAATCAAATCTGCTGCCTTTGCCTGCATGAGAAACACTTATGCCCTGTACACACGATCGGTTCGTCTGATGAAAACTGACCGATGGACTGTTTTCATCGGACGAACCGATCGTGTGTGGGCCCCATCGTTTTTTTTCCCATTGGTGAAAAAAAATAGAACCTGTTTTTACATTTTCATATGGTAAAAAATCCGATAGAAAAAAAGATCGTCTGTGGGGAAATCCATCGGTGAAAAATCCACGCATGCTCAAAATCAAGTCGACGCATGCTCGGAAGCATTGAACTTCATTTTTCTCTGCACATCATTGTGTTTTACGTCACCGCGTTGGACACGATCAGATTTTTAACCGATGGTTAGGCAAAACTGATGAAAGTCAGCTTCATCGGATATCTGATGAAAAAATCCATCGGTTGGTTTAATCAGACAAACCGATCGTGTGTACAGGGCATTAGGTATGCTTTATAGTGCTGCATATTCATACCAAAATCAAATACAAAAGAAACTTTTCCCCTAAAAAAGAAAAAAAAAAGAAAATGCAGGGTCAGGAAAGTCTATAGTCAATTGTCATTATCTAACTGGCAGCTTTAGTATCCAGTACATTTTAATGACTTCTTTCTGGTTACTGACTGTTAATATTCAGTGGCAAGTGACATTAATTATTAGGGACATTATAGACTATTGACATTTGATGACCCTTGACATTTCCTGATAGGTGACCTTAACTGTCTTGTGGTCTTTCCTTGAGGTGCCATAATCTAAGTGCTTAAACCGCAAGATACTGTATATATTGGTAGATCTTACTGTTGCATTAATAGAATTTAATACGCATTTTAAGAATCACAATAGCAAAAAATATTGTATACTGATTGTACTATATATATATATATATATATATATATATATATATATATATAAATCTATATATAGATAGATAGATCTCTATATATATATATGTATATCAATATATATACAGTGGGGATACCAAGTATTTGATACACTGCCGATTTTGCAGGTTTTCATACTTACAAAGCAGATAGAGGTCTGTAATTGTTATCATAGATACTCTTCAACTGTGAGAGACGGAATCTAAAAATCCAGAAAATCACATTGTATGATTTTTAATTATTAATTTGTATTTTTTTTCTCATTACCTGTATTAAATGCACCTGTTTAAACTTGTTACCTGTATAAAAGACACCTGTTCACACACTCAATCAAACAGACTCCAACATCTCCACAATGGCCAAGACCAGAGAGCTGTGTAAAGACTAGTGTTGAGCAGAATACGCCATATTCGATTTCGCGATATATCTCGAATATATAGTCGAATATTCGAGATATATTCGCTAAATTCGAATATTCGTGATATTTTATCGAAATGAAATGATTGCGAATTTTCGCTATTGCGAATGCGAAAATAATTGCGAAATTTCGATAACTGCGGTAGGAGCACTCTGATTGGCTCAGAATATTCTTGATATTTTTTCGAAATTTCGCAAAATGCGAATGCGATATTTACTGTGCAATTTCGACAAATGCTGTAGGAGCACTCTGATTGGCTCAGAATATTCGTGATATTTTACAATACAAAATAATTGCGAATATTCGGCAAATGCGGAAGGAGCACTCTGATTGGCTCAGAATATTCTTGATATTTTACAATACAAAATAATTGCGAATATTCGGCAAATGCGGAAGGAGCACTCTGATTGGCTCAGAATATTCTTGATATTTTACAATACAAAATAATTGCGAATTTTCGGCAAATGCGGAAGGAGCACTCTGATTGGCTCAGAATATTCTTGATATTTTACAATAGAAAATAAAAAGTGTTTTGCATTGGTGGTGATTCTTTACTCTATCCATCTGTCACAGCCGTTTGTCAATCAAACACCTTGAAGATTGAACACGTTCATGCTGCATGCTTTGGACTTTTTTTCACTTCACATATCAAAGACATTTTTATGAAAGATTATTTTTCTATTATTGGGACTATATTTCTTTATATATTTGTTTCACTGTGTATTTCACAAGTTATTTGCGCTTGCTTATTTTATAATTTGCCCACATGTCTTGTCACTAGACATATTTTTTATTCTTGTAGAGCGACTCCATTTTCTGTCTTGTATTAATTTATGTTGTATAACATTTTTGAGTTGCTGCTGTATTCTCCCCTTTTTTTAAGGTATGCACAATTTTTTCCTTCTTACAAAAAAAAATAATATCAAACATACAAATATTCATAACAGAAACATACACAAAGCCCACCCCCTTTTGCATCAGAGACAATCAGAGTTCTCCTACCACAGTTATCGAAAATTCGCAATCATTTTCGCATTCGCATTAGCGAAAATTCACAATTTTTTTTTTTTCAATTCGGCAACATAAAAGGATCGCCTCAGCTTAGCTACTCGGCCCAGGGTCTCTAATCATACCAGCAATGCTTTTAGACGTCGATAGGATGTGATCTGTTTTAAAAATAAAATTGAAAAAATGCAAATATTCGGAATTGCGTATATTCACCCCGAAATTCGAAATATATCGCGAATACTCGAATATGCCATATTCGAGCCGAATATTCGCAATACGAATATTCGTGAGCAACACTAGTAAAGACATCAGGGATAGAATTGTAGACCTGCACAAGGCTGGGATGGGCTACAGCAGGGGTTCTCAACACCTGGGCTGCGACACACTAACGTGCGGCGGGGGACAGAGAGATTACATCATCTATCTCCGCCCCTTCATCACTGCTCTTCCGCTCTGTCAGCCTTAATGTCGGAGGTGACCTCTCCTGCCTTCACTTGGCCACCCCTCTGTGCTAAATGGACCAGTGCTGCCACCAATTCAGTGGTAGGCAGCATGGCAAGTAAAATTCCAAATCTTGTGGCAGGTGACGTGGCAAGTGACATTCTGCATCTGTTGACAGGCAACATGGCAGGTGACGTGGCAAGTGACATTCTGCATGTAGGGACAGGCAACATAGCAGGTGATATGGCAAGTGACAATCCACATCTAGTGGCAGGCAACATGGCAGGTGACATGGCAAGTAACATTCCGCATCTAGTGGCAGGCGACATGGCAAGTGACACACTCAGGGCTCCTACTAATTCATCATTATGGTGAGTTGAACTATTTAATAATTTATTACTTCTATGTAATAATAGAAATAATGTGCTGACAAATTACCCACGAAAAAATTACCATCTGGATGATCCAGAGGAGGAATGGCGGGAGAAGGTCATGTGGTCTGATGAGATAAAAATAGAGCTTTTTGTTCTAAACTCCACTTGCCATGTTTGGAGGAAGAAGGATGACGTGGGCGACAATGGGCAACAGTGGGATAGTGACAGGTTGACGATCCCAGTTACTAACTAACTGGGATAGTCAACCTGTCACTAGCCCATTGTCGCCCACGTCCCGCCGTGAGGAGTAACGCATAGAGGTAATGATTTATTGCCTTTTATTTAATCTGCACCTGCGCTCCTTTTCCTTCCCCCATTTCTCCCCCCCCCCCCTCTTTGCACTTTGGGGTGTGTATAAAGCAGCTTATTATGTTAATTTGATGGTGTTTTCTAACTGCTTCAATTATCAGTGTAAGAACAGGGGAGGCGCTGTAATGTCCCTGGCTTAGCCATTATGGTTTGACAGTTTGCTACCACCCATGGGGGTTGGAAAGTCAGAGTCCCATCCCCATGGGTTGGACAAGCAGTGTTCGAAGGGCGGGGCTAGCTGCTCGATGGTCACCTGAGCCTGGATTCTCTGTGCACATGTGTACGTATATATTTGGGAGCACACACGAGAGAGGCACCACGGACCATCTAGGCTCTGAAGAAAGGGCTGCGCCACAGAAACACGTCAGCCGTTTAAGGGACGTACGATCCTCTCGTCATCAAGTCCTACCTGTAGGGGCCAGGAGAGATGGTTTGTCAGAAAAGCGTATACCTATGCTCGTTTTGTGAGTAGGACCATTGCTTTAATTTTAATCTAATTTTAATAAACATTTTTATATATGGTAATGCACTAGGTCAGTGCGCCCTCTTTTCTTTCTTTTTCTTTTTAGTAACCCACATGGACATTTTATTGCATATATTACATATGATGATTGGCAAGTGTAATAACCTTTGACTTTAATATCATACCCCTTATGTGGCTGGGATTTACTCTTGCCTTTTATCATGGAGTTACATTGTATAGACATAGGTATGACCCCGTTTTACGGTTTTCTTAGAAGGTTACTAATGGGCTAGGAGGGGTATATTGGTCAGATCTGACCAATGTATCCCTTAGTGTGCTTGCTTTTTTATATGACGATAAGGGGGAGCTTAAAATTCACCAATATTCAGAAAATTCTTAATAAACCCCAATATTTCTTAAAGATATTATGGATACGAAGTGAATATGGATGATACTGTGACACAAATGGAATTCTCATATCATTTCTAAAGTGATGACTATTCTCTACTAAATGTACACATTCCTTCCTAATTAATTAAACTATATAACCTCGCTTGACAAGCCTGATTTCCATTTAATTTAATCTTACTTAACATTGTTGTGGATCAATAACAATTCTTTAAACCCTGTGGCCCGGATTCACATACATCGGCGCATATTTATGCCGCCGTAGCGTATCTCTTTTACGCTACGCCGGCGCAGCGCACAGATGCAAGCACAGTATTCACAAAGCACTCGCCCCCAGTCGCTCTCAAATCTACGCTGGGTTTCCTCAGCGTAAGCCAGCGTAGGTGGAAGTGGGCGTGAGCCATGCTAATGAGGCGTGACCCCATGTAAATGAAGGACTGAGTGTCATAAAGTTACGAATAACGTACGGCGCATGCGCCGTCCCGTGGATGCATCCCAGTGCGCAAGCTCAGAATCACGTCGAAACAACTGCCTAAGATACGTCGAATCACTGCCTACGACGTGAACGTAACCTACGCCTAGCCCTATTCACGTACTACGTAAACGACGTAAAATACGACGGCTGTGTTCCCTGGTCATACCTTTGCATGAGTTGCGCCTCCTATATGGGGAATAACTTTACGTGCATAGAAAATCAATGGGAGCGGAAAATGCACCCAGCGTAAATATGCGCCCACGATACGACGGCGTAGGCAAGTTACGTCGGTCGTAGGAAGCCTATTTTTAGGCGTATCTCAGGTTGTGGGCACGGCGCACAGATACGATGGTGCATAGATAGACTTACGCGGCATATCTCGAGATACGTCGGCGTAAGTGCTTTGTGAATCCGGGCCTATGTATCTAGATATTAGGTATCGAATTGAACACCCCATGGGGGTGAAAACTCCTATAGTGTAATAATTGATTACGGTCAGTAGGGATGAGATTTATGTTCGAGTCGAAACATGAATTAGACTCGAACATTGGCTGTTCACCCGTTCGGCGAACAGTGAACAATTCGGGGTGTTCGCGGCAAATTCGAAAAGCCGTGGAAAACCCTTTAAAATTCTATGGGAGAAATCAAAAGTGTTAATTTTAAAGGTTAATATGCAAGTTATTGTCATAAAAAGTGTTTGGGGACCTGGGTCCTGCCCCGGGGACATGTATCAATGCAAAAAAAGTTGTAAAAATCTCAGTTCTTTGGGAACAGTGTTTCTAATAATGCTTAAAGTGAAACAATAAAAGTTAAATATTCCTTTAAATTTCATACCTGGGGACTGTCTATAGTATGACTGTAAAGTAGTACATGTTTCCCGTGTTTAGAACTGTCCCTGCACAAAATGTCATTTCTAAAGGAAAAAAAGTAATTTAAAACTACTCGTGGCTATTCATGAATTGTCGGGTCCTGGCAATACAGATCAAAGTCATTGAAAAAAATGGCAGGGGTCCCCCCCAGTCCATTACCAGGTCCTTTGGGTCTGGTATGAATATTAAGGGGAACCCCACACCAAAATTAAATGGCGTGGGGTTCCCCCCAAAAATCCATACTAGGCCACATGCCCTCAACATGGGGCGGATGTTCCCATGTTGATGGGGATAAGGTCCTCATCCCCACAACCCTTGACCGGTGGTTGTAGGGGTCTGCGGGCGGGGGGCTTATCAGAATCTGAAAGCCCCTTTTAACAAAGTGGACCTCCAGATCCGGGCCCCCCCATGTGAATTGGTAAGGGGTACATTGTACCCCTACCATTTCACAAAGAAAAAGTGTGAAATTTTTTAAAAATCACAGTAGACAGTTTGGGAAAAGTCCTTTATTAAAAATAAAAAAATTAAAAATAAATTCCAGCGATGTAATCCAGTCTCTCGATGTCTGTCCAGTCCAGCGATGTAATCCCGTCTCTCCATGTCCAACGATGATCCATTCTCCAGCGTTGCTCCAGGCTCCATGCACTCAGTCTCCCAGTGAGGAATGAAACACACATGACGCGGAAGAGGGGGCGGGGTCACCCGTCCACGTAATTTGGTAACCCCCCGGCTTTCTTCTTGCATAAGGAGAAAGCGGCGTTACCCAATGACGTGGACGGGTCACCCCACCCCCTCTTACGCATCATGGGGATTTAGTTCCTCGCTGGGAGACTGAGTGCGTGGAGACTAGAGCACCGCTGGAGAATGGATCATTGTTGGACATGGAGAGATGGGACGGCAAGGGTTTTGGGGATGAGGCCCTTGTCCCCATCAACATGGGGACATCCTCACCATGTTGAGGGCATGTGGCCTAATATGGTTCAGGAGGGGGGCGCTCTCTTGTCCCCCCTCTTTTCCTGCGGCCTGCCAGGTTATGTGCTCGGATAAGGGTCTGGTATGGATTTTTGGGGGGAACCCCATGCCATTTTTTTTAAATGGTGAGGGGTTCCACTTAATATCCATACCAGACCTGAAGGGCCTTATATGGAATTTGGGGGACCCCCATGCTTTTTTTTGGTTCGGAGGAAGCCCTGGCTTTTTTTTCAATGCCTTCGATCTGTATTTCCAGGACCCGACAATTCATGAATAGCCGCGAGTAGTTTTAAATTACTTTTTTTCCTTTAGAAATGACATTTTGTGCAGGGACAGTTCTAAACACGGGAAACATGTGCTACTTTACAGGCATACTATAGACACCCCCCAGGTACAAAATTTAAAGGAATATTTCACTTTTATTGTTTCACTTTAAGCATTATTAAAATCACTGCTCCCGAAAATAACTGTCGTTTTTAAAACTTTTTTTGCATTGATACATGTCCCCTGGGGCAAGACCCAGGTCCCCAAACACTTTTTATGACAATAACTTGCATATTAATCTTTAAAATTAACACTATTGATTTTTCATGTATGTGTCCCATAGACTTTAACGGTGTTCGTGTGTTCATTGCGGCGTGTCCGATTTATCCTTTTTTGGGAACCAGTGACGTTATTACAGTTATCAGTGCTCAAAATATGCACTGTTACTTTACTAATGACACTGGCAGGGAAGGGGTTAACATCAGGTGCAATCAAAGGGTTAAGTGTGACCCTAGGGGATGCTTTCTTTTTCTTTACTATTTTACTCATAATCTCATTAACAAAAATACCAATTCAAGTCCCCCCCTTTCCCCTTCCCCCTCACCCATCTCTTCCCCTCTCTTCTTTACTTATCCTGCCTTTGTAATTTAGGGCCAGATTCACGTACAGCGGGCGCAGCGTAACGTAACCGGTTTACGTTACACTGCCGCAATTTTTACGAGTTAGTGCCCGATCCACAAAGCACTTACCTGGAAATTTGCGGCGGTGTATCGTAAACAGGTCCGGCGCAAGGCGGCCCAATTCAAATGGGGCGGGTACCATTTAAATTAGGCGCGCTCCCGCGCCGGACATACTGCGCATGCTCCCGTCGCAAATTTCCCGACGTGCTTTGTGCGAAATTACGACGCGCCGTTTTGTGAATCGCGACGTGAAAAAAGATTTACGCCGGGAAAAATAAAAGATTTAAGAAAGATTCAAAAGCGACGCGGGAAAGACAGGCATACTTTAACATGGTGGAGTACTTTTACACCATGTTAAAGGTGCCCTATCTTTGCGACGGAAATCTAACAGTCGCGACGACGTAACGACGGGAAAAATCTTTGTGGATCGCCGTAACTCCTAATTTGCATACCCGATGCTGGTTTACGACGCAAACTCCCCCCAGCGGCGGCCGCGGTACTGCATCCTAAGATCCGACAGTGTAAGTCCATTACACCTGTCGGATCTTCTGCCTATCTATGCGTAACTGATTCTATGAATCAGTCGCATAGTTAGAAATAGTGTTGCTCACGAATATTCGTATTGCGAATATTCGGCTCGAATATGGCATATTCGAGTATTCGCGATATATTTCGAATTTCGCGGTGAATATTCGCAATTCCGAATATTCGCATTTTTTCAATTTTATTTTTAAAACAGATCACATCCTATCGACGTCTAAAAGCATTGCTGGTATGATTAGGGACCCTGGGCCGAGTAGCTAAGCTGAGGCGATCCTTTTATGTTGCCGAATATAAAAAAAAAAAATTGCGAATTTTCGCTAATGCGAATGCGAAAATGATTGCGAATTTTCGATAACTGTGGTAGGAGAACTCTGATTGTCTCTGATGCAAAAGGGGGGGGCTTTGTGTATGTTTCTGTTATGAATATTTGTATGTTTGATATTATTTTTTTTTGTAAGAAGGAAAAAATTGCGCATACCTTAAAAAAAGGGGAGAATACAGCAGCAACTCAAAAATGTTATACAACATAAATTAATACAAGACAGAAAATGGAGTCGCTCTACAAGAATAAAAAATATGTCTAGTGACATGTGGGCAAATTATAAAATAAGCAAGCGCAAATAACTTGTGAAATACACAGTGAAACAAATATATAAAGAAATATAGTCCCAATAATAGAAAAATAATCTTTCATAAAAATGTCTTTGATATGTGAAGTGAAAAAAAGTCCAAAGCATGCAGCATGAACGTGTTCAATCTTCAAGGAGTTTTATTGACAAACGGCTGTGACAGATGGATAGAGTAAAGAATCACCACCAATGCAAAACACTTTTTATTTTCTATTGTAAAATATCACGAATATTCTGAGCCAATCAGAGTGCTCCTTCCACATTTGCCGAATATTCGCAATTATTTTGTATTGTAAAATATCAAGAATATTCTGAGCCAATCAGAGTGCTCCTTCCGCATTTGCCGAATATTCGCAATTATTTTGTATTGTAAAATATCAAGAATATTCTGAGCCAATCAGAGTGCTCCTTCCGCATTTGCCGAATATTCGCAATTATTTTGTATTGTAAAATATCAAGAATATTCTGAGCCAATCAGAGTGCTCCTTCCGCATTTGCCGAATATTCGCAATTATTTTGTATTGTAAAATATCACGAATATTCTGAGCCAATCAGAGTGCTCCTACTGCAGTTATCGAAAATTCGCAATTATTTTCGCATTCGCAATAGCGAAAATTCGCAATCATTTAATTTCGATAAAATATCACGAATATTCGAATTTAGCGAATATATCTCGAATATTCGACTATATATTCGAGATATATCGCGAAATCGAATATGGCGTATTCTGCTCAACACTAGTTAGAAACAGAGATACAACGGCGTATCAGGAGATACGCCGTCGTATCTCTTTTGTGAATCTGGCCCTTAATTCCCTTAATTCATCTTCTCCTCATTCTCACGCCTTAGCTATCCCGGAATATTTCCTTGTACTTGTAAATTCCATCCAACTTTTCCATGCCTTTACAAACTTCCCTTTTGATATAATTCTTCCAAATTATATATAAAATCTACCCTTCCAATCCATTCTTTTAATTTTAGGCTTTCCGATGCTTGCCAGTGTTTTGTTATAAGGTATTTTGCTGCATTAATTAAATGAGGCATCACTGTTTCCCTATACTGTTTTGTTGTCAGGTTAGTGCTATGGAATTAATATGTTTCTGGATTTTTAGGCATACTCACTTCCGTTATCTTCTGAATCAATTGTATCACTTCTTGCCAAAATGTTTGTATTTTTAAACATTCCCACCATATGTGCACAGTTGGTCCTTTCATCCCACAACCTCTCCAACAGAGCGCTGATTTCTCTGATTGATATTTATGTACTCTACTAGGTGTTATATACCATCTTATAATCCATTTCTATAGTATCTATTGCTGTTCTGTCCATTAATTTCAGCATTTTCTCTTTCTCTTGCTCGCTCCAGTGTGCATCGAGTTCTGCTTCCCATTTTCCTAGAAAAGGCAGTACCATTGGTTCTGCCATTGAAGTGAGGACCTTGTATATCTGAGATATACCATGCTTCGGCGTCTCCTGTAAACTGAGCAGTTTCTCGAACAGCAATAGTTTTCCCCTGACCTTATTGGGTATGGCAATGTTTTTATAAAATACCTAAGCTGAAAATATCTTATACAAAAACAGGGGTGCAATCAGCGCAAAAATATATAAATGGTAATAATAAAAATAGTAAAAATAGTGAAAAAAAGTGTCTTCCTGTCTATGGTGGTCTTGGTCTTTTTCAACTCTCAATGCTCAGCAGAGAGCACTTAGATCTTGATTCCTTTTTCCATGTATGGTCCGATTTAACTACTGACTTGTGAGGAATTGATCCATGTATCCTGCTTGCTGGCTTTCCATGCTGAGAAAACTGCTTAATTGACCACCTGGTAAAACAGTGGTCCATGTTTGGAGGTGAGAGTACCCATTCTTACTGGTGGAGGGATCACTTTAAGTTTGGATTTTAACCGTCACCTGGTGAAGATTCCTATTATCTGACAATTTTGGAATTCGTCTTCACATATTTTGGACTTTGTATATTTTTTTTTTCACTTATATATGGATTGATCTGTATACACACACACACATATATATATATATATATATATATATATATATATATATATATATATATATATATATATATATATTCTTATTGAATTTTGCGCTGCACTTTTTCTCTTTATACTTTTGAAAATATCTTAACTCATCAATCACCAATAATTCTCTTTTATGTCTTAGTTCCTGAATTGTGCATATCTCTTTCTGCATAGCTCTCACTATTTCATAATAACTTTTAAGTGTGCCATATATCAACTGATTACCAGTGAAAATTAGAAAAGTATAAAGATTTTTTTTTTATGTTGTTTTTCTTTATTCATAGTCTCATGACAACCTTTTATACATCATCTGACAAATTGTATGTATGAGTAATGCTTCGGAAGAAGCGGGCGATATAAGAAACCGGGAAACATGTTGAGCGCTTCTCAATATAAACTAGATGATGTTGACATTCTATCTATATTGACAGAATGTTTTTTAGGCACTTTATAGTTGTTATGACTAAAGAAGTTTATTCTATGAATATGTAAATTATGTATATGTTTTTTGTAATAAAAACTTCTTTATACTTTTCTAATTTTGACTGGTAATCAGTTGATATATGGTACCATCAAAATCCAAACCCCAGCCTCCTCCCAAATACATATTTCATATTTTGATGGGACAAAGGTACCGTGTGTAAAAAATTTATATTCAGCACCTCTCCATATCTTTTAAGTGTGCATTTTTATCTTTTATCCATACTCCAAATAGTGTCTCATTCCCTGTAAAAAATGATTGGTTCTTGGAAGTGGAATTTGTGGTGAATTATATTGCCATTTTTTATGCTTGTGCATTAAATTCCAAATCCTAAATACATTCATTGTTAACACACTTGTATCTTTATAAAAATTATGAAATTGTTGTGGTACTCATATCACCCTATGCAACAGTGTCTTACTCAATAAATTTTTTTATTTTAACCAAACTTTTTTCTTGTGCATTAAATAATTAGTGATAGCAAAACTGCATTATACAGTAATATCTTTTAAAATCTGGTAAAGCTAATCCTCCATGTCTTTTATCTTTACTAATCACTGCAAACTGAATTCTCGGCTTTTTATGCTGCCAAATGAATTTAAGTATCATCTTCTTTATGATCTGAAAGTATTCTTGTGGGACATATAGTGGGAGCGTCCAAAACTTATAAAGCACCTTTAGTAGGATTCCCATCTTAATGATGTTTATACGTCCTAGCCAACAGAGCGGTCTAATTGAGATTTTCCTTATTTCTTCTTTTATCTCATCTAATAATGGAATATAATTTGTATGGTATATATCTTTTAAAGATGCTGTTAACATTATTCCTAAATATGTTCATTTTTTCTGCCACGTAAACGGGAATTCTCCTTGTAGGTTTTGTACTTCTTCATCACTAGTTTCTTCATTCATTTTCAATTTTCTTTTCATTTTTATTTTTATTTTCATATTCTCTTTTTACACCTTAGTACGTTTCAGTATTCAGTATTTTCAGTTTTCAGTATTCAGTACAGCTCTCAAAATTTCCACTCGCCTACTAGCATTTGGCGAGTGGATTTAAGCTGGGGGCGAGTGATGACAGGGCTGCATGACCAATCTTCCTCCAATCTGTGCCTACACTTAGAGTCCCGATGAGATTGGCGGCCGAAGAGGAAAGGTGCATGCTTGGAAAAAGTAGTCTGTTAAGCCGCGCACAGGCAGAGCAGTACACAGGTGCTCTACTTACAATTCTCATTAAGCCATGGGACCTAACAGTATGACCTCTCTGAGCCTGCCCCCCTCCCCTGGGCCCCGACCAATGTAGCTGGAGAGCAGAAAGTAATGAGTGAGGTGGAGGATTGCAAAAATTACCACTCCGGTGCAGCGCTCACTGAAAGTTGCCCTGACATGAGATCGGCAGCCTTCTAGTTTATGCAGTTTTCTTCTCCTTGTGCTCTATGTAAGTGTCCAACAGTTTAGCCTGAGCACTGTGAACAGACTGGTCTCAATGAGTGCTGTGCGCTGTCAGTGTGCGCTGTGCTATGGTGTCAATGGCTGTGCAGTTGTGTGGATCTCAGCACTGGATTGTACTCCCTCCCGCTGTGCTGCAGCTCCTCTCCTGTCTGCCAGCCTGAATAAAAGGGGGAAGTGGGGACATGCAAGCGTGGAGCTGCACACACAGGCTCCTGATGATGAGATGAATGGGAGAGGGAGAGAGAGAGGATGGATGGGAGTTGCAGAGGAGACAGCAAGAGAATGGGGAAGAGACCCAGTTCTCGTGCCTTGTTCCTCTGGTCTGCCCCCAGTGCCCTGTCCCTCTGGTCTGCCCCCAGTGCTCTGTCCCTCTGGTCTGCCCCCAGTGCCCTGTCCCATTTTGTTAAAGTTGTTGTTGGTAATATTGAATTTTGTAACTTGATTCTGCATAAAACATTGTCATTCCATGAGATAATCTACGAGGCCGCGTTTACGGGTGCAATTAGGCGCAGGGCAGTGTATGAATTAGGTGGGGCAACTGGTGGCGAGTAACTCTTGAGGCCTGGCTAGTAGCTCAGGACTTGAAATTTTGAGCCCTGGTTTAGTATATTCACCATCACTTTACAAAGGGTCTGTAAACATTCACACATTATTCTTAACATTCACACATCATTACTCACATTGTTTACCCATCATTGCAGCTCTTTCTGTCTTTTCCTTTTCTTTTTTTCTTCTTGTTTTCTTTGGGTTATCCCTGGGCTATTGTTTCTAATCACAATTGTATCAATAAACACAGGAAAACATTTCTTTGTTATGCTTATTATTCATAATTTCTTTACAGGATTATTGGTCTTATCCATTTGGTGACTAATTTCCTTGCTCCTGGTCGGCTTTACGACCCTCGGTCCCTCCCCTCCCATCTGCCCTTCAGCTGTTTCTTCATCCCCTTCCCTGCCCTCTGGGCCCTTCCCTGCGTCTTCTCCCTCCCCCTGCTCCCATTCTCCGGCTCCGCCGGTGTGGGGTCGCAGTTTGCGGCCTCTCGTAGGCCTGAGGTTGATATTTTTCTGCCCCACAATATGGTCTCCCTTTATTTCATCTGACCAACCTCTCAACTGGCGGGACCCTTGAGGGCTGCTCTTCGGTGGCTGGTTGCTGGCTGACTGCTGTCCCTGGTTTTCAACAGTCACTTTGGTATGTATTTCTTGGCAATGATGTTACTAACATGTCATGTGAAAGTTGTACATAGTTGTTTGCAAAAACGTGCATACAATGTCTAACACATATGTATTCTATTGTAGAATTTATGGTGGCAAATTTTGTTCCCCCTGAAGAAGACTGCAATCATATAAAAGGTCGAAACGCGTTGGGGCCATTCGTCCATAGTAATTATCTTTAATGTTGCACTGACTGTTACCGGCCATTTTTCTACATGTATTAGCCTTTGTTTATGTGTTGTGCTTTTTTTAAGGTAATTTTTACCCGCACAGTATTTATTTTTAATTATTTTTAATGAAGATATTTTTGAATACAAGTCAATCTATATGACATAGTCTATGATATGAAACTTATTCACAGAGACGTATGATCATACAAAATAGCTACATTTATTGGTTGACAAAAATATGAATATTTACATGAAATTAAAATACCAGTTGCGTTACATGAACAACTTGAAAATCAATAAAAATACCCAGAAAATGGGCATGCAGTACACTTGACATTTGTGCCATGATAAATTCTCAATGTGGTTTCAATAACCTTGTGTAAATGACAATGAAACAGAACATCTATTTCACACGCTCAACCGTTACTATACTGCAGGTAAGTAAGTTGTTAACAATGTGAAATACATTGGACGTTTGTTTTGTCACTAATATTGGAACTATGTAAAAAGAAAAATATAATAAAAAATGTACTCTTTAGAGAAAAATCTACCAGTTATTGATTAATGAGAATAAATCATAATTGCAAGATGTTCAATACTTCAATATTTTAGAGAACAACAATAGATTCAAGAGAAAATCAAAAATTACATAATTACCCATTCCAAAATTGTTTTTTTCCTACTGGCAAGTGACCAGAGTTAAGCTGTCTGTAGTGGCTTTCTATGAATCTTCATGGGATAAGAATATGTCTTCATGCATGGTGCTAGTGTGCCCCTCCCCGTCGGAGTCAGTCCTGAGTCATCCCTCCATGGGTCCTTTTTCTTGAGGGATCCCTTCTCTCTCTTTCTCCAGTCCCCTTCATCTAATTTTCTTACACTTAAGTACCCCTCCAGACAATAAGACTATAACGTTTATACTAAGTTCTGCCCAACCGGTATGTTTCCTTATCTCATAGGTTGGTTGCACATATGGGAGTTACTGTGAAGAAGTGTCTGGTTTCTATTGGCTGACCACTTAATGATTAACTGTTCTCTGGACTTTGAGATCCTTAAGTAATATCACTTTCAACCACCAGGTGTCTCACCTTTATTGTGAGAATATCTTCTCTTTACGTTAATATTAAATTTATTCTGGGGCGAATATATATATATGTATATATATATGGGCAGCACAGTGGTGCAGTGAGTAGCACTTTCGCCTAGCAGCAAAAGGGTCGCTGGTTCGAATCCCAACCACGACACCATCTGCCTGGAGTTTGCATGTTCTCCCTGTGTCTGCGTGGGTTTCCTCCCACACTCCAAAGACATGCTGGTAGGTAAATTGGATCTCGTCCAAATTGGCCCAGTATATATGTATATATGTGTGTATGACTGTGTGTCCCTAGCGTGTCATGATCCTACGGGGTAAAAATGACGCACCAGCCAAGCAGATACTGGCTGGAAAAAGCGCCCAGAGGCGATTCAGTTTGCATGCGTTGCGCTATACAAGTCATTCATTCATTCATATATATATATATATATATATATATATATATATATTCACAAGGCAATGGAGGAGAACTGCACACGGTATATAACGAGTGCCAGCAAACAGGTCTTCCCACCGACCATATATATAAGAGAAAAAGTTCAAGATTTGCTGCACTTAAAATCGTTTTATTTTTCAAATCTTCTCGTAAAGGTTACATACCAGAGTATTCAGACATGGATGTGCGTTTCGGGCTTACATGCTACCGCCCTTCTTCAGATCAATCAGTCACAAAATATTCCAACTGCACACCTTCCAGGAAAATGGCCAATAAGTAAAAGGGTGCTGAAACGATCACCAGCTGGGAACCGGAAAGCAAATCATGTACACATATTCGCCAGCACACCAAGGATCATTGAAAAAACGTCCAAAAATTTAATGCATAATAGCGATCCAAAAAGCAACGTTTCGAGGTCACGCAGGACCTCTTCGTCAGGCAAAAGATACAAACACAATGCAGTACACAAATATATATAGAAAGCTGTCACCAATCAAACCATGTGAAAAAATAAAATAAAACCCACCCATCCCAATCACCTCCTCCCCCTCCCCTCCCCTCCCCCCAATCAGGAACCTTCATTGATTAAATTATGCAAGTACCTGCTAGTAACCAGCTGCTTGTGGATTATCATCAGGAAAAAGCAGCCTGGGGTGCCGACAACCTACCCCCGCTGTACTCACGATCGCAGTGGCGATCGCACAACTGTGTCACACATTGCTAGTGAGATAAATCAATCACATCACATGTAACAGGGCTGAAGGTGTCAACAGTATACCCCCCCGCTGTGTCTGCGATCGTAGTCACGATCGCACAGCTGATACCCCACATAATACAATAAGGATTGCCAACCGCCAATCATATCTTACCACGCATCCCGCGCAAGCGCACAGGATGCGGGAAGACATCTCGGAAGACGCCGATGTGCGGCCGCTGCGGCCATGGAACGCTGTCACATGGCTAAAGGGGCCAAGGAGAGTTACGAAATAGAGGAAGTATGGTGCGCTCACCCCAGCTTAAAAGCGCAGCGGAAAGACAGTAAAAAAGTAGGAAAAAAGGAAAAAGAAAAAAGATTAGAAAGATTAAACGCTGATGAGCATACATACAGATAAACAGGCATACATAAATAAAAAAAAAAAATAAAAAAAAAAAAAATAATAATAATAATAATGCCAAAAAACGCTAAAAAAACACAAAAAAAAACGCAAAAAAAAAATAGGGGGGAAAAATGTTAAAAATACAAGAAAAATAAAAAAAGAAGAAAGAAAACAAATAACAAAAGACAAAAAAGTGAAAAGTAGCCAGAATGAGCAGACTAAAAAGTAAAAGATGTGACATGTAGACACTATGCAGAGAGCTAACAATCCGGGTGAAAACACCAACAGACAAATGGTTGCTACAACGAGCTATATCAATGTACACCCTATCAAGACCTGCCAAAGGTCTAAGTTGATGGGGTCATCGTCCATACATGGCAGAATGCACAATGTCTACATTGTCAACATGAAAAAGGAAAACAAAAATATACAATTCAAAAGAAGCCCACAGGGGCTTGAAAAAAAAAATCAATGGTATAAACCGGGGATATGCAATTAGCGGACCTCCAGCTGTTGCAGAACTACAATTCCCATGAGGCATAGCAAGACTCTGACAGCCACAAGTATGACACCCAGAGTCAGAGGCATGATTGGACTTGTAGTTTTGCAACAGCTGGAGGTCCGCTAATTGCAGATCCCTGGTATAAACAATACCATATGGGGTGTCATTCATAATGAACAATGGCAAAGCTAAAACTAGCATTTAAATCCAGTATGATTAGTGCATACACGAGAACGGTATGCGATTCGAGCAAAAAAGAACACTAAACGAATAAACCTAATCAGATCAAGTCAGAACATATCTAACAATTTCATCAAAGTCATGTGATTTTAAACACTTCACACATTACATCACATATGGAATCAATTACATGGTTAATTGTTTACTAATCAGATCAAATTCACAAAAGGTAATTTCAAGTATTTCACACACGATTTAAATTGTTTGGTGTATGGTCAATTTTATTCCTATCATTTAAAAAACTTTTAATGTCATTATCCACTTTCTCTATGAACACCTCAATAGCAGAATAGGAAGTAGGGGGTACTCGAATATTTTTAGATTTCAAACCAAAATTATTTATAGATAGTAATGTTTTTTTTTTTTTTTTTACTATCTATAAATAATTTTGGTTTGAAATCTAAAAATATTAATATTAATTTAAATCGTGAAGAAATTGCGGCATTAAACTCCTTGTCGTCCCGGCGAGATATAACTATCAAGCCGGCCGATAAGGGGGGAGCCATTGTAGTTATGGACACCTCAAAATACGAATCGGAAGTGTATAAGCATCTTGCAGATGAAAGCACTTATAGGAAATTGGATATCAGTCCTGTTTTTAGGGTTCAAAAAAGGATCAAAAATGCATTGACAACAGCACTAAAAGATAATATTATTGATGATGAAACTGCAGCATTTCTTACTTTTGACCATCCAGTTACACCTGTGATGTATATATTACCCAAAATTCATAAGGACCCCATTAACCCTCCAGGACGCCCTATTGTTTCTGGTATGGAATCTGTGACAACACCACTAGCACAGTATTTGGATAAGTGTCTCACACCTTTAGTGTGCAATACAAAATCGTATATAAAAGATACTACAGATTTTCTTGATAAAATTCAAAACATACGGTTGTCACCTGATTCCATTCTGGTTACATGGGACGTTTCTAGTCTCTACACAGTAATCCCCCATGAGTTAGGGATTGAAGCATGCCAACGGTTGTTGTTTGATTCAGGTACATATGAGAGTAAACACGTGGAGTTTTTATTGGATTTATTGAAAATAGTACTGCATGAAAATTATTTTATTTTCAAAGATACCCATTTTTTACAGCTTAGAGGGGCTTCGATGGGTTCTAATGTCGCACCCCATATGCAAATGCGTTCATGAACATGATTGAAGTTTCATTGATTTATGTCAATAGTTTGTTTTTTGGACATTGCCAAGGATGGTACAGATTTGTGGATGATATTTTTGCCGTGTGGGGTGGCGACATGGAATCCTTATTACTTTTTGATTGTTATCTCAATTATCTTATCCCCGGTTTAAAATTTAATATGGAATATAGTAAAACTCAAATTTCTTTCCTTGATACCACTCTATGTATCAACAATATGAAAATCATGCGTGATTTATATGTAAAAACCACTGATCGCAATCAATTGTTACACTTAAGCAGCTTTCACCCACGGTGCGTTTTTAACTCAATTCCTAAAAGTCAGCTAATGCGTGTTCAGAGAATAGTTAATGATCCACAATGTTGCCAACAGAGATTAAATGAAATGGAGAAAAAACTTATCCAGAGAGGATACCCTGAAGCATCAATTAAAAAAAGAACGATCAAATTTAAACACTAACAGGATGCCTAAAAGATCGTCTGAAAGAATCCCTTTTGTCTCACAGTATCATCCTTTTTCATATAACATTTTTAATATTATCAAAAAACATTGGAATTTACTTAAGACTAGTTATCCTACCATTGATGAATTTTGGAGTTTACCCATGCCCTCATATAGGAAAGGAAGAACACTCAGAGATCGATTGGTGAAATCAGACCAATTTTCTCTGCCTGTTCCTAAACTGACATTTTTGGGACCGAAAAACATGGGATCTTTTCCCTGTTTATCTTGTATCCAATGTAACTCTATGATTAAAGGTAAATATATCTCACATCCCCACAAAGGCTTTAATATTCCCATTAAGGGACACTACACCTGCCAATCATCATTTGTGGTATATGCTATTAAATGTCCATGTGGATTATTATATATTGGGGAAACCACCCAAAAGGTAAAAGACCGAATAGCACGTCATAAGTATTCGATTAGAGATAAATTAACACAGTTACCACTTGCTCGTCATTTTGTAGAAAAAGGACACAACGTCTCACAATTAAAATATATGGTATTAGAAGGCATTGAAAGAAACAGGAGAGGTGGTGATCGTGAACTTACCTTGAGGAGACGTGAAGTACATTGGATACATTTCCTTAATACTATCACTCCTAATGGACTAAACACTGATTTGGATTTATATTTATTTATATGATTTATAATTTTTTGATTAATTAATATTTGGGTTTATATTAATTTTTTTCCTTTGGTTTATATTATTTTTCCAATATATATATATTTTGATTTCTTCATGTATATTTAATATCTTAAAAATGTTCTTTGTATGATAAATGTCATTTTTTTTAGACTGACACTGGGATTGCTTCTGGAGAATTTTGAGGCTGTGGCCAGCTGGATTAACCCTTTTTTGTATCTATGGTGTGAAATACTTGAAATTACCTTGTGTGAATTTGATCTGATTAGTAAGCAATTAACCATGTAATTGATTCCATATGTGATGTAATGTGTGAAGTGTTTAAAATCACATGACTTTGATGAAATTGTTAGATATGTTCTGACTTGATCTGAAGAAGGGCGGTAGCATGTAAGCCCGAAACGCACATCCATGTCTGAATACTCTGGTATGTAACCTTTACGAGAAGATTTGAAAAATAAAACGATTTTAAGTGCAGCAAATCTTGAACTTTTTCTCATATATATATATATATATATATATATACATATTGAACATTCTGGTAACTTTATATTTCCTAAAATACAATTAGTATATTTTTGATTCCTACATAACATGCTTCTATAATCCTGTATAAATGTATATCTTTGAAAACAGTTTTTTCTAAACATGCACAAATTATATCTATCGAGCTACACCAAATAATTATTAATGTGAATACATGAATCGTTTCGATATGTGTTCGATGAATATGTGTTACTTTAAGTGCAGGTTAATTCATATCCTTTTATAATCACAATTTGACATCTTTCATAATGTTGGTTAGCTTCTATAAAACACTTCTACAGTATATAAAATTACATTCAGATATATATTTCTTTCTTCTAACACAATCTCTAAATCAACAGAGGCTATAATCATACGTTTCCCTCTGACCTAAGATGGCATTGATAATCTAAACATTATTTTTCATTTATCCCATGTCAACATATAACCTTATTTTTAATATCATGTGTGTTTATAATGCAACCTGCATACAGAGGTTTTCTTGAAATGTCTGGGAAATGGCATATGCATCACTTATGATCAGATATCTATATATGCAGATATATGAGTCAAAATTTATACATGACTTGGTTTGTGAAAATCGGACTTTAGACGGTCTTTTAATGAAGTCAGGATACCAGCCCAGCTGTATCAACAAATTCTTCTTGGGGACTATTCTTGGTCAACATCATCCATTGTTTTAGGACAGCTAGAGTCAACATTAGTATTTACTAAAATCTATTCACAATGGGTTTCTCTGCCATAGTTTTCTTGAACAAAAAGTCCCCATACCGATAGTCTTAAGACACCAGTTTGTTCACTCTCAGCTACTTTGATACCATTGTTCAAATCATTCTGAGTACACATCAGGCATGGTCTTTCATTTCCACAAAGGGCTCATAAAAATTAGAAGGTGGTCAGTTTAGCTATCTGTAGAAATATTCCTATGGCGGGATTGTCTCCTTAAACATCTCTTGTTTGGTTGCGAACAGCATCATTGTTTCTAATTAAACACAAGGCTTGTAAAAAATGGCTAATGTGTTGGAGGCTTTGCACAGCCTCTGAAATAATCTACTTTGCTCTGAAAGGCTTTCATTTGCAAAAGTTCACTTCAATTTTGAGGCCTACTGGACTTTCATATTTCTGCCAGTAAATATTAAATTATTATTATTATTATTTTTTCATAACCCACGACAGTGTCTTTTTCGGAGCTCATGTCCTGATTCCCATCAGATAATTTTTTACATTTGATATTATTGGAATTGTAATAAACTTCATACCTTTATACAAATTTTCATTATCTGTATCATCTTTATTCATTGCTGCAACTCAAAGCCCCTAGGGGTACCTGTTCTTTTTTCAGGTTTTGTACTCAATTCCTATCCATGTTGATATTTAACATTTCCAATTTTGTAAGATTAACTTTTTGATACAATAGTTCTCTGTAATATTTAAGTACTTTCATTATGTTTGGTAGCATTGTTCTAGGACTAGATCCATAAAACAGAATATCATCTGCATATGCTGCCACTTTATGTTCATCTTCTCCTATTCCTTTTATGTCTACACTATTCCTGATATTAGCTAATAAGGGCTCCAATATCAATACAAACAGATGGGATGAAAGGGGACACCCCTGTTTCGTTCCATTGCTTCTGCCTTACTTCCTGGTCATACTTTGGGTCATGACACAGGAAGGAGTTTACCAGCTGAGGGTAGATGATGCAGGGTGTGTGCTAATGAGGTCAGCTGGTCAACTCCTTCCTGTGTCATGACCTAAAGTCTGTCCAGGAAGTAAGGCAGAAGTAATCGAGCAGTGTGAGCTATGAAGAGACTGAGGTGTAGAATTAATGGAAAGCTGTTTTATTTTTGCAAAATTAGTACATTAATGCTATATTGGTACATAGGGGAGCTGGAATTTAGGGGAAAAAAAGAGAAAAAAGGTGAACTTAGCCTTTAAAGTTTCAAGTCCTCCTCCTTATTTTCCTGCCACTGATAACAATAATAAGGCATATTTTACTTCCACTGACACCAATGATGGGGATTATTTTACTCACATGGACACCAATGATGGGAGTTATTTTATCCCACAGATACCAACAATGGGACTTATTTCACTCCTAGCGATATCAAATGATTTTATTTCTGTTTTCATGTGTGCATCACAAGGTAGTGTCAAAAGGGGAAAAAAACTCCCCTAATGTAAAATGCTCACTTGGGGCTTTATCCTGTTTGCAAACTGCAAATGTTTAAAGATATACAGTGCAGAACCAAAGCATCTTCAAAGCAAAAAAAATGCTCTCAGATTCAAGAGGATTTAGGGAGAAGAAAGTCAGGGGGCTCAAGTGGTTTAGAGGGCTATACTTTAAACAAAAAGAGGGATAACTATGAAGGAAAGAATAGAAAAGCAACATGGTTCCAAAAGAGTGACAGTTGAGAACGGTGTGCTAACGAATCGATGGCAGGTTTAGGTTCAATAGAGTTACTTTATTAGAATGATCTCATCCTGCAAGGCAGAAATTGCGTACTATATCTGTAATTGAAGTTGTAGATTTGCATTAAGACCCAGCTACTAATTACAGATAGTAGTTAAAGGCCAGTGTCATTCACTCTGACATGTAGCTCCAATCCCTATGCCATGTTCCTGACTCAGCAACCTCTGAAAGTGCTACAGAAAGTACATTTACAATCCTTTCCTGTTGGCATAGCATAGACAATTGTGTGCCAGCATATATCTCATTTCCAGTGAGGTCCAGTGATACATGGTTATATATCACATATTTCTGGAGAACTGCCTGGATAAAATCCATTAAACCCATCAACCAGTTTGTACAGTTAGGCTAGTTTCAAGATTTCACAAAGCTATGTGCAATACAAGATCAAGACAGAAGTATCATAATGCAAAGTCAAGGACCCAACTGATTCTTTCAAATACAAAACAAAGCCTAACTCAGAAAATATAACAGCTACTGATTGGTTGTATTTTCTTCTCCTATCTCACTCATGTTATTCTGCTGCTGTATTCAAAGAATAAAGCTGGTAGCAGAATTTTGTTTAAATCAACATTAATTTTTGACTGCAGTAACAAAAAAAAAAATTTGTCCTAAACAAACACATTTCTAACAGTGAATGTGGCTTTCATTCAGGAAAGTCCATTCATTACATAATCAAATGTTAAAAGCAAATGAAATTTTAATTTACTTTCAAATGGCATTTGACAAGTAATTGAATGTCCTGATAATTTTTTTAAGAATGTTCATACAAATATTTCTTTGAACATTCTTTCAAACATCTAGTGTATTGCCAGCTTAAAGGAGAAGTTGGTCTGAAGTCCGCTCTCTGCTGATGTCCCTGGCTTGATTGATGCCAGTCTCAGAGTCTCGGCGAGCCGCTGAGATGCTGAGACTGCCGCTCCCCGCCCCGGCTCCTCCATGGCCCAACGCTCCAATGAGCGCTGAGAAGTAGAGCAGAAGCGATGCTGACTGATAGTCAGCATCGCTCTGCTCGGGGAGGAGTGAGAACTGAGCCATCAGTGGTGTTCGATCGCTCGGTTCTCAGTGAAGAGACGCCGGGAGACAGATACAGAGGAAAGTATGATTAGAAAAAAACAAAACATACTTGTATTTTAATGGATTCACCATCAGCAATAAATTTTATTGGAACCATCAGCAATTCATTTTACAAAATCTGTAGCTAAAGCCCAGCAGATATTGGTGGAACAGATCCATACACATAATTTCTTCTCACATCATTCTGTAGAGAAACTACAGTGTCTGTAGATGACTAGGGAAATTTAGCTTGGCACCCTTGTAATCAATGGATCAGGGGTTGATTATTTAGGCTGCACAGTGTTTCACATGCTGCTGCTCTGTTATTTCTCTCATTTTCTAGAGGATTCTAGAATCATAGTAGGAGGAAGAGCATGCAGCCTGAATATTTTTGGGACTCTAGCCAATCCCTTGGGAGGTGTGCCCAGTTGGTAGCTGGAGAGCCCATAAATAGCCCAAGGCCTGGGCAGCAGAGTCAAGTGTTCCTGGGTTCCATTCTATAGGAGGAGACCCCTGTGAGGTAGACATAGGGGTCCCAGCTAAGCATAGCTGGGGGCCTATATGCAAATCCATGTCTGTGAGTTAAGCTGGGTCCAGAGAAGCTCACTGGAGAGAGCCAGGAGGACTTTTTTATTTATTTATAGCTGAATAATTGAACTGTGTTTGCTATTCCTTGATTTATGAATGAACGGAAAGCTCTGCACAGAGCTATTCCTGTTAATTCATTCTTTGCAGCTGAGGCTGCAGAGAAAGGGACCGATGAATCTGTCCTCAGTACATTTCTCTGTCCCAAAAGTCACCAAAGCACCCAATGGGGGTCCTAAAAAATAAAAATAAAATAAATAAATATAATGGTAAAAAAAAATACAAAGGTTGCACTTGTAAATGGGTCTGGCGTTCCACCACTGTGGGGGGACCCCAAGATGGCAGGAAGGTGGCCCACTGCGAGACCGTAATAAAGGGTCCCACGATGGGAGTGGCATGGTTTCTTGCACTGGAGCCCTAAAGGTTCCAGTGCAAGTTAGTGTTAGTTACACCTCAAGTTTGAGCTATGTGATAGACATGCAGGCAGATGTCCGAATTCAGAGGCTTGCCTTTCTCTTCCTTGTATTTGCATTTCCAGCCCTATCTTCTTTCTCTCTGTAAAATTAGTGGGAACATATCTTCCCTTTGGTACATAAAAAAAAAAATTGTATTTTACTTTTCTGTTATTTCACTGGTACTGTATGTATGCGTCCCCTTATTTCTGTGCCACAACTTTTATGCTCTTTTATTTATTAACAAAAACTGTCCCAACCTATTTAAGTACTAAAACCATCCGGCTGACACATGCATATGTTAATTAGGCGTTGGTTCTTTAGAAAGCCTATCTAATCACTAGCAGGATCTGTTACTACATCCCATATTCTGCTTTTTTCATCTTTTTTGGCAGTTAACAGTTACTAGGACAATTTACCATAGGGAGACACTTCTCTAAAACTCTTATACAGCAGTTATATCCATGCAGAGGTTTTATAGCCTGTGGTGACATGCTGCAAAGACTGTACTGGAGAAAGCCCATTTACATAAATTACAATATTTAATATGGTAATTAAAAAAATACCCTCTGTGCGGCCACCTGTTACATTACTTTAATGTATCTGGCAAGACATGAACTCAGAGTTTGTTCATTTGTCTCACACAGGTAGAAGGAAAGCATCAGAGTCTCATGCAAAGATGAATAAGCTAGGAAAGACGTTATTGGCAAACCAGGGAATCCAGTAAAAAGTCCCAGGACTACTGTACAAGCACCACAAGAGACCAAACGTAGCTCATAGCACAGGAGGCCTATGATTGATTGTGGACCACACACTGCCTACTGACACTTATCGCACAGTGCACAAATTACTAAATCTAGATTCCTATTGTTTTATATTAGAGTTTGCGACCTGACTATTTTATAATTTTACAGTGCAGAAAATAAAAATGAGTTCAAGGTTACTTTAGGGCACTATAGACAGTATTAGGTAGATTCACGTACGGCGGCTTTACTTTGTGCGGGCGTAACGTATGTTATTTACGTTACGCCGCCGCAATTTAGAGAGGCAAGTGCAGTATTCACAAAGCACTTGCTCCGTAAGTTGCGGCGGCGTAGCGTAAATTGGCCGGCGTAAGCCCGCCTAATTCAAATGTGGAAGAGGTGGGCATGTTTTATGGAAATTATTTGCGACCTCACGTAAATGACGCTTTGAACGAACGACACATGCGCCGTTTGTGGACGTATCCCAGTGTGCATGCTCAAAATCACGTCGCAAACAGTCAATGCATTCGACGTGAATGTAACCTACGCCCAGCCCTATTCTGAATCGACTTACGCAAACGGCGTAAAACGTGAAAAATACGACGCTGTGCCGACGTCCATACTTAACATTGGCTGCACCATCTTTTTGGTGGTTTATCTTTACGCCTGAAAACGCCTTACGTAAACGGTGTATCATTACTGCGACGGGCGTGCGTACGTTCGTGAATGGGTGTATCTTGCTAAATTAACATATTCTAGGCGTAAATCAGCGTACACGCCCCTAGTGGCCAGCGTAAATAGACAGCTAAGATACGACGGCGTAGGAGACTTACGCCGGTCGTATCTTAGCAACATTTAAGCGTATATTAGTTTGAGCATACGCTTAAATGTACAACGGCGGATTCAGAGTTACTGTACATGAATCCAACTAAATATGATCAACTATGATGGAGCTTTTTCTTACGTCTCTTTAAGAAAGTATATCGTCTTTTTCGTTTTTTCCCTAATAAATATGTAGAAGTTAGGTAAGGAAAAAAACGTACTAAACAATAAATTATACTAAATAAATTAAATTGAATTAAACAAAATAAAGGCGGCAGCTTGAGTGGAATAAACACGACGCACAAGCAAAGAAAAGGAAACTGCGCCAATATTGATAGAGTCTACAATAGTCCTCAGATGACAAGAGGATTGTATGTAAAGGTGGATATCCTCCAGAGCATACACCAATAACTTATAAGTAGATCAGCTCAAAAATTTTCCATAAACCAGAATATTGATCCATAAGGAATGGCTAGAATTAGCACCACAGTGAGTCCACAAATAAATTAAGTGCCCACCACCGTATAAGATTGTCCGCTTACCAAAGGGAAAACATGAATAGGCATTCGGCTATAACCCAGCCGGGGCCTTTGACATCCAGGGAATGGCAATACCAGGAAGCTGACTGACTGTAGTTTCTCTACAGAGAGACCCTTGTTTGGAGGTTATTTACGAATGTCCTTTTTGTGAGCTATGAGATTATGAGACTACGTCTCTATGTACAACTTTTATTTTCGTGCATGTAATTTTCTGAAATAGAAGACGTCCTTCAAATCCTGCTTTGTTGTAAGTGATATTTTTCTGTCAGCACTACAATTGGATGTCTTTTTCTCTTTTTTGAACATAACAAATGCAACAACTGGAACTGTAAATAGTAATTAAACTTTTTTGTAATATATATATATATATTTTTTCACTAGACATATAATTCTCTGATCCTAAGACGTCTGTAATACCCCTTGAAGAAGGATCACAGATACCAAAACGGCTGTCGAGTTGGACTGAGAGTGGTCTTATGTTGTTTATTATTGTATATAAGCTGGATTTGTATACCACACACATGTTTTTTTTTGCTTTTTACTTGACACTATTGTGTTTTCTTTGTATACTCAATAAATTGTTACTTATTTTTTTTATACTCTACCTGTTTGTGTCACTTTAAAGTCCCACCCTTGAGGGGGTTCTTGTGTTTTTCTATATTTATTAGGGATGTGGTGACTTACAAACAGTTACACTTTCAACACTGTGGATTTCTTTTCTCCAATATAAACAGGGTAGCAAATACCCCGTTTTTCTCCTACAATCTTGAAAGTGTGTATTTATACTCTTGTTCTATACCAATTGATATTATCCATGTTGTCAGATCTGTTTTTGTCTATTTTTGTATTATTTGTTTTGTTCCGAAGTTCCAATTGCAGTGACATTTATTGTTTGGTCATATCATGTTTAGATCTAAGGACTTTGAGGGACATATGGCCAGATACAGATTGCAAGCAAAGAAAGAGGCACAAACTTCGGAAATGAATGTATGCTTTTCACAACTATCTAGGGTAGTGGAGAAAAAGGCACATTTGCTTTGGCACATTGAGGGATTCGAACAATACATCAGAGAAGATCTGAATCCGTTAGGTCTTCAAATTCAGATCTTCCCCACCTTTGAAAACATTGAAGACTCTTTTAAGACAAAATGGGAAAAGAATCTCCAACAATGTAGCCTTGGTATGATGAAGCTGCTGATGGAGGAATACTCGACAAGAGTTTCTTTGCTTAATCTGGACATTGATAAAATGTATACACAACTAAAACCCTGTGAGGGCCTTGATGGCTATAAAGCCCATGAGGAGAACATCAAAACCCGTCTGGACCTTTTGGCAAGTAGCACCTTACTTGCGAAGGAACAGACATTCTGGAGAGACAAAATTGCTTTTAAAGAAGCCAAGGCATATCATTGGCATAAAACTAGCAATTTACACACTTGTCAAAAATTCAATAAGAAACGAGATATGGGAGGAAATAGAGGTTCTAATATTTCTTTGAATTCTTCCTTTTCTTCCTTCTCACAGATATCTAATCCTGAAAAGAAAAAATCCTTTAAGAACAAATGGAAATCACCCAACAAAGGATTAAACAAAAAACAACGCACAGTGGAAGCTACTTCGGGTTTCTCTCACGGTGGTAGTATAAGTAACAAGGTACTAGGGTCACGAGGTGGCTCATCTGAGCAATTGGCTTCTGGGACTCTGGGACATGGTGGTACCTATGGCAGAAATTACCACAAACCTATCGAATATGACATCATTGCTGGACCCAACCAAATCCAGCGATACATGCTTAAATATTATCAATCTGTCTGACTATACTATATCATCAGATGAATTATCAGTTCTCTCAAGAGGCCTCAGGTTTTGTCTTGACTCAGATGTGGACAGATTTGAAATAATAAAGGATCTACACCTATTCTCTAGAAAATTGCTTTTAAAAAGCATGTATGATAAAACCAAAATTGCCCCTAAAACAAACAAAATTGATGAGGCTCAACATGAACATGATGTGAATGTATTGGTGGAACTGTCCAAAGACCATGATGATAGAGATTTAATTGATAAAATTGATTTGGAATGCCTGTTAGCGTCCACTATTCCGGAGAAACCGGTAGTGATACCCAAAATTCAATCTTCTTTGAAGAAAAAATCAGACAAATTTACTGCCTTAGGTACAAACATGAACTTGAATGCTTTCCTTACTATGGCATCTAGAGACATCAATAGACAGAATTTTCGTCCAAATAGCTCGCCCAATCTGACTGACAAAGAAAAATTTGCGTTAGATAACTTGATTAAACAGACCCACCTAACCATCAAGCAAGCAGATAAAGGTGGCAACATAGTGATTATGAGCAATTTGCAATACAAAGAAATGTGCTTAAAGATTTTAAACAACAGCGAATGGTACATGAAGATTTCTAGGTCTCAGATTGACAAATTTGATGGAGAATTTTACAATTTAGTCGACAATGCATATGCTAAGAAAATTATTAACATGCAAACGTGGAACTTTGTTAGGACTATACACCCCAGAGTTCCCACATTTTATAGTGTCCCAAAAATTTACAAAATACCTCCCCCCAGACGTCCTATTGTTTCGGGGTGTGGGAGTATTACAGAAAATCTTAGCAAGTTCATAGATGAACAAATACACCCTTACGTCAACAATTTACCCTCTTTTGTCAAAGATACTTTACATCTTCTTCAACAGGTGGATGAGTTGTCTGTTCCCCCCAATGCCCTCCTGGTGGCTGTAGATGTGGAAGCCCTTTACAGCTCCATCCCCCACCGGCGGGTCATTGGAGTGATCAGACATATCCTGTCACAGTCCCATAGGGATAATCGATCATTTGATGATTTCATGCTCTCCACTCTGGAACACGTCTTAACACGTAACGTGTTCTCCTTTGATGGTTCCCACTACCTCCAGGTACAGGGTGTAGCGATGGGGACTTCATGTGCCCCATCCTATGCCAATCTGTACCAGGGGGAGTGGGAACAGGGGTTCTTGTCCGAGGAGGCCCTTTCACCCCTAACTGATCACATCAACTGGAGTTGTTACATTGACGACATTTTCATGGTCTGGACGGGTGCCCCTGAAAAACATTGTTGTCTTACCTTGCAGCCATGAATAACAATACATATAATTTCAAATTTACAATGATGTACAGTGATGTCTCGATTAACTTTCTAGATGTGACCATTCTAAAAGACAAGAGCAGCAAACTTACAAGTGCACTTTATAGAAAAGAAACAGCATGTAATTCCATACTACATGCAGATAGTGCACACCCTATGCCTCTAGAGAAATCTATTCCCTTTGGCCAATATTTACAGCTACGCCCTAACTGTAAGGTAGATGACACCTTCCAAAGGGAAGCTAATGCACTAAGAGATCGTCTACTGAAACGTGGCTATTCTCTAACGTGCCTTAAGAAGGCATTTAGAAGAGCCACTCTCAAACCTAGAAGTGAATTGTTGATTAAAAAACAACAATCTAATAAAGTATTGGCTGATGTGGGCTCAAGTGCTCTACGGATTATTACAAGATTCAGTAGACAGAGTAAACATATCAGTAGGATCATCTCCAAGCACTGGCATTTGCTGAGTGTTGATTCATTGTTAGCTCCATACGTACCATCCAAGCCTCTAATCACCTATCACAAGACGAGGTCACTTAGGCCTTGTACACACGACCGAACATGTCTGCTGAAACTGGCGGACAGAAATCTCCCGCATGCGTCGAATGCATGCGTGGAAGTATTTTACTTCCTGGTTTGCGGACGTGGCGGCATCAACGTCACCGCCACGTCACCGCGCTGTCTGTCCGCGGGGATTTCGGTTTGATGGTGTGTACAACCATCAGACCGAAATCTCCGAGCGGACATGTCCGATGAAAACGGTCCGCGGACCGTTTTCATCGGACATGTCCGCTCGTCTGTACGAGGCCTTAAAGATAGCCTAACTCAGAGTGAATACATGGGAGAATTCCATACAGACCCCTGTAAAAGACCTGGCACCTTTAGATGCAGAGGCTGCAACCTCTGCCAATATATGAACATTAAAAAAATATTCTATTGCCAAACTGAAAACCTTTTAGAACAACTCATTTTGCGAACTGCAAAACAGCGTGAGTTGTGTACTTACTTTCCTGCCATTGCGGGGCTTTCTATATTGGCAAGACCAAATAGCCATTTTTTAAGAGGGTCTCTAGACATATTACCTGCATGAAAAAGGCAGATCCTGATCTTCCGTTGGGTCGCCACATTCGTGACGCCCACGGCAGCAGGATCCCAAAAATTAAATTTCTAATTCTTGATAGATTACATCCAAACAACAGAGGGGGGGATTGGAATAGAATCCTGTTACAAAGAGAAACGAGATGGATAGCCACCCTTAATGCTACTGCAAAGCCTGGTCTGAATGAGATGATCAGTTACCGTCCTTTTTTAAAAGGTTTTTCTTCTGGGGGGTGGGAGGAATAACATCTTTGTATCTTTTCTGCCATATGTCTACGGCTCCTATATTTCATCGTGTTGGGTGTTTATCTGTCTCAGTTTGACATGCTGATAAATATTATCTATTTTCATCTCTGGTTTGTACATTTAACCTCCACCCAACGCACGGGGGGAGACATGCGTACCATCAGATGTCTTTGATATTGGTGGGGTGCAATGCTCCCCTCATTAAATGCAGTGTTTCTGCACTTATGCGCCGGCGCACTCTCGATGCCGACTGTTGTCACTTTGAGGCAGCGTTCGGCGTGTTGGGTGTGAAGGGCCTTTCCCCCTCTCCCCCCTCCACCTTTTTTTTCTTCCTACTTATCCCCATTTAGCTGTTGCTGTTTGCTGTTGTGGGCTGATTTCAACCATAACAGCAATCACATGGGGCCAGATCCACAAAGAAGTTACGTCGGCGTATCTATTGATACGCAGCGTAACTTCTAGGATGCGCCGGCGTATATTTTTTCTGTATCCAGAAAGCAAGATACGCCGGATTTTTGCTTAGATACGACTGACGTAAGTCTCTTATGCCGTCGTATCTTAGTTGCATATTTACGCTGGCCGCTAGGTGGCGCTTCCGTAGATTTCCGCATAGAATATGCAAATTAGGTAGATACGATGATTCACGAACGTAGGTGCGCCCGGCGTATCTATATGTGTCGTTTGCGTAAGGCATCGGACCGGCGTAAAGTTAGCCCTGCTATAGTGAGGCATATGCAATGTTAAGTATGGACGTTGGGACAGCGTAAAATTTTCCGTCGTTTGCGTAAAACGTTCGCGAATAGGGCTTTGTGTAAGTTACGTTCACGTCGTCTAGGCATTGAGCGGGCGTAATTTAATTTAAAAATTCGACGTGATACTGAGCATGCGAGGGCATGCGCCATTCGAAAAAAGCGTCATTTGTGTGGGGTCATGCTTAGTTTACATAAAACACGCCCCCCTGTTCCTCATTTGATTTAGGCGCGCTTACGCCGGCACATTTAGGCTACGCCGCCATAACTTTAGACGCAAGTGCTTTGTGAATACAGCACTTGCCTCTCTAAGTTGCGGCAGCGTAGCGTAACTACGATACGCTACGCCCGCTCATATTTACGCCTATCTACGTGAATCTGGGCCATTGTGGCACAATAGGTCTGGTCTGCACTTCATAACCATATTATTTACTATCTGTATGAAGTACTTTCTGCCGGTTTGAGTATGTTTTTTGCTTTCCTTGATCAGGATTGTTGTCATTGCAATGATTTTTGTCCACACGTCATCGCGGTGCGACGTTTTTACCGCAATGACGTCATTACACATGACGTCATTCACGCGCATGCGCCCACGGCGTTGATTGGCTATATATAGGCAGAGCAGACGCCACTGACTCAGATGTCACGGCGCCTGCCGTGGAATAGGACGAGACCCTTGTTACAGGTAACATTAGGTTTTTCTGTTTAGTTGGAACAACCATTCACTAGGGGAGGGATGTCCTTCTCTTCTTTTTTTTTAATTATACCCATTACTTAGGGGTTTATTATTCACCACACTGGAGGTTAATTATATACATATATACACGTATTTCACAGATCATTGCGATAGTGAAGATAACTATTTTCCTCTTGCTAGAGGACTACTGTGGACGCTATTTACGTTTCTATATCCCAGTGAGATCCTCTTTGGAGCCCATTTTTTCCTATTGTTATTCCATGCTAAATCTCCTTCTGTGGTAGGTTGTTCGATATATTTTTCTCTTTTCCCTTCCTTTCCACCCTATAATAATAAAAAAACTTGTTAGTCACAACACATCAAAGTGACTTTTCCCTCTATATATAATATTTTATTCCCCCCCCCCCCCTCCGTTATTATTTTTTTTCTTCACAGGGAGAGACCCTTGTTTGGAGGTTATTTACACATGTCCTTTTCGTGAGCTATGAGATTATGAGACTACGTCTCTATGTACAACTTTTATTTTTGTGCATGTCATTTTCTGAAATAGAAGACGTCCTTCAAATCCTGCTTTGTTGTAAGTGATGTTTTTCTGTCAGCACTACAATTGGATGTCTTTTGCTCTTTGTTGAACATTACAAATGCAACAACTGGAACTGTAAATAGTAATTAAACTTTTTTGTAATATATATATATTTTTTCACTAGACATATAATTCTCTGACCCTAAGACGTCTGTAATACCCCTTGAAGAAGGATCACAGATACCAAAACGGCTGTCGGGTTGGACTGAGAGTGGTCTTATGCTGTCTATTATTGTATATAAGCTGGATTTGTATACCACACACATGTGGTTTTTATGCTTTTTACATGACACTGTTGTGTTTTCTTTGTATACTCAATAAATTGTTACTTATTTTTTTTATACTCTACCTGTTTGTGTCACTTTAAAAGTCCCACCCTTGAGGGGGTTCTTGTGTTTTTCTACTTTCAATACAGATGGACTTCAGCGTGCCCTCCTTCAACATAACATAACATGCGGTCCGTGGAATCATACCTCCAGCACACTCAGCTCTCTGCAACAATAAATGGCTGCTCCTAAATGGTAATCATTTCTAAAGAGATGCAGACCTTGCAGCTTTTCTCATTATATCCCTGCAAATTAATTATGCTAATTAATAATGAAAAAGTCACTCCTATTCAGAATCAGTATCCATAAATCAAATAGAAGAACAAACAGCATTTTCTTCAGGACAGAAACAGGTAGAACTCTTCAACAGTTTGTTAACATCCCAGCAATGCACAACACACATCTATCACCCAGAGGGGATTGTTCCTAAAATATCAAACTTAAAATTTAACCTTTTTGAAGTCTATCAAATTTTGATAATCAATTCTGACAATTTTTATGGCTAAATTAAAGGGGATGGGGAGCTGGGTACCACCACGAGGGAAAATTATTTAAAAACACAGTACAGGGGGGGAATAAGGTTCTTTATTCTGACATCACATATTTTGGATGTGTAATTGATATGTTTACTTTTACATTATTGCTTGGCTTAAATACAGCAGCACCCAATCTGATGAATTACGAACTGGAAGGTTATTTTGGCTGCAACGCCTTATTTTTTATCCATCAATAATAGGCCCGGACAGAACATTGGAACTAGCAACCTCAGCAGACCAAAAAGCTGAAAGTTTCCCCTTAGAAAAAACCTAAAGCCCTTAACTTGTCCAGTGGAATTTTGTTATAGTATATCCAGTATATAAATGACACAATAGCCTATAGATATTCCTTGATGGTTTCAATTTATCAATATTGTATAATGTTGTTTTTTACATCATATTTTGTAATACAATTTGGATATTTTATTTTATGTTTTTTTTTGGCACCTGAGTTTCATCGTATTGTTTGTGAGCTTCTTTTTTTCACAGTGTATTGTTTGTATCTAAGTTTATTAAAATGTCAAACAAAAACAAAAAAACATTTCAAATCACAACCCCATATTCCCTGAACCCCCTCATAATCCTGCATCTCTAATTATTAAATAAATATCTAAAATGTAGACTTCACATGCTACCTTGACTGACACTTTTCAGTTTGGGCCTTAGACTTGGTAGAATCTCTGTCCCAGTGTGGTTCTTGCCTCCCAGGCATACCAGGTGTAAAACAGAAAATCTGAATTTTGCTTGGGCCACTGCATAAGCTCTGGGGTGCTTGAAAGGAGTTGCTGCAGTATATGATGCCTCAGATTAATCTCTCCATAAAGCATGGACACCCAGGAAAGCAACCTACACATTTCTACTCCCTACCTACTGCCTCTCTGCAGCTGCACCAAATGAGCCACCATAGACGTGCACACAATGTGTGCCGGCTGTGCCCAGGTACATCCTAATCACCCCGTGCGCATTGGTGTTATCACTCTGTGCAGCAGCAGGAACATGGGAAAGATCTCCCTTATACCGGCTCTGCCATAAGAGAAGTGTTTATGCTCTTCTCTTTCACTGTGCCGGCAGGCAAAGCAATGTGCTAGGGTCATATATATATGTCTAAAATGGTTGCAGCCAGACTTTGTGGAGGGAGATTTCTGCAGCATATTTGGCAAGTACCGAAACACAGTATATATAAATGTAGCAAACCCCAGAGGGAGCTGCTTTTTTTTGTTCAGTCAGTTACTCTGCCTTTCAACCCCAATGAACTGTCCCAGCCCCTCTGGCACACCTAGCAATGTGATTAATGGAATAACTCAGCAGGAATACACAACACAGTTCTTCTTGTAGTTTACGCGCCGGTGATAGATTAGATTTGAAATGGAGAGCCCGAGCGGAGCAGGTAGTGGCTTTGCGGGGGGGGGGGGTATGGGGTTGCGAGCTGCACCCGAGCCAGTCGGCACATCTGAGGCTGACGCAACGATCCCCTTCTCTCACGGCTCTGATCAGTCTCGGGCAGCGGCTGTCAGAAGCCGCCTCCCCTCCTCCTTTATGCCTATACAGTGCTCTGCATGCAGGAGAGGGGAGGCGGCTTCTCTGCTCGGCTGACAGCCGCTGCCCGAGACTGATCAGAGCCTGAATGGGGGGGGGGTCTGTATTGTAAGAGGGGGGTCTGTATTGTAGGAAGGGGGGTCTCGGGTCTGTATTTTAGGAAGGGGGTCTGTATTGTAGGAAGGGGGGTCTGTATTGTAGAGGGGGTCTTCACCATAGCGGGGGTCTGTACTGTAGCGGGGGGTCTGTACTGTAGAGGGGGTCGGACTGTAGAGAGGGTCTGTACTGTAGGGGGGTCTGTACTGTAGCGGGGGCCTGTACTGTAGAGGGGGTCTTCATTGCAGGTGGGCCTGCACTGTAGCGGGGGCCTGCACTGTAGGGAGGGAGTCTGCATTGTAGGGGGTCTGTGTAACATGTAGGGGGCCCAGAACTGTTAAGGGGGGTGTCTGTGTAACATACAGGCATCTAGAGGTGCAGGGTGCTGTGTAATGTAAAGGGGTCCAGAGGTGCAAGGTGCCATGTAATGTAAAGGGTCCAGAGGTGCAAGGGCTGTGTAATGTAAAGGGGTCCAGAGGTGCAGGGTGCAGTGCAATGTGCAGGGGTCCAGAGGTGCAGTGTAATGTAGAGGGGTCCAGAGGTGCATGGTGCTGTGTAATGTACAGGGGTCCAGAGGTGCAGGGTGCAGTGTAATGTACAGGGGCCCAGAGGTGCAGGGTGCTGTGTAATGTAAAGAGGTCCAGAGGTGCAGGGTGCAGTGTAATGTTAAGGGGTCCAGAGGTGCAGAGTGCTGTGTAATGTAAAGGGGTCCAGAGGTGCAGGGTGCTGTGTAATGTAAAGGGGTCCAGAGGTACAATGGCTGTGTAATGTAAAGGGGTCCAGGAGTGCAGGGTGCAGTGTAATGTAAAGGGGTCCAAAGGTGCAGGGTGCTGTGTAATGTAAAGGGGTCCAGAGGTGCAGTGTAGTGTAAAGGGGTGCATGGTGCTGTGTAATGTAAAGGGTCCAGGGGTACAAGGGCTGTGTAATCTAAAGGGGTCCAGAGGTGCAGGGTGCAGTGTAATGTAAAGGGGTCCAGAGTTGCAGGGTGCTGTGTAATGTAAAGGGGTCCAGAGGTACAAGGGCTGTGTAATGTAAAGGGGTCCAGAAGTACAGGGTGCAGTGTAATGTAAAGGGGTCCAGAGTGCTGTGTAATGTAAAGGGGGCCAGAGGTGCAGGGTGCTGTGTAATGTAAAGGGGGCCAGAGGTGCAGCGTAGTGTAAAGCGGTCCAGAGGTGTGGTGCTGTGTAATGTAAAGGGGTCCAGAGGTGCAGGGTGCAGTGTAATGTAAAGGGGTCCAGAGGCGCAAGGTGCTGTGTAATGTAAAGGGGTCCAGAGGTGCAGGGTGCTGTGTAATGTAAAGGGGTCCAGAGGTGCAAGGTGCTGTGTAATGTAAAGGGGTCCAGAGGTGCAGGGTGCTGTGTAATGTAAAGGGGTCCAGAGGTGCGGTACTGTGTAATGTAAAGGGGTCCAGAGGTGCAGGGTGCAGTGTAATGTAAAGGGGTCCAGAGGCGCAAGGTGCTGTGTAATGTAAAGGGGTCCAGAGGTGCAGGGTGCTGTGTAATGTAAAGGGGTCCAGAGGTGCAAGGTGCTGTGTAATGTAAAGGGGTCCAGAGGTGCAGGGTGCTGTGTAATGTAAAGGGGTCCAGAGGTGCGGTACTGTGTAATGTAAAGGGGTCCAGAGGTGCAGGGTGCAGTGTAATGTAAAGGGGTCCAGAGGTGCAAGGTGCTGTGTAATGAAAAGGGGTCCAGTGGTGCAGGGTGCTGTGTAATGTAAAGGGGTCCAGAGGTGCAAGGTGCTGTGTAATGTAAAGGGGTCCAGGGGTGCAGGGTGCAGTGTAATGTTAAGGGGTCCAGTGGTGCAGGGTGCTGTGTAATGTAAAGGAGTCCAAAGGTGCAGTTGTGGAGAGAGGGGTACAACTCACCAAATATTTATTCCATCCACAGAAGTGCTTTAATTCTGAACATCAAGTTACAGCAGATGACAGGATACAACAGATGAATAGGTTGTGGTATTTATGCGGTCAAAAGATGATACTGCCTGTAGCTTACTATGTAGAATACATGTGTCCTGCTACATGTGGCCTGTAGCTGCCTCCATTACACAGGAAATACAATCACAGGAAGAAAGGGTGGAGCATTACATACAAAGGAAGTGTGTTATAACATCAGGGAAAAGACACGTAAAAAACAAATGCATTACAAAAAAAGGTCAATAGATGGCAGCATGTGAATTAAACATAAACGTGCATAGAAAATGGTTCAGAGAAACAATTAGGTAGATTCACAAAGAGTTAGGCCGGCTTATCTACAGATAAGCCGACCTAACTCTGAATCTAAGCCGACCTATGTTTAAGTGTATTCTCTAACAGAGATACACTTAAACATATCTAAGATAGAACGGCGCAAGCCGTCCTATCTTAGATTGCAATGTTTCTTTTGGCCGCTAGATGGCGCTTCCATTGCGGCCGGCGTAGATTATTTAAATGAGGGGATACGCCGATTCACGACCGAACGCAAACGTACGCCAGGCCTACTCCGTCGAATTACGTTGTTTCCGTAAGGGATAGGCCGCCTAAAGTTAGAGCTATGCTCTAGTGGCCTAGCCAATGTTAAGTATAGCCGCCGTTCCATTTCGAAATGTTAACGTCGTTTGCGTAAGTCGTCCGCGAATCGGGAGTTACGTCATTTACGTCCGCGTCGAAATCAATAGGCCCGTACGGCCTACTTAGCCGCAATGCGCACTGGGAAATGTAGTCGCCCGGCGCATGCGCAGTGTAAAAAAACGTCAAAAAACGTGAGGTCAAGCCTCATTTCAATACTACACGCCCCCTCCCAGTCATTTGAATTAGGCGCCCTTACGCCCGCTCGTTTTAGGCTACACCGCTGTAGATTAGCAGGTAAGTGGTTTGAGAATCACTAATAGCCTAACTAATAGCCTAACTAATTTATGGCGGTGTAGCCTAAAAAGACTAGGCTAGGCCGCCCTAAAGTTAGGCAATTGTACGTGAATCTACCCAAATATATATAAATTATATGCCCCATTGGGGCGGCATAACAAATTATATGAGCAGACTGCAGTTCCTCTTTAACACTGTTGCATTCTCAGGAGCTGTGAGGCTAAGTGCAAGGCTAGGCAAGAGACTGGGGAGGAGCTTTCAGCCTCAAGATGATCTTTGCTGAAATCTGATTGTCTGCTTTTATTAGCACAGATGCTTCTCTTTCCTTTCAGTGTTATTTTTAACCTCCCCTGGTTTGTAAAAGAGAAAAGGACAAATCCCAGAATTCAATTGCTTTACTTGACTTTGTGTGTCTCTAGATATCTTTTAACACCACAAGAATGAAAACATCTTAAAATATAATAGTAAAAAGGTCAAGTCTGAGCATGTAGGGCCTTTTACTAAAAATTGAGAGTGGGTGACAAAGAGAAGGCTAATTTATTAAATACTTTCTTCAGCTCTGTGTAAAGGAGCATGGGGGAGCTCGTGTCCATAATACGGGTGGTAGTGGCACAGCCCCAAATGATCCACAATGGCTCAAAAGTGGTATGATCCAAAAATATTTATACAGAATAAAAGGTGGATAGAGCACCTGGACCAGATGGTATACACCCACAGATCCTAAAAGAATTGAGCTCTGTCAATTTCAAAGCCATTGTTTCCAATTTTTAGGGACTCATTAATGACTGGAATTGCACCAGGCAAGCACCTAACTTCCTTTGACACTTCCACATGATTTCCTAAAGAAACACCTCTTACAATTGAATCAACAAGAAGATGACGGGCCAGATTCACGTACCTGGGCGCATCTTTGTGCGGGCGTAGCGTATCTTATTTACGCTACGCCGCCGCAACTTAGAGAGGCAAGTGCAGTATTCACAAAGCACTTGCTCCGTAAGTTGCGCGGTGTAGCGTAAATTGGCCGGCGTAAGCACGCCTAAAGTAGGAAGCAGGTGGGCGTCATCTATTTAAATTAAGCGTGACCCCATGTAAATTAATGGCCAGTCGAACTGGGCATGCGCGCGCTTGCTCAGAATCACGTTGCATATACTCCCTAAGATACGTTGGCGCAATGCCTACGACGTAAACGTAACTTACGCACAGCCCTATTCACGTACGACTTACGTAAACAACGTAAATTTCGTCGGTCGTTCCGACGTCCATACCTTAACATGACTTACCCCTGCTTTATGAGGGGTAGAGTTACGCCGGTCGTACGCCTTATGTACATTAATACGTCGGGCGCAAGTACGTTCGTGAATCTGCGTATTTAGGTAATTTGCATATTTATAATGGGAACGCCGAATGCATCCAGCGTTACTATGCGCCCACGATACGCCGGCGTAGGCAAGTTACGTCGGACGGCTGAAGCCATGTTTTTGGACGTATCTTGCTTTGTGAATCGGCGTAAAGATGCGATGGCGCACATTTGAAATTACGGTGGCGTATCTGGAGATACGCCGGCGTAGAAGCTTTTTGAATCTGGCCCTAAGACTGGGATGTCATTAAAGTTCATGTTTGATAATATTGTGTACAGTGTTATATTACAATTCGTTTTCAACTAGGAGGGTTAAAGATACCATTAAAGATAATAGTTTCTTGGATCTAGAGGTGACATATGGAGCTTCCTACTGTGTGTCTGTGAAATGATTTATTGAGGCAGTAAATAGCATTTGGGAAGTAATTAGGATGACATGAAGGTGTATAGATTTCAAGTATCTCTGGCACATAGTTGGTGCCTGTTAAAAACGTAAAAGAAAAGTATGGACTTTAAAAAATAAAAGTATACTTACATAGGTGGATGCAGCATCGAACCGATGCTACATCTGTCCCTTTGCTGGCTCTGCAGTGAGAACTGAGCCATCAAACACAGCTGATTGCTCAGTTCTCCCCATCGCTCTGAGCAGAGAGCCATGACTGTCATTGGGCTACAGTGGGGCTCTCAGTGTATTGCCCATCAGTGCTGCTTAGCAGTGCATCCTCAGTTATGGTCCTATTTCCCCCCTTGGAGCACACACAGCCAGGCACACAGCATTTCCTGCATTCTTCCACTGGCTCTAAAAGTACAGACTGGGGAATTTGTTTTTGTCTTTTGAGAAAATGAACTGGGATGGGGAAAGGGAACATGAGATATCCCAAAACTGCAGAACTGGATAATTCTTGGATGCACTTTACAAACTGCTGGCTGTACAGAAAAGCCTGGAGCAATAGAATGTAATTTGCATATGCGCAGGGCGGTCATGACAGAGTTAACAGGGGAAGTAAATTTAGGTAGGAGGTGCTGTGGGAGTTTTGTAAGGGAGGGGTTAGGAGGCAGATAAAAGCTGGCCCCTCCCTATGAGAGGCAAGCACAGCGCGGGGGAAAGTTCCTACCCACCCTCCCTACTTTGATGGGGGGTATGTTTGTTTGTCTTGTTTTTTCTGTTTTACTTTTGATAGGGTACTGGATCATTGGATGTCGTGGCAGTAGCGGGTGTTGGTCTTGGCAGGAGAGGGAAGATTTTGCAGAAGGAGGAGTTTTTGGGCACCTATCGTTGCTATGGGTCCCGATCATGGTTTCCAGCTAACGGTGGTAATGGGGGCACTGCGGTCAGTCGCTGTCGGCTGGAGGCCTATCAATACACTGGGAAGGTACCGCAGTGCATTATGGTTTTCCCCACATAGCGGTATAGAGTTCCTGCTTAGACCAACACTAGATAGATTTATGGTTTGTTAACAGATGTTTATGTTATTTTGTTATTTATATATATATTTATATATATATATGTTTAATAAAATAAGGCTGCTATGGCCTTTTATAACTCCAACACTGGTGTTGTGACACGCACAGCACTATCAAGTGCCTCATGCGCTGTGGCATTAAAAGAATGTTATGTCTCTCATTTTTTAGTCCAACAAGACTGTCTATTACTCTGAAATTCCTCTAGTGCCGTTCTATGGAAGCAGTAGGTTTAAAAAGCACACCAAATGCTTAAAATAACTTCTTTATTAACTTCACCTTTCTTCATAAATAACACTGCTGCTTTGCAGCAGACCGTCCATGTACAAAACACGTGTTGAATAAAGTATAACAGAAATGGCGGTTTAAACATTCAATTTTGTCGTTTAACATAAGATGGTGGATGATGGGGTGAGTATTACCGCGCTTACCACGAGAGTGGGGGAAGGGGGAGAGAGAGGGGGTACAGCTGCTGCACTGGATGGTGTATCAAACCAGAAACAAATGAAGAATAAAGGGGTAGTGCTGCGCTATGAATGGGAAATGGGGTAACGTGCAAAGGAAGTGTGGCAAATCCTTATATATGGAAAAAAAATATACTCTGACTGGTGATCATAAGTAACAATAATAAAGAATGGTAGTGGTAAATTCTAACAAGTACCCGTGTTTCCCCGAAAATAAGCCCTGGTCTTATATTAATTATGCCAACAAAAGACACAGTAGGGCTTATTTTCAGGGTAGGTCTTACCATGTAATATGCTGTCTTCTCTCCCCCCACTCTCTCCCTGCCTGACAGGAATCCCCAGTGTGTTCTAAGTTAAAATGCTTGTAAAATCCTATAATCCACTCTATTACAATATTATATAATGTACAATGTGTGCGTTTCTGTAATATAATTGTGCCAAATACTTTTGTTATAGCGCCGCTCTGCACTTCTGTTACCCACCGGAGCTGTCTTCCCCGCAATTATATTACAGAAACACACACATTGTACATTATAAACTACTGTAATAGAGTGGGTTGTAGGATTTTACAAGCATTTTTAGCTAGGGCTTATTTTCGGTGTAGGGCTTATATTGCAGCCCTCATGGAAAATAACGCTAGGTCTTATTTTCAGGGTAGGTCTTATTTTTGGGGAAACAGGGTAAATAACATCAAAATAAATGTGATACAATGCAGCCAAGGCTAGCTGCCAAAATGTAAAGTATTACAAAGTGACAGTGCAAGTGTCATATAAAGTAGTAAAAAATGTACTGATACACAATAGGGTGTACAACGTGCCAAGTATAACACACAACGGTGATTGTAATAGACTAGATTAAATGTCCATGCAGCAGATAACTGTAAACGTAACAACAGGCAAAGTCCAAAGTAAAAGTGCTGGTGTAGATGCCAAAGTGACGTGAAGAAAGGTTGATTTCAGGTGTTTTCTTCAGAAAAAGTGAGGATGTCCCCTTACCTTACTGCTGTAAGGTAACAGCACATCCTCACTTTTTCTGGCAGCTAGCCTTGGCTGCATTGTAGCACATTTATTTTGATGTTATTTACTTGTTAGAATTAATAAGATAAGATGGTGGATATATTTCTTTCTTCAGTATTTACACTCTCTCTGTAAGTTATTAAAGCATTCTCTAATTTCTCTGAGGCCCCGTACACACGACCGAGTTTCTCGGCAGAATTCAGCCAGAAACTCGATCGGAGCTGGATTCTGCCGAGAAACTCGGTCGTGTGTACACTTTTCAGCGAGGAAGCCAACGAGGAACTCGTCGGGCCAAATAGAGAACATGTTCTCTATTTCCTCGTTGTTCAATGAGGAATGTTGGCCCGCCGAGGATCAACACTGAACTCGACGAGGAACTCGATGTGTTTGGCACGTCGAGTTCCTCGGACGTGTGTACGGGGCCTGAAAGGTATAATTCTGTGGTTTGCAACTTGGTTTGCAGGGTTTGGTGAGGTTGCTTTAGTTTGTGAATTAGTTTGGTTAGGCTAGTTTGTTTGGTTAGATGAGTTTGCTGAGTTTGTTTGCTTAGGTTAGTTTGATTTGTTTAGTTTGGTGGAACTACAAGTGAACACACAACTAGTTCCCAACAATGCAGACTCGGTCTGTGCCCACCAATGCAGCCTCTGCCTGTGCCCATCAATGCAGCCTCTGCCTGTGCCCATCAATCAAGCTCTATACCTCTATTTAATCTAGTGGTGCTTTTTATTTTATCCAATCTCAGAGGAATAATGTTTCCAGCCTGCTCATATTTCCTTAAATTTATCCTGTTTATCTTTAACTGCATGTACCCATCTTTCGGGCCCCCCTTATTAGGTTGACCTTTTTCTTCCATTCCAACAGGGTAGGACATCGGGTCTGTTTCCATAACCTGGGAATCAATCATTTCACTGCATTCAATAAAAGCGGGGGTAATGATTTTTCTATATGATTTAATAGATCTGGGGGTCCCATAGAACAAAAAATGTAATGGTGTTGCCTCCATGGGGTCCAGGGTTAGTTTCTTGACCCATTGGATAATCGCCTCCCAAAACGGTCTGATCTTGGGGCACTCCCACCATATATGAAGATAGGTGTCCTTTTGTTCACACCCTCTCCAGCATCTAGCATCGGCCGTCGGGTACATCTGGGCCAGTCTGGCTGGAGTCCGATACCACCTAGCCAGAAATTTGTATGACATTTCTTGTACCTGGGTACTTATAGAGGTGGAATGTGTCGGGTCGATACATTTCTTAATTTGTACAGTGGAGAAAATCAGATTTTATTCTCCCTCCCATTCCCTAATAAAATAGGGGACTGTAATATTTTGGGCCCCTGGAACCAATCTGTACATTTGCGACAACAAATGTCTGTCATTTGGCATATGGACACACATGGACACACATAGACTCAAATGTAGTAAGTGAGTTTTGAGACCTCAGTAAGGATTTTAATTTATTAAAAAAACACTTAATTTGATGGTATCTCCACTCACCCATTAGCACATTCCCCAATGTCGACGCTAGCTCCGGAAGAGAGGTTAACCTTCCCCATGGGGCAAATTTACCACATGTCCTATCACCATCACTCCCCCATGCTCCCAGACATTCCACCTCCCACGGAGGAAACCAGGGGAATCCCTCCAGTGGGGTCAGGGGGAATATCGGGGGGAGGCATATTCCCTGGATTCAGTTTATCCCATACCAATAAGGAATTACGGGTTAAAGGAGATGGCAGTCTTGGTCTGTGCTAATCAATGCAGACATGTTCTGTGCAAACTAATGCAGATGTGGTCTGTGCCCACCAATGCAGCCTCGGTCTGTGCCCACCAATGCAGACTTGTCTGTGCCCACCAATGCAGCCTCAGTCTGTGCCCATCAATGCAGTCTCAGTCTGTGTCCAGCAATACAGCCTCGGGTCTGTGCCTATCAATGAAGCCTCGGTCTGTGCCCACCAATGCAGCCTCGGTTTGTGCCGACCAATACAGCCATGATGACGTCACTCCCGTGCATTCGTGCAGGAGCTGCCATTCACGGCACAGGGCTGGCCGTTCCTTCAGAGCTCGGGAGCACGCCCGCAAGTTAACCCCCCAGGGAGAGCACTTCTCCCAGGGGGTTTACTGGTACGAGAAGGAGCCGCGAGTGCCGTTGGGGAACCCCAGAAGAAGATGATTGAGGCCATACTGTGCAAAACGAACTGCACAGTGGAGGTAAGCATGATATGTTTGTTATTTAAAAAAACAACCCCTTTAAGTATTGCTCATGCTGGTTCCTAAACCTATACATAAACTTCAACAGCATCTAATAGCATCATCTGTTGATTATATAAATGTTTTAATATATTTATTTCTGGGCAGCACTGTATGCACTGCTTACTATCACTCACTTATTTATACATCAGCTTTGGTTGAAGGGTGAGGGTAGATATTTTTGTATTTTCTTTTTAAACGTCTTATGCCCTGTACACACGATCAGAATTTCCGATGGAAGAAGTCCGATGGACCTTTTCCATCGGATTTTCCGATCATATGTTGCCCCATCAGAGTTTTCTCATCGGAAATTCTGATGAATTCCATTGGAGTTTAGATATAGAACATATTCTATATTTTTCTGATGGAATTCCGTTGGAATTCCGATGTGATTTGGCCAGGAAAAAGTCTGATCGTGTGTACGCGGCATTAAAAGGATAGTTTATAACGTTTATCCTATGTTTCTATGGTCTCGTACACACGACCGAGGAACTCGTCGTAAATGAAACATTGTTTTCCTCGACGAGTTCCTTGTTAGGCTTGTCGAGAAACTTGACAAGCTTTCTTTGCGTACACACGATCAAGACCAAATCTTGTTGTTCTCAAACGCGGTGACGTACAACACATACAATGGCAGGGGAAGTTCGATTCCACTGGCACAACCCTTGGGGCTGCTTTTGCTAATCTCATGTTACTGCGTGTTAAGTAAAAGTTTGTTAAGAGACGATTCACACTTTTCAGTCTGTTACAGTGTGACAAATGTGCTATCTCCATTACAAACGCTACTTTTACCGAAGGTGCGCTCCTGTCTCATACTTTATTCTCAGCATGCGCGGGTTTCTTAGCATACAGACGATCGTGTTTCTCGTCGTAAACCAGCCTGATGAGAAACACGACGAGGAAATTGAGACTCCCGACGAGAAAAAAGAGAACTTGCTCTTTTTTTCTCATCGAGATCCACGACAGTTTCCTCGATGAAAACCATACACACGACCGTTTTCCTCGGCAAAAAAGCTCTGCCACCAAGTTTCTTGATGGATTCTGTAGAGGAAAACGGTCGTGTGTACGAGGCCTCAAAGTTTAACCACTAGAGCACCGGGCCATCGTCAAATGACGGCTCCACGGTGACTCTGAAAATTCAACAGGACGTCAATTGACGTCCTGTATTCTTGCGGCCACTGGGGGGCGCGCAAGCGCGCCGGCGGCGGCGCGCAAGCGCGCCCGGCACGTCCCCGAGATGCCGATGCGCGTGGATGGCGGTCGCGATGTCCGCCAGGCACTCGGAATCGGCGGCTACAGGGACAAGACGTGGAGCTCTGTGTGTAAACACAGAGCTCCACGTCCTGTCAGGGGAGAGAGGAGAACGATCTGTGTCCCTTGTACATAGGGACATAGATCGGTCACCTCCCCCAGTCACCCCCCTTCCCCCACAGTTAGAACACAATTTAGGTATACATATTAACCCCTCCCTCACCCCCTAGTGTTAACCCCTTGAATGCCAGTCACATTTATACAGTAATTAGTGCATATTTATCGCATTAATCGCTGTATAAATGTGAATGGCGCCAAAAACGTGTCAAAAGTGTCCGATGTGTTCGCCGCAATGTCACGGTGACAGTAAAAAAATCGCAAATCGCCGCCAATACTAGTAAAAAAATTAATAAAATAAAAATGCCATAAATCTATCAGCTATTTTGTAAACGCTATAACTTTTGCGCAAACCAATCAATATATGATCATTGCGATTTTTTTTACCAAAAATATGTAGAAGAATACATATCGGCCTAAACTGAGGAAAAAAAACTTTTTTTTTTTTAAAAAAATTGTGATATTTATTAAATAAAAAAGTAAAAAATAGTGTTTTTTTTTAAATTGTCACTCTTCTTTTGTTTATAGCGCAAAAAATAAAAACCGCAAAGGTGATCAAATACCACCAAAAGAAAGCTCTATTTGTGGGAACAAAATGATAAAAAAATTGTTTGGGTACAGTGTAGCACGACCGCGCAATTGTCATTCAAAGTGCGACAGTGCTGAAAGCTGAAAATTGGCTTGGGCAGGAAGGGGCGCAAGTGCCCGGTATGGAAGTGGTTAATAGAGAAAAATGGGCAAGCAGTAAGAAAGCGTCGGTACAAGATTTCTGACCCAACTGTGCAGAACTGTATATGTCTGACCTTTGCTCTAGGTCTGCTCTTTGGGGAAAGGACAGCTTAAATGTGAAAAGGGGTATTCTAAATCCATGATTTCTTTAGGTCTCATATCTTGTTTACATGTCCGTTATGATAATGGAAAAGTGATATATACAGTCTGGTATCCATATTGGCTGCTCAGTGTGCCACATGCCAAAAATGTAACTAGAGTCATAGCAGATTATAGGAAACACAAGGGGCCCAGAGCTGTCTAATAATTTACACCAGTAGCAATAGCATTTGTCAAATACATTTAGATATAATTAATGTGTATGTACTTCAAGAATCCTTATAGGATTGCTATGAATGCAATTAGTATTCTTCATCATTTGAAGAATTGTCTTGGTGATGGAGATTAGAGAAGCAAGGGGGTATCGCTAATGGTTTTGTTATGGGGCTCCATCACTTACAGTGGCAGCCTTCGACAAAACCCCAACATCCTCTTTATTCCATTCACAATCTGTGTTATAAGGTTTAGCCACAAGAGGGCGCTAGAACATAACTGATGGTAAGACTAAGCCACAGTTGGATTACATACAAAATGACATGATTTCTATTTCCTGCTATTTTATTCAAATGAAATCTTTCCATCATTCCTCATGCATTTGAAACAGCTTTATGTCTCAATGACCTAAAAATTTCCAGCTACATATTGTAGGACAATTTTCATTTCTTGCTTGTATAGTGACTCATGTTTTACTTGATACCCCTGGAAACTGCTTTTATTTCAATTACAAGGCTGTGAAAATTGTCAGGTTTGCATTAACCTTTTACAATGCGTCACAGTACTGGAGTAGCCAGCAATCTGAGCTTGTGTACAGGGTTCATATGGTTTTCTGGCTATTAGGAACTGTGTCCAGCACTCCCGCTTCCCCTGTCAGGGTGATAAATGTCCTCTTATTTCACATGAAAATTAGATTCTGCCCTCTCTAGCAAATGTTGCAATTTCAGCGCAAAGATACACTGAGTTACAGCCAAGTGTTATTCTAGTCTGCAGCAAGGGCAGCCCCAGTAAACGGTTTAACACTATCGGAACTGTGTCAGACAGGCCGCTATGACCCGATGCAATGAATGACAGGATCGCCTTAACCAAAACATATATACATAAACCACCAAATCCTGCGCAAAAAATGATATTTAATATAGCTCAGTGGTTGTCAAATTACAAGCTATAGGGGGGCCTCAGCTGTGGCCTCTGATGTCACCAATAGGCTGCACATACTGTTCGGTATATATAATGTTAGAGCGAACCGCCAAAGACTACAAATCATGATCAGACACTAAGGACGTGCTGCAGGATTGCTGGAGACATGCTGCGGAAAACAGCGACAGACTCAGTTACATGGGGCTAGTAGCAATCACTTTGATAATCCCTTTACAAATCCATGCTCCTACCCCCACCACTGATGGCTGAAGTCCAAGGGCCACTGAACAAGTTCCAAAGGGCTGCATGTGGCCCTGGGGCCTTAAGTTGGTCGCCAGGATACAGCTCTATGTATTTTGAAAAATATCATGCACAATGCTACCACCGTTCAGATATTCTTCTGAATCTATTGCATGTTTATCTGGCAGTGTCATGAAAACCTCTATTATGTAAACAAGTATATGACAGTTATGTCATTTATGTAAAGCCATTCTTTAATCTATATGTTTGAACAATAACATAGAAGCTAGCAGGTTGCTTCCAGCCATTGTTCTTCTTTCTATACCAGTATTGATGCGATGCTCTGGTGTTGAAGTCTAACCTGTCATTAACGACAGCTGCTGAAATAAAAGGTATAATAATAATGAGAGACCATACATGGATTTACTAATAAAAGAAGACTTTATTGTAGATAGAGCAGTGATAAGAAAGGAGAGCTGTACCTGGTGTCACGTAAATGAGTCAGGGAATTGCTGTTGGTGTTAAGGAAACAGTTAGCACAAGAATGAAGAAAGCAAGTCTTCTTTGTTTATCTGTAATCTATATTGTATTGAATCATTTGCAGTGTTCTCCTTGTGTCTGAGACCTAAATTCTTAATATCCTTGCCACCCTTCCAGACCCCACTGAACTTAGTGGGCATCATGCCCATGGGTGTCCGCTGAAATTTTTTCAGAGGGGGGTGCTTCGGCAGCAGCGATACACAGTCGCATTTTACCCTGTCGCATCTTACCCTTGCTTTGAACCTCTAGCGCGGGTTAAAAGCGCCCCACCCCACATTAAAATGTAAAAACACCCCACTGTGCCCCCTGCATCTTTCAATATCGCTTTGTCACTACTGTGTACCCCCTCTCCACAACTGCACCTCTGGACCCCTTTACATTACATGGCACCCCACAGCTCTGGACCCCTTTACATTACACAGCACCCTGCATCACTGGCCCCCTTTACATTACACGGCACCCCACAGCTCTGGACCCCTTTACATTACACAGCACCCACAGCTCTGGACCCCTTTACATTACACAGCACCCCACAGTTCTGGGCCCCTTTACATTACAGAGCACCCACAGCTCTGGACCCCTTTACATTACACAGCACCCCTTTCCCTTGATTGAAACACTACACTATATTGACAGTATATTTATTTCAGTTCAAAAAGAGGAACCTTTTGGAATGAGGGACAAATGGATTTGATTCCAGAAGAGGGACAGGCACTCTAAATAAGGGACAACTAGAGGGGAAGGGAGCGCTGCAGTCACCGCTTAAATCGGCCCCAGGGCCAGTTTGGCCCTGCTCCTGGCTCTCCCTGGCGATTCCAAGGGGGGGGGAATGACCCCCCTTGCCCTATGGAGCGGATGCCCATGATCATGCCCCAATGCTGCCAGTGTTTGCAATCCTCTGCAGTCTTGCATCAATTACATTTCAGATTGAGAGGGAGCTTACACCTCAGAGAAACATATGATAACACGTTAAAGGATAAGTTCACCTTTTCAAGAAAATGGAAAGGTGAGCTAACTCCAAATATCCTGGCCCCCCTCCAGACCCCAAGATGCCACGTGCTGCCAGTGTAGCAGTCCGTAGCCTGCAATACACAGCCTTGTGTACCAAAAATTCTGAATGAACAAAATAGTAGCGCTAAAAAATAACTAAACGTTTCTAAATATTAAACAATACATTCGTGATACAAAAAATATTGTGAGGAATGCAGGAATATATAAATAAAGTGAAAAAATTGTATAAATATATATGTGAAAAAGCGTCCACATAGAAAATCCAAGGTGATAATATTCCAGGTGAAAACAAATAAAGTGTCCAAAGGAAAAAAAATCTTCAAAGAATCTTCTTAATATGAGATAAAAACCGTCAGCCTCACCCCCTGCTCCGTTCGTCTCACTCGTAACTCGTCACTTCAAAAACACACTACACATGCGATGGTCGGTACTAGTTTCGTCGTTCTAGACTTCTTCACGCAGGGTGAAGAAGTCCAGAGCGACGAAACTAGTCTAGGGAAAGTTACACGGCACACCAAGGAAGCGTCCGAGTACCGACCATCGCATGTGTAGTGTGTTTTTGAAGTGACGAGTGAGACGAACGGAGCAGGGGGTGAGGCTGACGGTTTTTATTTAGGTCCGCTGTGACCATAATGCAACAAGATAATCACCTGTGAGGAACTCGCTGCTTAGTTCACTATTGAAGTGCCTTGATTTGCTGTATCAAATGTGAGTGCAATGTGTGAAGCATTTTTACTGATTTTAAATAAACAAGTTTGATATACTTCACCATTGGAGTCACTTTACCTTTCATGTGGAACAACGATTCAACTTGTGAGAATCACTGGTGGAATTGGTCAGTTCGTGTGGAGAAATATTTTGCTGTTTGTGCCAAGCATGAGAATGCAAGGCATATTGGTAAGCACAATTCTTATGGGTGTGGAGTCATTGAGCACTTTGGTGTGGTGAAAGGTCTCATATTAAGAAGATTTTTTGAAGATTTGTTTTCCTTTGGACACTTTAATTGTTTTCACCTGGAATATTATCACCTTGGATTTTCTATCTGGACGCTTTTTCACATATATATTTATACAATTTTTTCACTCTATTTATATATCCCTGCATTCCTCACAATATTTTTTGTATCACGAATGTATTGTTTAATATTTAGAAACGTTTAGTTATTTTTTAGCGCTACTATTTTGTTCATTCAGAATTTTTGGTACACATTATTATTATTTAAGTAGCTGCTTTTTTTTGAGGTTCGCACAGTCATTGGCACAGTGGGGTGGAAGGAATCAGAAGGAGCGCCTATTATTCTCTTTTCTTTCACTATTTGTTTAATACACAGCCTTGAGTGAGTATCCATCATAATGCTCACAATTGCAAGTGCTCATTGGTCAGCAGTGCAACCACGTGACCATGCTGACCACTGAGAAGTGATTTTTCCTTCTCCGGCCACACTTTACCAAAATAATAAGCCTTCATAGCTCATTGTTCAGCATTGTCATGTGGCTGTGCTGAGCAATGAGCGATTGCCATTCCAAGAATGATGATGGATACTCACTCTGAGGATGCGTATTGCAGTGTGTGGACCACTACATCAACAGCACAGGGTATCATGGCCACGATGTCTGGGGGCCTGGGGGGGGGGGTGCATACTAGCATACTAGCACATTATGTTAAACCTACCCTAAAACAAAGCTCTTCCAGCACCGAGATATCAGCGCTGCAGGCGCTCTCATCTTCACCCGTCTTGCTTCCGGGTTCTTAGACTCCTGCTCTGTGACTGTCCGGAGCCACGATGACGTCACTCCTGTGCATTCGCGCGGGAGTTGCCGTTCATGGCACAGGGCTGGCTTTTTTTCAGAGCGCCTGCGCCAGTGATGTCACTCGCTGTATGTACAGTAATTATCTCCTAAACTGTGCCCATTTAGGAGATAATTACACTACCTATAGGTAAGTCTTATTATAGGCTTACCTATAGGCAGGGGTCAAGTCCTGGGGAAAAAAGTGTGGGAACTCCCACCCAAGATCCACTCCCCCACCAAAAAAAAGAAAATTATACGCTCATATGCATAATTACTAAACCGCATGTTTTTTTTGTTTTTTTTCCGAAGAAGTTCTTTCTAAATCCCGCGATAACTCGCTACAGACCTCCGCAATGTCTCCTGGGAACAATGACAAAAGCTCCCAGGAGACATTGCGGCATCGAGGAAGTGACGGAATACCTGCACACTACCCGATGAATCCATATACAGGAAGCGGGCAGTAACAAAGGATTACTAAGGTTCGCCTGCCCCTGACAGTGACTCGAGCTGGGCATCGCTGCTTGGTGAAGGATTTGCTTGGGCGGCTCGGCTGCTCTAGTCCTGCAAAGGGAACTGAGTTCCTGCTGTGAAAAAAGTGCAGGAACTCCGTTCCCACGCGTTCCCTCAGGACTTGAGCCCTGCCTATAGGTAAAAGCAAGAGATGGAAGTTTACTTCCACTGTAACCCAAGGTTTTTGGTAGTCGCATCAAGGTCAGAGGGGTTGGGTCCCAAAAAGAATGGGTCCATAGGAAAAGAAAAGAGGTTAACCCCTTATAGTGTAGTTGGCCCAAAAATTGCAAATACTGTAGCTCAAAAGGTTAGATCATCTAGGAAAAAAATAATAGATAATAACTTGCAACTGTTAGGTTGTGGTCACCTTGTGGGGTGGAAACTGGCAACCTTTATTGTATGAAGGAGGAAAAAAAACTGTCTCTATGCAGGATAAATGTCGCTTTCGATGACATGGGGGTCGCAATCCTGGATCCTCTGTGTGGTACTGGACAATTGAATTAGGTGAGTTTAAAGAGGTATTAAAAAAAATCCCAATGGTGGTCCGATTGGCAGAGGCGCTCACTGTCATATGTGTAGGGATAAGTCAGAGTCATCTGGTTAAATATACATCAAATCACTTTATTTTACCAATAAAATCTGTTTTCTGGCTTTACATTGCCACTTCTTCAGTCCATAAAGATACAGTGGTGTTTCACTAAGGTGTGCCATGTTGTCTGGGTGGATGGGTGGAAGGAACAATAACATACCTCCCAACTTTTTGAGATGGGAACAAGGGACACCTGTTAGCACTCCCTGCCACAAGAACAACAAATTGATTAAGCGCACTCCTGATGGTTGTAAATGTACTACTTATAGGGGCGAAGGTAGTTAAAGATAGATTGTCAGGCAAGGGTTAATGGAAAATGCATTAGTCCATTTAAAATGTCCATCAAAAACTACAACTTCCACAGAGATGGCAGCCAGCTGACAGATGAAGAGCAATCTGGAATGTAATGTACTCACAAAAAGAGCTACATAACAGGCTTCATCATAAGGTTTTTCATCCGCTCTGTTCCCGGGTAAGGCCGTTGTTGATTGTGTCTTGATGTCTGGTGGACGAGATCACCGCAGCTCCTTGCCTCTGTCGGCAGCGGCGGGGGAACCGAATGCTCGGTTCCCCATCGCTGCCGACAGAGGCAAGGAGCTGCGGTGATCTCGTCCACCAGACATCAAGACACAAGCAACAACAGCTATACCCGGGACCAGAGCGGATGAAAAACCTTATAATGAAGCCTGTTATGGAGCTCTTTTTGTGAGTACATTACTTATTTGTTTTCCAATAAATTACGTATTTACTACGCTCAGAAGGCGCCGCTTCTTCTTCCTTTGCCACACTCCCTACCACGCCTCCTTAAAGGTGAGTTACACAAAAAAATATTAGATAAACCCACAAGTGCTTTTTTTTGTTTACCACTACTATTATTTTCTACTGGTGGTTGAAATAAAAAAATTAAGAAATTTAGAAATTGGATGAAAGGTTTAGCGCTGGGAAACACTTTTTGAAAGATAAATACTGCATTTTATATACAACTATACAGATCAGACCAAAATGAGGGACAAATGAGGAGGAAAGAGGGACAGGAGGACTTTGTTCCAAATCAGAGACAGTCCCTCGAAATCAATGAAAGTTGGGAGCTATGCAATAGAACCCCAATGCCTCCCCTGCCCTCCAATGCAACTAACTATCGCACCGTCAGCTTGTGCTTAATCCTTCACTCATTGGACATACTAAATATGACCAAATAGCTTAACTGGTTAAGGGTCAAACAATGTCCATGGCAGATTAGGAGCCCCCCACCACCACAATTACCGCACCCTTACATGTTCTACATTCACATACTGCAGTAATATATGGAAAATAATACACACATGCTTTATTCACTGGGTTGTAAACAATGTTACCCTGTGTATTTTATTATTATACCTTAATGTGTTATTCATTTATTTCAGGTGTTTATATAACACCAACAATTTATGCTGACTTTTACATACTATATATTCACATCAGTCCCTGTCATCAAGGAACTTACAATCCATATACAAATAGTAGGGTTAATTTGAACCAATGCCAATACACCTCCTAGTGGTTGGCCAGGGACAAATAAATATTTCTAGTGAGTTCCACCCAAAAATTTAACTTCCGCTTTTCGGACCCCCCCCCTTTGGTGTCACATTTGGCACCTTTCAGGGGGAGGGGGTGCAGATACCTGTCTAAGTATCTGCTCTGCTCCACGCTGCTGTTATAATGACAAGGGCAGAAGCTGGGGTATAGAACTAGCTCCTAAAGGCGCAACTGTGGGTCCAGATAGGACAATGACTCGGTCCACATCCAGGCCGCGGCCTGCCATTTAGTGATGCCTGGTCTAGACACTAGAAAAATCAGGTCCCCTGGCAAGCCAGACAGGACTGTATGGTGTGGCAGAACTGTGTTAATTTCAGGATTACATGGGCAAAAATAGAAATCCTATGAGGTTTATCATCTCCCCTATATACTGTATATTTCATCTGTGTATTTATCAGTTTGCCTGGAGTTCAGCTTTAAAGTGGATGTAAACCCTCCATACACCCAGGGAAGTGAACAGCCTCAGATGATACACAGTGATGAACCAAATCTCCCTACATAGGTTTTACATGTATATATGTTGTCTTCACATTTATATACTGTTTAGAATGTTCACATTGTGTTAGGAAATTTTCTCTTCCTGGTTAACAAAGAGTGTGATGTCTGGGTATACAGCCAATATAGCTAAAATTGCTGATTGGAGGAAAGGCACACACCCCCTCTCATCATAGGCAGAGACTCTCATGCCGTGTACACACGACCGTTTTTCATGACAAGAAAATGCAATTTTTTTAATTAGTCATTAAAAAAGACCGTGTGTATGCAAGGCAGGCTTGACAAGAATCACGCCGAGAAAAACTTTGCTTTTTCCATGACATTAAAAACAGTCGTGTGTATGCGGCATTAGAGGTGCTTTGTAACAGGACCAGCTCCCGGCTAATCTATCTTAGCAACCTCCCCTGACAGAAATATCAGGCTGCTTTTATCTGATGTATCTGAGAATTTGTCAGGAGTTATCAGGCTGATAACAGAGGAACGGTTCAGGAGAGAGCTACGGGACTTAGCTCTTTGAAGAGAGATAAAAAAACACTGCAGATATATGTGCGGATCTCAAATTGCATGAATTGGGTTTACATCCACTATAATTGCCTACTATATTGAACATTTTAGTAATGGCATAAGTGTTGGACAGGATCAACAGAATGGGGTTTTCTATATTGTTTCAATTGTTGCTGAAAAAGTAAAATGACAGAAAAAACAGTGTGATTGTGGATGAAATATTGCTCTGTGTTTTGGGAAGCACTCTAAATAATGTATTGCTTGCAGAGGATACCAGAGGGTGCCAGCACCAAAACTTTTGACATTCAAATAAAAATATGTTTTGGGAAATCACAAGGGAAAGACCAACTTGTCAACGAAGGACTGAGAGTGACAGGGAGCAGAAATACAAGCTTTGTGCTGAAATACGTTTGAAATTAACACTTCTTTCACTTCGTGACTGGCTTCACACTGATATTTGCCTACCCTCCTTTTCCTTTATGTTCTTTTGAAAGTCAACAGAATTATCCACAGCTTAGCTGGACTTTAGACCAAGGGTCATTGATCAATAAAATGACTGCATAGGTCATTCCCATGACCAGAAATGCGATGCAGAGAAAAATTGATTACAGCCTCAAAGCAACTATTTTCTAAAATATGGACTATATTTACATTTTTACATTGCATTGCACTGAATGACCTTGACAAGGAAACGTGGCTATCATAGGTGTCAATGAGTTATGACTGGTTTCAGCTAACCTGTAACAATACTGCTGCGCCAAAAGATGAGCTTTTCAATGAGAAGCAGCAACGAGAAAATTCTCTTACAGTCAGTTTAGTTCTGTGTTCATTGCTAACGTTAGCTTGTTTACAGTATATCTTTACCAAAACCATTCTTATATTTCAAAGGAAATACATGATTTAGTATTTACTTAATTAAAGCATATCTAAAGCCAAAAGCAAAAATGTCATAAATGACATATTATAGACAATAGCTAAGATATTATGGCTGCATTGTTTTTTCTTCAGGCTTTTTGCAGTTTATTTTCACCTAGTAATCTAACATTTTTCCTGTCCCTGGGTGTCTCACTCTTCTATTGTACTGTATCTATGGAGGGAGCCATGGGTACTGTAACATTATGGCCGTGGGACCCAGAGGCTCTTGAAGGATACGGGGTACTCCTGTGTCAGCTTCACCAATGACTCTTGTGTCTAGGGTCATCCTATGTCCACTAGGGGCATAGGATGACTGAGAACTGATATCATGGATTACATTAGATGGGACAGTAATGATAATTCATGTATTGCAGGATATCTTGAAATATTACAAGTTGTTCATTCTGAACACAACAGGTCAATAGAGTGTATCCTTCAATGTGGAACATAGACTGTTGAGATGTTAATTGATGTTAATCACCTCCAGCTACCTGGCTGTAGTGATGAAAGCTTGCTGTGATTGCATTCTATTGTCTATTGTGTTAATTAAGCCTGGCTCCTAAGATATTTCATGGTGCTATGCTAACTAACCCTGTATTGTGTGAAAGTTCTATTGATGCTAATATGTGACTTATGTTCACTAAAGGAATGTGGATTGTGTAGCAGGTGAGAATAGCTTATAGCGGAGTCAGAAAGTCTGTCTAAGATGTGGATTGAGGGGGACTCGTTAGCACCCATTGTGTGATATTGTGGGTGGAGTGTGTCATTTGATTACTGCAGCATGCTTTCTAACTGTATATAAGAAACCTTAGTTTACCATTAAAGTCTGTCTGTTTGGAACCTGATAACAGAGCTGTGTCTCATTATTCTGGGGGAAAATCCAATGGGTCCTGTCTGCTGGATTGTGGTGTGTCGGAAGCTGTCTTGGGTTGGTGGAATGGAATATCGTAACGGCCGTTAACCCCTGACCGTTACAGGTACAACTCAGGTTGTTCTTCTAACATGTCAGCTTTTGTTCATCTTCATTACATGAAGGATGACGGGATTAGTAGTTTACATAGTTTACAGTAGTTTACAGTTTTCTGTCAAGCGCACAGGAAGTGACAAGGATGCAGCATTTCTGGCAAGATCAACAGCTATTTTCTGTACTTGCTGAAAAGTACTTAGCCTAACAAATTCAAACCAATACAGACAATCTATTTAAGGATCGATGGGCTGCATTATGTTCAATTTTGAAAACGCCCATGCTGCTGCAGCAGACAGCTGTCCCCTAATAGATTAGATCAGTCTGGAGAAGTACCTGCTACTAACATCTTCAAAATCCCTAGCTGGTTTTGTATGATGCTTATTGAAACGTATCTTTCAAACTTTTTTACACCAACATTAAAAACGCTCAATATTTTGGTTCCAAGGTAATGTTCTTACTTAATTTCTTCTCCCCTTTTCAAACAATAAGGTCGATTAAAATGTTCATGCTAATACTTACTGCAGTCAGACACCTTCCTATATGTGTCAAATTTCTACAGAGTTTGGTAAAAAAGATAAGAATGTAGACCAGAATGCTACATACAGATATGGTACCTTCAGATCAGCCGTTCTCAAACTTGTTAACATGGACATACCCTTCAAATAACTTTTTGGTCTCAGGTAACCCCTGATAAGAATTACTATATCTACAGCCCACAGTACCACAGTACATTAGTGTAATAGTTATTAGGAAGAATGCTCCTTACATCTGTGCTCATTGAAAAGAATACCAACTTACAGATAGCTAAATAGATCATTGTTGTCATTGTGGTTATTCATCTATTCAGCTCAAGGAACCCCTAGAATCCTCTGGAAGAAACCTGGTTGAGAAAATCTACTTTAGATCCTAGGAACAGGGGCACAGAGGATAACCCATAATATCCTATACACATGTGCACTGCCATTTTTTTTTATTTTTTTTTTCGTTTAATTTTTTTTTTTGCTTTTTTCGTAAATTCAAAATTTCGGAATTTGGAAAATCGAAATTTTGGAAATCCGAAAATTCGGAAATTAAAAAATTCGGAAATTCAGAAATTTCGTAATAATCGAATTTGTCAAAATTTGTTAAAAAAATAATTCGGAACTAAACAAATTGCATATGATTGTCTAATATCCTGTGTCCCGTACACTCAACTTTACATAACTGAGTAGAATACAACTGGTGATCCAAGGGCTTCCAGTTCTACTTAGTCAATTTTTTAAAAAATATTATGTTGTTAAATGTCCCTTTGTTTTGTTTCTGTGTGTTGCTAAGGGGAACAATGCTGTGGCTCATGATGACTTGATGATGTGTCCAGTAATATCTTTTACTAAATGTTATCAACTTTTTTGCATAATAGCCTACGCTACCCAGTCTGCTATAAAGATCTTGTAAAAAGTATCAGTTGCACATCATACAGACTCACCCTTCTGTAACGACACCCTGAGTTAAAGTTAAAGTTGTTAGGACATTCCATTCCCAAACACAAAGGCAGCTACCGAATGCTCCAACCAGCCGAACAAGAATCCTATACGAGTAATTCTCCCCCAAAGACGAGACGAAGCTCTGTCTTGAGGGTCAAGCAGGAATGAATCTTTATTAATAGCAATACAAGTTTTATACACAGTCAAATGCTCATATTACTCTGGAAATACACCTGTGACCAGAAACCTAATTAACTAATCCCTTTTGACAGCCTAGATGACTCAGAGACATGACCTTTAGGCCAGACTTGCCGTATTGTAGCTCAGAAGACACAATCAACATTATCACAAATCAACACAGAACTCCTTCACACAATAGCAGAGTTAATTAACACAAACAACAATGGGGATTAAATGACTCTTACATTGAACTTCCTGGAATGCCCATATTAGGAGTTATACTTCCTGGTCATAGCCCTCACAGTGTACAGGGGATAAAATCTTCATATTTCTTGAGAAATATTGTTAAAGAATATTACTGTCTCATTTGAAGTAATCCAATCACATTCTTAATGTCCATTATTTTCTTGCTCACCCTATGCCCCTAATAGACACAGGGTGACTTAGACGTAAGGTGCATGGGGAGCTGAAACAAGGGTATCCCATACTTTCCAAGGGATTCTGGGTTTCACTGGCCCTCCCGTTACACCTTCAAAATCCAGATACATGTGCCAAAGTGATGTGATGGATTAAAACATGCAAGAATATTTAGCACTTTCTCTGCAAGAAATTAAAGTGGAGCTCCACCCAAAAGGGGAAGCTCTGCTTGTTTGCACCCTCCCAACCTCCACAGCCACATTTGGCACTTTTTGGGGGGGAGTGGGTACCTGGTTTTGAGAGGTACCCACTCCCTTTTCCAGCTCAGATCACCACTGCAATCTGATTCAGAGGTTCGGGCCCCCTACTCCCCCCCGCAGTCTTCTTGGACATATAACAGGTCCCAGAAGACTACAGGACCATTCACAAGGTGCAACGTGACTTTCTCATGCGCAGTAGGGAACAGGCTGAGAAGCCACAAGGCTTCACTTCCTGTTTCCCTTACTAGAGATGCTGACACCTGCACCCAAAGCCAATTGAAAAATCGGTTTGGGTGAGGACATTGCTGGATCCCTATACAGGTAAGTGTCCTTATATTAAAGTCAGCAGCTACAATATTTGTTATTCCAGGTTTTTGGTGCATTTTCTGAAAGCACACCAAAGATGCAGCATGCAGGACTTTTGATGCACTTTCAGAAATCATACTGAAAACATTGAACATAATAGAAGTCTATGAAAAACCATGGGTGACCTACACAAAAATCGTGGGTACTCTGCGCTAAACCTACACTGCGGCCAGACTGCAGAGTAGCATGAAAGGGGCCTTTGAGGGGTAGCAAACCTTGCTTGCCACTTGAAATTACCTTTGGTACTCTTGGTGCACCTTACTAGATATAAAGCACCTAGTTCATAACCAGTCCACACACTGTTGTCTGGAAGACCACGACCTGCCTGTTATTCTTCGAGGCACTGAACCGCTCTCTCACACAGAGCCAACACATCCAACACAATAGTCACCTGTCCAAATTCCCTTACAGGCACAAACCAATAAAAAAAAATGCACAAAAAAACACAGTTCATGGCTGCATGGAAGTATTAATGTGTGGGTGGGGCTTAAGCACCCAAGTGGGGACAAGGAACGGCAATTATTAATGCCTAAACCCAAGGCAGGAAGTTGCAGTCATGTGACAGTCAACAATTAAGCAGATGTCCTAAACTTAAGGTGAGCTGCAACTAAATTGTTAAATTGTAATCCGTGGCTGACTGCTAACAAGGAGAGGCAGACATTCCCATGCCACTGTGAGGGGGCCAGCAGCATCTGTGTCCACAGGCAAAGGTGGACATGGTCCATCCTCAGGCAGGGCACATTAGTTTCTGTTTAGTGATGTTGCCCATGCTATTCAGCCACAGCATGCAGAGGAGGTGGTGGACTGGCTTACTAAAACATCCTTATCCTCCTTATCCTCTATGACCCAAGTAGTCCACCGCAACTGCCAGAATGGCTTATTCTGCACAGATATTCCTGCCATAGCCACATTATCATGCATGGAGAAGTCAGCTGAATTATTTGAACACAGTGCCAGCCACTTGCTTCTTGAAGATGCACAGACATTATTTGATTCTGATGTTAGTTTTGATGTAGAGGAAAGGAAGTAACATGAGCCTACAAAGAGGGGAGAACACTGATAAACCACAAATTGGCAGTTATGTTCCCCCATCCACAGCATATTGCTTAATTGACTTCAGTGATGATGAGGATGGAGGGGATGATGATGATGAGGTCACTGATGCAATTTGGGTGCCAGATAGAGCAGATGAGGAAAGTGAGTGGGAGGCACAACCCCAACCAGGCAGGATGTCCTCCAGAGGCAACCATCATGGAAGAGTAGAGAGCAGCCACCCTATTCCATCATATTGTGGAGCTTTTATCTTCTGGCCTCCTTCCCTCAGCTCAGCTGGGTGGGCCTTTTTTAGCACATGTGTAGCTGATTACACTGTTGCAATTTTCAATCTCTGCCGCAAGCAGATCATGCAAAACAAAAACACCAGCCACTTGGGTACCACATGCTTGACAAGGCATTTAACCACTCAGCCCTCTGGCAAGAACACCTGAAAGTCACACACAAGGGACACAATTCTTCTCATCCTCACTCCTCACCTTTCATGTCTACCCCCACTATATCTCATGACCTCTCAGCAGCCTCCACTGAGAGGGATGATGATATAGCAAAGGCTGTCACAGGTCCTTGCAACATGTCTGCCAGCAGCACACCACGAGCTGTAGAGTATAGCAGGCAAATTTCTCTGCCCGACCTGCTGCATAAAAAAATACACTCCCTGCCACCCACATGACCATTGTCTAAATTCCAGCTTGTCCAAATTGCTGGCTTTACAACTCCTGCCTTTCCATCTGGTGGATTCTGCCTACTTCCTTGAATTTGCAGAATGTGCTGTATCACAAGAGCATGTCCCCAGTCGCTCTTTCTTTCCACTTAAGACCATTCCAGCTCTCTACCATCATGTGGAAGGCAATGTTTGGCAACGTTGGGAAAGGCAGTCAGCAACAAGGTCCACATTACTGCTAACACGTAGTTATGCAAGCATGGTCAGGGACAATATATTTTGTTCACAGAACATTGGGTAACTCTGTTTGCAACTAGGAAGTATTCAGGACAGGACTCAGTGCTGGAGTTTGTTTTGCCGCCACATCTCCATACAGCTGGTGGTGATGATGCAAGGTCTGTTAGCTCCACACCCTCCTCCTCTTCCATGCCCTCTCCTCTGCTGAATTGTCCTATGAACCACCAGATCCCCCTAAGCGTTCAAGGGGCTATTCAATGAGTCAGGCTAAAAGATGCCATGCAGTGCTTCAGCTGGTCTCTCTAGGGGACGGGAGCCACAACAGAGCAGAGATTCTTTCATCCCTGCACAGGCAGGCCCAGACGTGGTTCACACATGCCACCTGGAATCAGGAATGGTGGTGTGCGATAATTGCACCAAACTTCTGTCCACCCTTCAACAGGGAAGGTTGACACATGCACCATGCCTGGCACATGTCCCCAATTTGGTGGTGTAGCTTTTCTTAAACAGGTACCAAGATTTGCAAGATATTCTATGGCAGGTCAGAAGAGCCTGTAGCCATTTCAGGTGGTCATACACAACTATTGTTTGGTTGGCTGAAATTCAACGGGAATTCCACCTGCCCATAAACCGCCTGATTTTTAACATGCCCACCAGGTGAAACTAAACTTTGGCAATGCTACAGCAGAGGGCCATCAACAAGTACCTGTTTGGGTTTGGAACAAGGACAGGCTCAGTGCAGCTCATTTTTTTCCCCACACCAATGGCTGCATGCACTGTACTGTCACCATTTGAGGAGGCGACAGGGATGGTGAGCCATAACAACGTATGCATCAGTGACACAATCTCTCTTCTTTTCTTGTTGGAGCATACTCTGTGTGGCATTAGTGACAGGGCACTCCAGGTAGAGCAGTGGGAGGAAGAGGAGGGCTTCCTTTCCTCTCAAGGCCCGCTTTGTGCAGACACCATTCTTGCGACCCCCACAGAACACACAAGAGAAGAGAAAAGAGGAGGAGGATTCTGGCAGTTTTGGAGGCATTGAAGCAGAGGAAGCTTAAGAGATGGTTTTCAGTCCCAAAAACCTTGGAAGTAGTACTTGGCTGGGAGGAAGCAGTTCAAGATACAGTATTCCTCAGTGACCCTGAGGACTCTGCTTCTCATGCCTCCGCAAACTTGGGGTCCCTTATTTATCAAAGCCTGCAAAAGGATCTGAGAATTTGTGGCATCAAGCAGAAGGATCATTATTGGTTGGCAACCCTCCTTGACCACCGTTACAGTGGGAAAGTCTCGGAACTCATCCTGCCCTCGCAGAGGGAGCACAGGATGAAATATCTTGAGGACAACTTTAAGAGGAGTTTATGTAACACCTTTACAGCCTCTGGTAGGTTACAGTCTCATTAGGCTCATGGAAAAAGTAGTTTTGATGCTTCTGTTCAAAGGAGGAAAAAGGAGTAGTGGTGGAGAAGGCCGCCTGGGGCCCCGTACACACGGTCGTTCCAAACCGATGAGAATGGTCCGACGGACCGTTTTCAATGGTTCACCGCTGAAGTGGCCTGATGGTCTGATGTGCGTACACACCATCGTTCCAAAAACCGATCGGGTCAGAACGCGGTGACGTCAAACGCACGACGTGCTGAAAAAAAACAAAGTTCAATGCTTCCAAGCATGCGTCGACTTGATTCTGAGCATGCGCGGGTTTTGAACCGATGCTTTTCTGTACTAACCATCGGTTTGGACCGATCAGGCAGCGGTCCATTGGTTCGGTTTTGAAGCATGTTTTAACATTTTGGACCAAAGGAAAACAGACCGATGGGCTATACACATGGTCGGTTTGGACCGATGAAACTGAACCTTGGTCCATTCTCATCGGTTTTGTCCGACCGTGTGTACGGGGCCTAAGTGATGCATTTCTAAAAAGAAATCCTATGCGCCCAGGGCTGTGAGCATCAACATCCTAGCGGCAGCACCTGCATCATATGGTGGAAGATTGTCTAGGGGCGAGAAACAGACTTTCCAGTAGAATATCCACTGGGTTACTGGGTGTGACAAAAGCCACTGTCACTGTGTGTTTTGGAAGGGACTGTGGACTGGCCTCCTACCCACAGACTAGACCACCACAGAAGAGACTGAAAGACTTGGGGACAAGCTAGCATTGAGATCATGTAATGTAATGCTACATCCCTTCTCCCCCCCTCTTGTTGCTGTGTTTAATTGTGTTGGGTCAAGGCACGTAGACAATGGTCTGGACTGGAGACATCTCTCCGCAGGGAATGTGTAAGGAGGGGCTGCCTGCTTATCATAATCCCTTTATGTTTAACTGTGGTTTCTGTTTCAATGTACAAGTGTTGAGTTCCCGTTTGTTCTTCCTTGTCCCCTACCCCCCTCTATGACAAGGCTAAGGGGAGTGTTCCTAACTGTGTGTAAAAGTGTATGTTTTGTATTTAATAAAGCGTTGATGCTCTGCATGTTTAACCCTCAACACCTGTGTGGCTTGTCTCGTGATTGAGGGGTTAAGGGCTGGTTATAGTGAATCTACCGGCTGCGGGTGTGTTTGGAGGACAGGAGACACAGTTCTGGCGGATGTGCCCACCTGGGGTATCCGTGATCCGTCACACTGGGTTTTGAGAATAAACCACTGCCCAGAACTTGGCCAGTATGCAATTGAGCTGCTGGGCTGCCCTGCATCCAGCGTGCTTTCCGAATGGGTATTAAGTGCTGCGGGAGGTTTTGTGACAGATAAAAGAGCGCGTCTGTCCACAGACTTCGTTGACCGGCTGACATATGTCAAAATTAATCAGTCCCGGATTAGCAGCATCTATCAAGCCCCTGATGCTGATGCCGCTGAGTATGTGTTTTTGGGATCTGTAATCTCTGCAAGACTGTCTAGGCTTTGTGGGTGTTGATTTTATCTTGAGGTATTTTTTGCTATAGGTTTCATGGGCACAATTAACAACCAAGGACCAATTTTTTCCCACCTGTTTGACAGGTGCATATCATAAATTTTTTTTTTACAGCAAAGCCAATTCTTGCTTTCATCAAGAGTATCTCTATAGGGTTACGGTATGAAGGCACCACCAACACCCAAAGACAATTTTTTCCACATCTGTGTGACAGGTGCATCAAATTTTAATTTCTTACAATAAGGCCAATTCTTGCTTCCATCAAGAGTACCCCTATAGGGTTATGTTGTGAAGGCACCACCAACACCCAAAGACCAATTTTTCCAAACCTGTTACTTCTATCTAAAGTCTGCAAAGGAGACACCAGACTTTATCTAAAAATGTTAATCTTGGTCTAAGTGTGCTATAATTTGGCTTGCTTACTGTGGTGCAAAACGTTGTTATATCCATCCAAAGTCTGCCAAAGAGACACCCGAATTTAGCCGAAAAATCTCTAATCTTGTTCAGAGTGCAATAAACTGTGGCCTTGCAGGGAATATCTATTTAAATGTTTTTCCTTTTCTTCTTTATAAATGTCAGTTTTGCTTAAGTGGGTTCTATACAGTATATATATAGTACAGATGCGCCACTTTACAAGTAGACTAATTAGACCCTCCACACACTATATTTAAAGGAATATTTCATTAAATTTCACTAAGCATCATTAAATGACTGCTCTTAAAAAAAAAAAAAAAAAATTATTGTTTTTTTAAAGTTTTTCTTGCATTGGTACATGTCCCCCTTTTTATGGTCAATATCTTGTATATAAGTCTTCAAAATTTTCCAAGTTCGGGTCCTATAGCCTTTAATAGGGTTTACGGTTTGTGTCCAAACTTTTGCTATGTTTGAGAGTTCTGGCCCAAACCGAACATGGGATGTTCAGCCCATCTCTAGTGTGCAGCATTTAGGGACTGGTACCACAAGGACTGTACCAGTTTCCACCAATCCAGCATTAGAATCACCTCTCTCCCAAGGTTGCTATGAGATACAGGAAATGCACTCACTCTCTCTCCAACCTTTGTGTTTGTGCTCTTCTCCTGAAGCCTATCTACATAGGCTTACAGCGCCCAGAGGCGATTCAGTTCGCATGTGTTGCGCTTTACAAGTCTCTCTCTCTCTCTCTCTCTCTCTCTCTCTCTCTCTCTCTACATCACTCTCTTCCGTGATACCAGACTGGGTTCCAAGGCACTTAGTGCCACAGATCTAGCCCAAAAAGTGGGAAACCGGCCCCTAGTGGAGGTGCCAAACACTTATACCTCTCCACTACCAGAGTAACTATCACCTCTGCCATATCATGCTGCTTGGCCACCTTGCTAAGACACTGTAGATACTAACACCAAAGCTGGAGGTTAATTTTGTGTTAGTTGACACCAATGTTGGGGGTTATTTTTGCATCGCTGACACCAGTACTGAGGATTATTATTGCGTCCACTGACACCAATATTAGGTTTATTATTACATCCATTGACACCAATGTTGGGGGTTATTATTGCATCCTCTGACACCAGTGCTGGGGGTTATTATTGCACTCACTGACACCAATGTTGGGGATTATTATTGCACTCACTTACACCAATGCTGGGGTTTTTATAGCGTCCGCTGACACCAGTATTGGGGCTTATTATTTTGTTCACTGACACTAATGTTGGGGGTTATAATTGTGTTCACTGACACCAATGTTGGTGGTTGTTATTGCATGCGTTGACACCAATACTGGGGATTATTATTGTGTCCATTGACACCAATACTGGGGGTTGTTACTGTGTCAACTGACACAAATGTTGTTGGTTATTATTGTGTCCACTGGCACCAGTGCTGGGAGTTATTATTGCGTCATCTGACACCAATACTGGGGGGTTATTGTACTTCAATTTATTCTGTGTGCATTGCAATATGCTGTCGAAAATGCAGTAGGACCAACATTTCTGGGAATTGAGGTATGAAAATGTCCGGCAATTGTGCAGCTCTCTGGAAATGTCGGGGCTGCAGTTGAGGTCCTCCATAATGTTTAAGTTAATCACCATTGACCTATGGGGTCCCTTGGAACAATAGCTGAGCAGCATGGATTCCCATGTGACTCAGAACATCCTTTGGTCACATATACTTGTAAATGTTTGCCAATTTTGGCTAGATCTGGCAGCAATGCTCAATTTCTCATCAATGGATGAACTGTCAAAAATACTTTAATTTGCTTGATCTTTCATAAATATTGATCAGTCTTATTGGATATTTGCAGCCAATCACTATTGTTTCCCTTTAAATAAGAAGACTCTGGAGCTGTATGGGTTCCTTCGTGTCTGCACTGACACATTTGGGTGCTCCAAACATGTACAATTATAAAACAAATCCTTCAAAGGAAAGATATTTCAGAAGTCAGCTCATTCTTGTGCCTCTGACTGCCCTTTAATGTCAATACCGTGTTTACACAGGACCAAAAACTGCTTTGAAAAAGTGAGCTATTCACCCGATGGGTTGTATTCCAGGAATTAAGTAGGAAGCTACAAATTCTATTAATTCAACCTTCTGGGTATTTCAGTCTCATGTTGTGCTAGAAAGCTTAGCTATCAGTGCCATGATAGATAAAAAAACTAGTGAATAGGCTCAGGAAGTCTAGAGTTAAACAGTTTACCTTATGGTTTATTCTAATGACAGATAAGCAGTAGGTAGTTGGTGAGAGCCTCATGACAAATTGTATATCTCCGATTGTCAGTCTTAGACAAGGGGATTATCTGCTTCTGTGAGAGAGGTCAGCATCCAATCATCACCAGTCTTGTCAGTTGGAGACAGAAGGGGCACTTTGGACATCACACTTGACCACCTGTGTAGATTCCACGCTACATTTTCAATAATCTCTTCCTGATAAGAGGTTGCCAACAGTATTGGTAGGAACATAAAACTTCCTTTTAGACCATTTCCAAAAGAACTAAATTCATAAAATAAAGTTTATGTGATACTTAACAGCTGTATAGGAAAGAAAAAAAAACAGAGTTTCAGGGGATAATGCTTAAATAAAAAATATACTCCATAATGTTTACTATTGAAATTGCAGGCCTCATTCCTCATATCCTCAACCCAGCTTCACAGAGAAGCTGCAGAGAAGGGCAACCAAACTGATAAGAGGCATGGAGGAGCTCAGCTATGAGGAAAGATTAGAGGAACTGAATGTATTCACTCTTGAGAAGAGGAGATTAAGGGGAGATATAATCAGCATGTACACATATATAAGGGGTCCATATAGTGAACTTGGTGTTGAGTTATTAACTTTACGGTCAACACTGAGGACAAGGGGGCACTCTTTACGTCTAGAGGAAAAGAGATTTCACCTCCAAATACGGAAAGGTTTCTTCACAGTAAGAGCTGTGAAAATGTGGAATAGACTCCCTCCAGAGGTGGTTCTGGCCAGCTCAGTAGATTGCTTTAAGAAAGGCCTGGATATTTTCCCAAATGTACATAATATAACTGGGTATTAACATTTATAGGTAAAGTTGATTCAGGGAATATTTGATTGCCTCATGGGGGATCAGGAAGGAATTTTTCCCCTGCTGTAGCAAATTGGATCATGCTTTGCTGGGGTTTTTTGCCATCCTCTGGATCAACTGTGGGTATAGAATTGGGTATATGTGATTGTATGATATTATTATTCTTTTGTTTCTTATGGTTGAATTTGATGGACTTGTGTCTTTTTTCTACCTGACTAACTATGTAACTATGTAACAACACCAGGCACCAGAAAAAAATACCTTAGCACTGGGGCCTCCCTCCTCTTTAATGGCTAAATGTTCATTAGATATAAGAGTTGTAATACTTACTTTTTTCCTCACTCCAACAGCCCTCCCCCATGCAGTGTGACCGGCCCCTGCAGGCTCTTCTCTAAGATACCCCAGTCTTGAACTCTCTGGGGCAGATCCACAGACAGAGTACGCCGGCATATCTACTGATACGCCGGCGTACTTTCAAATTACCGGCGTCGTATCTTTGGTTTGAATCCTCAAACCAAGATACAACGGCATCTGGGTTAGATCCGACAGGTATACGTCCTCGTACGCCTTTCGGATCTAAGATCCAATACTTTGGCGTCTGCTGGGTGGCGTTCAGGTCGTTTTTCGCGTCAGGTATGCAAATTAGCTATTTCCGACGATCCACGAACATACGTGCGGCCGTCGCATTCTCTTACGTCGTCTCTAGTCGGCTTTGTACGGCGTATAGTTAAAGCTGTTTTTTTGCGGCGTATAGTTAGATTTGCCATGTTAAGTATGGCCGTCGTTCCAGCGCCAAAATTTTAATTTTTTATTTTTTTTGCGTAAGTCATCCGTGAATTGGGATGGACGTAAGTCACGTCTAAGTTTAAAAAATGACGTCCTTGCGACGTCATTTCGCACAATGCACGGCGGGAAATTTAGAAACGGAGCATGCGCAGTTCATTCAGCGCGGGGACGCGCTTCATTTAAATGAATCACGCCCCCTAATCGCCGATTTGAATTCCGCCGCCAGAGATACACTACGCCGCCGGAACTTACAGTGCAAATTCATTGTGGATTTGAAACAAAGCCAAGTAAGTTACGGCAGCGTACCGTAGCGTATCTTAGATACGCTGCGCCGGTGCAGATCTATGTGGATCTGCCCCTCTATGTCTCTCCTATAGCCTTGCATTTTACATGAGGATAGTGAGGATCTGCCCATAACCTGGAGTGCTGGAGAGAGCTTTGGTGCAAGGAATATGGTATTACATCCGTTTCCTCTATCCCTGGACTTAAGGAGGTCCCACCGCAAGGGTATTTTTTTTTTAATTCCCGGAGTTCATCTTTAAGTATATATGGTCCACAGTTTTTACAATCTGTAAACCCACTGTTTGAAATGCGAAGCAGCCATTGCTGTAGTGCATGCAGACATGATGTGTCTGCAAAGGGATTGCAGAAGAACCACAGTACTGGGAAGAATCAAAGAACAAAAAAATGTGATAAGGCAATAAATTATGGTACAGAGTGCTTTAGCAATCTTCATGTCATTCAGTTAGAGTTTATATCTATTTGAATTTTAGACCTGGTACTTGAACCCACGACTTTTACAAATGCCTTTGCATTACCAATCTCTATCAACACCTCTGGGTTTATTTACTAAAGGCAAATCCACTTTGCACTACAAGTGCACTTGGAAGTGAATTCGCTGAAGATCTGAGGGGGTGATGCAAAGAAAGTAAAAAACAGCATTTTTTTCTTGTTCATGATTGGATGATAAAATCCGCAGAGCCTCCCCTCATTTTAGATCTTCCCCTCAGATCTAAAGCGACTGCACTTCCAAGTGCACTTGCAGTGCAAAGTGGATTTGCCTTTAGTAAATGAACCCCATTATGTATTTCTATTTAAGAGCAGAGTGTTATAATTTGGAAATGCATTTTGAAGGGATGCTGCCAATGATCATGGCAAAGCACATGTATTAAACTGTGAATTCTTATACATTGGGCTCTAATGTACCTGGTAAAAAAAATGGTTGCTGTATGAAATAGTGGAATGTGGAATTTGCTCTTTCTATTGTTTGGGCAGATTGGTGAAGTGTACCGGAGCTGCAAGGCCAATTTGGAAAATGAGGTACTGAAACGCAAATGCAGTGCTTCACTGCACATACCCTTTGCAGGGGAGTTTTCCACAGAGCTTAGTAAATGAGTTGAGGCTCTGCTGACTTTCATAGAAATAACATACAGTTCTATCGTTACTTACAAATTAAAATAAAAGTTTTTGTTTTCTTCATTTTAGGTCATTAGTCTTCTTTTCATCCAACAGGTGGAACGTTAGGCTCTTCTTCATGTTTTCTTCTGTCTACTTACCATCTATTGTGAAAAGCCTTCAGCCCCCCCATAGCTAGAGCTGAAATTCATACCCACAAAACAAATGATTGTTTGCAGTTACTTATCCTTTAACAGACAGCTTTACTGGAGCATTCAGTCAGACATGCAGAGCCTCGAAGCATGCTGCTTCTGCTAAGCAATCTCATTAGATAAGCCATAGTATTTGGGAAGCCTTACAAAAAACAAATTTTCATTTACAGTCTGGTATACTGTTAGCAAACAGCCTCTTTTGTCAACGAACTCTGACCAAATTTACAGTTGATTATCCAGGTAAAGACCAAGTTCATACAGCATAAGTCCTAGAATATTCACTGGCACATTGCCAAAGGTCCAGATCTCAGCAAATCTAATTGTAACATGTACACGCTAAGACTACAACAAAATGGCTCCTGTCTGCACACTGTCAAAGCACACTAGAGATCACTACTATGTTGAAATGTCTTTAGCTTGGTCTTCACCCATGGCAGAACTCCCTTTATTGCATTTCACCCAATTTAAAGGCTTAATCATAGCAACCGAAACACATTAGAGGGGGGTTCTCCCATGGGTGGAGACAAAAGCTAAAGCCATTTCAACATAGTTGTGATCTCTAGTGTGGGGAAAAAAAGGATAACTGCGCTAAACCAGAAATGTACGCATAAATGTACAGATCTTGTGATAATATGAAGAATACAATAGACGTATGCCCAGGTGTATATCAAAGATAAAGGCCAAAGAGCAGTGGCCTTTCAGAGTTAGGTGACTATATACTAAATAATTGAGCTCCAGGTCCCTGGATGCCCAAAACTAGAGGTGAAAAAATAAAACAGATAAAATAACAGTAACAGTGTATCACAATTTTCGGGCTTCCACCAGAATTAGCAATAAGTGATTATTACAGTATAAACGGAAATTGTGACATAAACAATTCATGTTCTCAATAGTCCAAAGAAAAAAGGAAGTCCATAGTGTGACCGTTGGGAACACCCGTGCACATTGAAACCATGCGATTATCCGTGGGATAAATTATCCAAAAGTGAATCCACCACCAGTGATCGCAAGCTGCTTACCAGATTTTAAGGTCCCTACGGACCAAGCCCAGCATATAACTCCTCAGTAAACGGTGTTGGTATCCGGATGTAAGCAGACTCCACAATGGTATTCACATAAGCCGAATAAAGAAAAAAGGAAATGTACAACTCGGCACACAGCATCCTCACACTCTTCTTCCAAAAAAGAAGAAGTTTTGTGTTTGTGTTTGTGTTTGTTTGACATAATAATTGCTGCTTATCAATCCACATTTTATTCACTTAGCGCAGTTGCTTCCTCCTTTTTTGTGATCTCTAGTGTGCTTTGACAGTGTGCGGCCAGGCGCCATTTTGTTTTTGATCTTTCCCGAGAAACATGTGGGGGCTTTTATTACCATTCCATTTCCAAAGTAGCTAGTTGCTGGCTTGTACACATTCCAAGTGGGTAAAGTGGGTAATAGATATCTAAACCCCAAAACAAAAATGTAATATATTACAAAATGGTCCTCATTTTTTTGCGGAGAAGAATAGTTTCAGAAAATACAAAATAAAACTCTTAACTGCTTGCCATCCGTCCACCTTAGTTTTACGGCGGCAGGTCGGCTCGGCTGCGCAAAATCACGTAATATTACGTGATTTTACATTTCAGCCACTAGGGGGCGCGCGTGTGCCCCCTGCTTGCCCCTGGTGCCGACGTGCGTGCCCGGCAGGCGCGATCACCGTCGGGCACCCTCGATCGCTCGTTACAGAGCGAGAACCAGGAGCTGTGTGTGTAAACACACAGCTCCCGGTCCTTTCAGGGGGAGAAATTACTGATCACATGTTCATACATGTTCATTCGTCGCAAGGACGTCATTGGTTTCGGCATGAACGTAAATGGCGTCCAGCCCCATTCACGGACGACTTACGCAAACAAAGAAAATTTTTCAAAATTATACTCAGGAACGACGGCCATACTTAACATTGAGTACGCCACCAGATAGCAGATTTAAAGTGGGAGTTCACCCGGAATTTTTTGTTTAACATTAGATTGATGCTCATTTTGTCAAGGGGAATCGGGTGTTTTTTTTTTTAAATCGAAGCAGTACTTACCGTTTTAGAGATAGATCTTCTCCGCCGCTTCTGGGTATGGTCTTCGGGACTGGGCGTTCCTATTTGATTAACAGGCTTCCGACAGGCTTCCGTCGGTCGCATACATCGCGTCACGAGTAGCCGAAAGAAGCCAAATGTCGGTGTGGCTCTATACGGCGCCTGCGCACCGACGTTCGGCTACTTTCGGAAAACCGTGACGCGATGTATGCGACCGTCGGAAGCCTGTCAATCAAATAGGAACGCCCAGTCCCGCAGCCCATACCCGGAAGCATTGGCGTAAAATGAAGGATGGATGGCCGCACTCCAAACCAAACAGGTTGTCTTTATTTAAACGAACAGCAAAAACATACCAGATCACAGCAACAGAAACAGGAGGATAACCAACGTTTCGCACTGACTTAGTGCTTATTCATGGCCATGAATAAGCACTAAGTCAGTGCGAAACGTCGGTTATCCTCCTGTTTCTGTTGCTGTGATCTGGTATGTTTTTGCTGTTCGTTTAAATAAAGACAACCTGTTTGGTTTGGAGTGCGGCCATCCATCCTTCATTTTATGCCAATGCTTGCCTAGTGCACTGCCAGCACCCTTGGAATCCTACACCTGTGTATGACCCTATAGCAGACCCACCTTGAGCGGTGATTTTCCTTCTTCCATACCCGGAAGCGGCAGAGAAGATCTATCTCTAAAACGGTAAGTACTGCTTCGATTTAAAAAAAAACACCCGATTCCCCTTGACAAAACGAGCCTCAATCTAATGTTAAAAATGAACTTTTTGGGTGAACCTCCACTTTAACTATACGCCGGAAAAAGCCGAACGGAAACAACGTAAAAGAATGCGACGGCCGCTCGTACGTTCGTGGATCGTCGAAAATAGCTAATTTGCATACTCGCCGCGGATTACGACGTGAACGCCACCCAGCGGCCGCCGGAAAATTGCATCTTAGATCCGATGGCGTACTAAGGCGTACGCCTGTCGGATCTAACACAGATGCCGTCGATTTCTTTGAGGATCTGCCCCTATAACTTTTGCGCAAACCAATCAATAAACGCTTATTGCGATTCTTTTTACTAAAAATATGTAGAAGAATACGTATCGGCCTAAACTGAGGAAAAAAATCATTTTTTTTATATATTTTTGGGGGATATTTATTACAGCAAAAAGTAAAAAATATTATTTTTTTTCAAAATTGTCGTTCTATTTTTGTTTATAGCGCAAAAAATAAAAACCGCCGAGGTGATCAAATACCACCAAAAGAAAACTCTATTTGTGGAAAAAAAGGACGCCAATTTTGATTGGGAGCCACGTCGCACGACCGTGCAATTGTCAGTTAAAGCGACGCAGTGCAGAATCACAAAAAGTGGCCCGGTCATTGACCAGCAAAATGGCCTGGGGCTGAAGTGGTTAATCTAGCCAAGAATGCAGTGTCCTTGTTACTTTCTATGACCAGAACTGGAAGCGCAAACAATGTTATCTTCCTTCTATAAACGACTAAAACCCTCAACCTTAATCTCTATCTCAAAAAAAGGTTTCCTTTTAGTCAGAAGAGGGTGGCAAGATGTTTGGCCATCCTGTCTAGCACAACAGAACCTGCGTAGCTGACTGGAGGATGCAGCACACCTGTGGAAAGACTTGTTTCCATTTCTATATAGAGAAGAGTACCCTAGTTATAGAAAACTGTTTGTGTAATAATGAGCACTTTGGAGCATGGGAAGCATGTGTTAACCTTTACATCATCTGCTTATATGGTAGCAAGTGATGTTTTCAGTAGAAACACACCTGCAGCCTGCAGGGATTCAGAAGTGGAATGAGGATTTTGATCCCTGCACATAGGAAAGTAAGTTTATCTTAACATTCTCCACTCCACTATCCACTATTTGGTACAGATATATTTTAATGTATACTGATATTTTTCTGTGACCTGTATATTTCTCTGCCAGAAACAGTCCTCGTGAGCTTTGTGTCATTCGAAGTTTTAGATTTTTTTTTATTCACTTGTCATTATTATAAATACCTAGCGCTATATTGTTGAGGCTCAGAATGGCATTTATATCTTTGCATTGCGGTAATCTGCCTTCACCTGCCAAGAAGTTTCGGCATCATGTTGAGATAATCATCTATGAAATATTTTTGTGTCTGAATGTGACACCTTCCTGTGTCTGAGAATAAACTGTTCCTATAATAATCTTCAGAAACCATTATCACAGTAGAAATGGGAAGACAATAGAAATGAAATTACTCTTCTGGTTTATATGTTGATCCTGAAATGCTTGGACTGAGCTGTATACACGGGTATAGCTTTATTACCTGCTTAGTAGGTAGAAATGAGATAACTCAAAGTCAAAGGTAACTTAATAATAAACAGATTTACATGGCTACAAATATATTATTGCCATATTTTGGACTAACTTTCTATGGGGTGGGGAGTTTTTGTAATCCTTATGCTGCTAGCATTAGTAAATAGATAGAAGAGTATATCATATTTTCTTGTTTTAAACCTTTTTTTCACATTTCTTTAGCTAGCTACTTGCTGCTTTCCATGCTTAGGCAAAGGATGCCAAACTTCCCAGGAGTTTTCAGGAGGGGAGGAAGAGGAGGGTCAGCAAAGCACACCCTCCTGTCTGCATGTCTGAACTAAGGGCAGATGGTTGCCAGGAAAAAAATGCTTTCACCTGCCCTTACTCAAGATGGCCACAGCCAGAAATTATAGGGGGGTGTTTTTCAAAATGATTTATCTGCAAAATAAAACATAGATGGATGGGCGAGTTTGCTTTGAATATTAAAAATGAATTAAATAGTGTTTTTGGTTTGGGGTGCTCATATGCAGTGTAGTTCAACTTTAAAATGAAATTAAACTCAAATTAATTTTAAGACAGTAGAGCTTTTTAGCAGAAGAGACTTTGCATGTCCAGTTTTGGGAAAAAAAGGCCTGCCTCGCGTGTTTTGAGCTGTGTAAACCCCAGCTCATTCCTGCCATTGCATGCCTGTACCATGTCTAGAATCTGCTGCAGCAATAATTAAATTTATAAAGCCAAAAAAATGAAATTTTTCCTGCAAGCTGCCTTTATTTTGCTCAGCAACAATTGGGGAGCCAGTGTGTATGATGAGACCACAATGTAGTGCACTGGGAACAAGATTAGAGATTTTTTGGATACATTCTGGTGTCACTTTGACTTTGGATAGAAGTAACGGGTGCGTTAAAATTGGTGTTTGGGTGTTGTGGCGCCTTCCCACTGTAACCCTTTAGAGATAATCTTGATGAAAGCAAGAATTTTCTTGTTGTAAAAATTTGCAATGATAAGCACCTGTCAAACAGGTGCAGAAAAATTGGTCTTTGGGTGCCAGTGGTGGCTTCCCACCTTAACCCTATAAAGGTACTCTTGATGTAAGCAAGAATTTGGCTTGCTGTAAAAAATTGCAATGATATGCACCTGTCAAACAGGTGCTGAAAAATTGGTCTTTGAGTGTTAATTGTGCCCATGAAACCTATACCAAAAACATTCTTCCAGATAAAATGATTGAACACCCTCAAAGCAAAGCAGCCTTGAAGGCCTGCAGAGATTCCACATCCCAAAAAGACTTAATCAGTGACATCAGCATCAGGGCTTCATAGCTGGTAATCCAGGACTGATTAATTTTTATAAAAGTCAAACGGTCCTCGGAGTCTGTGGACAGATGCGTTCTATGATCAGTAACACACCCTCCTGCAGCACTGAATGCAGGGCAGCCCAACAACTCAATAGCATACTGCCACACAGAGTCTGCTCCAGCAGGAACACAACAGGGATTGTGTCACTGATGCATGCACTGTCAGTGCTCACCATCCTTGTGGCCTCCTCAAATGGTGACAATACAGTGCATCCATCCTTAATGATCAGCTATTGGCGTGGGGAAAAAAGGATGGGCCTGAGCCTGTCGTCGTGCCGTACTCACATAAGTACTCGTTGTTGGCCCTCTGCTGCATGTATAACCGCTGCAGCATTCCCAAAGCTGAGTTCCACCTGGTGGGCATGTCACAAATCAGGCGGTTTACAAGCAGGTGGAATTCCTGCTGAATTTTATCCAACCGAGCACTGGCTGTGTATGACCGCCTGAAATGGCTACAGACTCTTCTGGCCTGCTTTAGTACATCTTGCAGCCCTGGATACGTACTTAGGAAACGCTGCACCACCAAATTGAGGACATTTGAGTACCAGGCATGGCACATGTGTCAACTTTCCCTATCTAAGGGCGGACAGGAGGTTTGAGCCATTATCGGACACCACCATTCCTGGCTCTAGCTGGCGTGGTGTGAACCACCTCTGGGCCTGTCCTTGCAGAGCTGCAAGAATCTCTGCTCCGTTGTGGTTCCTGTCCCCTAAACACACCAGCTGAAGCACTACATGGCACCTTTTAGCCTAACTCCGGGAAAAGCTCTTTGAATGCTTAGGGGGTACCTGATGTTCATAGGACAGGTCTGCAAAAGAGGGCATGGAGGTGGCGGAGGAGGAGGAGGGGGTAGAGCTCACAGGTCTGGCATCATCACCACCAGCTGTATGGAGACGTGGGGGCACAACAAGCTACAGCACTGAGCCCTGTCCTGCATCCTTTCAAGTTGCAAGCAGCATTACCCAGTCTGCTGTGAACTAAATATATCGTCCCTGCCCATGCTTGCTGGACCACATGTCAGCAGTAAGGTGGATTTTGCAGCTGACTGCCTTGCCTAACGATGCCAGAACATTCCCTTCCACGTAATGGTAGAGAGATGTAACAGCCTTACGTGAAAAGTAGTAGCAACTGGGAACCTGCCATTGTGGTACAGCACATTGTGCAAATTCACGGAAGGGGGCAGAATCCACCAGGCTGAAAGGCAGAAGTTGGAGAGCCAACAGCTTTGACAAGCTTGCATTCAGGTGCTGGGTATGTGGGTGGCAGGGACTGACTTTTTCCCGCTGAAGAAGATGGGGCAGAGAAATTTGCTGGCTACAGCCTACAGCTGGTGGTGTGCTGCTGGCATATGAGCTGCTAGGACCTTGGACACCCCGTGCTATACCATAATCCCTGTCAGTGGAGGCTGCTGAAAGGTAATGACTCGGTATAGCAGGGGCAGACTGAAGTGGGTAAGGAGGAGGAGGTGGGACCAATTTGAGCCTCTTTTGTGTGGCTTTTAGGTGCTCTTGCCATTAAATACCATTAAATGCTTTGTTAGGCACGTGGTACTCAAATGGTTGGTGTTTTTGCCACATTTGATGTGCCTGTGACACAGTTTGCACATAGCAACAGTGCAATCTGCTGCAGATGTGCTGAAAAAGGCCCAGACAGCTAAGCTATGGGGAGTGGGCCTGGGAGATAACAGCTGCAGAATGTGATAAAATAGGGTTGCTGCTCTCTACTCTTTCATGATGTCGACCTCCTTGGGGTTGGGTCTAGCTCTAGCTATACACTAATGTCAAGATTACTGACATGGTCTCACTACACTACACTACACTGAAACTATCTGAGCTGTCCCTACTCTACACTAATGTATATAGAAAAATTACACGGTCTCATTACACTACAGTGAAACTATCTGAGCTGTCCCTACTCTAGCTGCACACTATGCAAAGCTGAAGGAACCATCCATCCCTACCAGTGACTAACAGTGACTACACAGATAGTGGCAGACACATTTCAGTGATAAGCCTTGTTCACAGCACTGGGAGCTTTCAGCCCCTTTCTTCCCAGGCCATTTTTAAGTTTATAGGACAGCCACAATTTAATGACAATTACTCAGTCATGCAACTCTGTACCCAAATTAAATTTGTATATTTTTTAAGACAGATAGAGCTTTCTTTTGGTGGCATTTAATCACCACTGGGTTTTTCATTTTTTGCTATAAAAAAAAAAAAATACTGAACATTTTGAAAATAAAAACATGTTTTTCTTTGTTTCTGTTATACATAGTAACATAGTTGTTAAGGTTGAATAAAGACATCAGTACATCCAGTTCAACCTGTGTGTGTGTAAGTATTATGTCCCCACCATTTCCCATATCTCTGAATACTGCGTTCAATATGATGTCCGTCAAAGGATTTTTTTGAAATTAGCAACATTTCCCTCTGCAACCACTGATTTTAAAAGAGTTCCACATCCTTAACCTCCCTGGCGGTATGATTATTTCAGAAAAAAGGTGCTGAAAGCGGTACCATTATTTGCAAGGAAATTTGGCGTTTTATACTGTAGGCCTGTAATTCTTAGGAATAACTTATTTAAATCTGACCAAACAAAAGTCTAGTAGGCATCCCGGGTATGAATTTTTTTTTAAAACAAAATTATAAATTATAATATAATAAATAATTATAAATAATTATAACAAATAATAATCTAATTATAATAAAAATTATTCAATAATGTAATCAACTCAAAATCACTGAAATTTGCTCAGTTGCAGAATTGTCGCTGTCATTACTTTTATTTTTTTATGACGAATTTCCCCACAAATCGCTATTGCACAATTCTGCAAGTGATTATAATTTATTATCGCTGTTTTCTAGCTGCTCTAAAACCATTTTTGACATAAAGGGACACTTTTGGTTGCTATGGACAATCTACGGTTTGCAGGCAGAAAGAACAGTTTTTATTATACAAAAGAACATGTAGGGCACTGGGCAGACCAATAGGGACAAGGGGTGTGTGTATTTTTTACATACAGTACTGTAATCTATAAGATTACAGTATACTGTATGTATTGTGTTTGTTTACCTTTTTGAAATTGGCGCCGTTCTCCGCTCCCGTGCGTCGTAACGTCACAGGGAACGGAGATCGGCGGCACAGAAGGACACTGTGTGAATCACACAGCGCGTGGCATCGCTGGATCCAGGGACAAGGTAAGTAAACCATGCCTGTGGATCTAGCGAGGCAAGCCCGAGTCTGATTTGGGGTTACCGATCGTAGCCAAAAAATCTCACCCCGAGTCAGACTCGGGAATACCGCCAGGGGGTTTAATGCTCTAACAGTAAAAAACCCTTACACAGTTTAAGTTTGAACCTTTTCTCTTTCAACTTCGTTGGATGGCCACGTGTGTTCATGAGTGACCTGAGACTAAATAGTTTCCTCCCAATGTTGGAATCACCATTAATATATTTTTTCTTGAGAATAAGTTTAAAGCTTGTGGTCGTTTCCCATAACTGAGATCCTCCAGCCATCTTATTAGCTTTGTTGCCCTTCTCTGGACTCTTTACAATTCTAGCATATCCTTCCTGAGGACTGGTGACCAAAATTGGACAGCATACCCAAGATGTGGCCGAACCAAAGTTTTGTAAAGTGGTAGAATTATAGTTCTATTTCTTGAGTAAATGCCTTTTTTTCTATATTTTATTCCTTTTATTCCTTTAATGCAAGATAATATTCTACTGGCCTTGCTTGCCACAGCTTGGCATTGCATGCTATTGCTGAGTCTGTCATCAATCAGGTTGCCAGATCCTTTTCCATCCTTGATTTCCCCAGAGGTTCTCCCCATAGAGTGTAATTTGCATTCATATTTTTAACCCCCAAGTACATTTTCTTACTCCATGCTGGTTACTACTAATAATACTGTTCTTATCTGGAAGTTCCTGGATATGATCCCTCAGGACCCTCATCATCCTCTACAAAAATTTCCAGACAATTGATGTAAAGCTGATTGGCCTGTAGTTTCCAGGCATGTATCTAGGCCCTATCTTAAATATTGGTAGCACATTAGCTTTATGCTAATCAGCTGGTATCATTCCAGTGAAAATGCTTTCCTTAACCACTTCCATACCAGGCACTGATGCACCTTCCTGCCCAAGCCAATTTTCAGCTTTCAGCGCTGTCACACTTTGAATGACAATTGCGCGATCATGCTACACTGTACCCAAACAATTTTTTTATCATTTTGTTCCCACAAATAGAGCTTTCTTTTGGTAGTATTTGATCACCTCTACGATTTAAATTTTTTGCGCAACAACTAAAAAAAGACTGAATTTTTTTTTAAAAAATAATGTTTTTATTTTTTTCTGTTATTTTTTTGTGAATAAGTAAGATTTCTTCTTCGATTACGGGCACTGATATGGCGGCACTGATGGGCACCGGTGAGGCGGCACTGATGGGCACTGATAGGCGGCACTGATGGACACTGATAGGCGGCACTGATAGGCGGCGCTGGTATGCAGCACTGATGGGCACTCATAGGCGGCACTGATGGGCACTCATAGGCGGCACTGATGGGCACTCAGGTGGCACTAATGGGCACTCATAGGCGGCACTGGGCACTCATAGGTGACACTGATGGATACTCATGGGTACTTATGGGTGGCACAGATGGGCACTGATAGGTGGGCACTGAGCATGGGTGGGCACTGGGCATGGATGGGCACTGAGAGGTGGCACTGATGGACACTGTCAGACGCGAGTGAGGAAGAGCCATCAACGGCTCTTCCTGTTTACATCGTAATCAGCCGTGTTTGGACAGGCGCGCGTCGGCATGAAATCCTGCAGGACGTCAATAGACGTCCAGTCAGGATTTCACAACCACTTCCTGGACGTCAATTGTATATTGACCGGGCGGGAAGTGGTTAAAGATTAGGAATAGTGGGAGAAGCCATCTTTTTCCTGGTGATTTGTCCATATTACATTTTTCTAGTCTTTTTGGAATACATTCCTCGCTGTGCTGCCAACCCTATCATCTTGTCTATCATACCTCTCCTTTTCCATAGTAAAAACTGAGGAGAAGAATGTATTGTATTTAATACAGTTGTCTTCTCCTTGTCACTTGTAACCACCAACACCACCTGATCATCTTTTATGGGCCCAATATGCTCTAACTTAGCTTTTTACTATTAAAGCGGGGGTTCACCCTAAAAAAAAATGTTTCTTTTTCTACCATCCCATCCAGCATTCTAGCGTCAGCTACAGTATGCCTTTTTTTTTTGCGCTGTACTTACCGTTTAATCGTCCAGTTTCGTTTCAGACTCCGGCGGGGAAATAGGCGTTCCTATGAAGAGGGGAACATAATTGGCCAAAGCCAGGGTGGCTTTGGCCAATTATGGCTCAGGGGGTTTAGTACACGCCCCACACTACAAAAGGCCGCCTGCAGGTCGGCCTTGTGTAGTGTGTTGCGGTGGTTAAGAGAGAACAGAGAGAGACAGAGAGACAGCATTTTTTGCAGGTAGATAGAGCAGGCAGGCAGGCAGGCTAGTCAGTTAAAGTTACAGTGTGTGGAGGATATATATGCATCCCAGGTGTTGTATATATATTTATACACTGTATAGTTAAGCTAGATCAGCTCTTCCTAATTTACTGGCAGGCAGGTGATTGTGCTAGTAGCAGTATTCTCACATGGTGTATTGCCCGTGTCCTCTGCAGTGTGCACCTAAAGCTACGTGGTGTGTGTACTGTCTGTGTCTGTGCCATTTTTCTCAATGATTTTCATCCATATTGCAGGGACCAGACATTACATTAAAGCCGCAAGCAGTTTTAAATTACCTTTTTCTTATAGTAATCTCATTTTGTGCAGGAACAGTTCTAAACACGTGCCACTTCACAGGCATACTATAGACACCCAGCAGGTACAATATTTAAAGGAATTTTTCATATTTTTTTTTTATTTAAGCATCATTAAAATCACTGCTCCAGAAAAAACAACCGTTTTTTTTCCATTGATACATGTTCCCTGGGGCAAGACCCGGGTTCTCAAATACGTTTTACGACAATAACTTGCATATTAAGCTTTAAAATGAGCACTTTTGAACATTCGAGTCCCATAGACGTCAATGGGGTTCTAAATGTTTGCGCGAACGGTCGGTCCGTTCAAAGGTTCTGGTGCGAACCGAACGGGGGGGGGGGTGTTCGGCTCATCCCTACTGGTCACATTAGGATGAGCGGCTGTGTCTGTATAGCCGCTGTGTTCCATACAGAAGCAACGGCTGCCTGCATGCAGCGCCAGGCAGCTCCAACTGCATGAACAAAGTGCTTATCCATGATGTATATGTGAATGAGTCAGAAATGTAAAAGCTTGGTATTCTACATAGTTATAGTTATACTAGGGCATCCAGATCTTAGGAATCATCAGAGTCTGAACTTGATCTGGACTTTAGATAACATTCATCAGTCTGACCTTGACATTTTCAACTTTGTTATAGTAACTTATGGTTACACGGTCTCCCCTCTTACAATTCCCCACCAAAAAAAAATATGGGCCAGATTCAGGTAGAAGTGCGGCGGCGTAACGTATCGTAGATACGTTATACCGCCGCAAGTTTTCATCGCAAGTGCCTGATTCACAAAGCACTTGCGATGAAAACTACGCCGGCGGCCTCCGGCGCAAGGCGGCCAATTCAAATGGGCGTGTGCCATTTAAATTAGGCGCGCTCCCGCGCCGGACCTACTGCGCATGCTCAGTTGCGCAATTCCCGTCGTGCTTTGCGCACCGTGACGTCATTTTTTCGAACGGCGACACGCGTAGCGTACTTCCGTATTCCCGGACGTGTTACGCAAACGACGTTAAATTTAAAATTTCGACGCGGGAACGACGGCCATACTTTAGACAACAATACGATTGCTGACTAAAGTTAGGGCACCAAAAAAAACGACTAACGACGGGAAACTAGACTAGTGGCGACGTATCGAATGCGAAAATCCCTCGGGAATCGCCGTAACTCCTAATTTGCATACCCGCCGCTGGTTTACGACGCAAACTCCCCCCAGCGGCGGCTGCGGTATTGCATCCTAAGATCCGACAGTGTAAAACAATTACACCTGTCGGATCTTAGGGATATCTATGCGTAACTGATTCTATGAATCAGTCGCATAGATACTCTGAGAGATACGACGGAGTATCTGAGATACTCCGTCGTATCTCAGCTGTGAATCTGGCCCTATATTCCTAGGAATACTGCATTTCTTTTTAATACTGCAAGTTTTAAATATGCGGTAAGTTTTAAATATTGTTGTAGCTCCTTTTTTTATTAAGATTTCAAGAAAATGTTAATTATTCAGTCTTGCCATGGGTATAATTTCCACCATAGCTCTGATTTCTTACCCAGTATAAAGAAAGACAAACATGCCAGTGTGAGCCTGTCCCTAATGACATCGGTCCGTCAGGTTACCTAGCAACAACAGGCCAGAAAATTACCTTCCTTGGCAGTGCTAATTCTTTTTTCATTTGCAGCTTATAGATACTTTATAATATGACTTATACTTGATTGGTGACAAAATAATATTCAGCTAACTGCTGTTCTAAGGTTATTGCAAGCTGCTCCTGTGTTAAATGCAAATGTGGAAGCTACTTATTTGCCTAAAGGTACCCATAGTGTGAGGAGATCCTTTAATGTATGTGTTGGACCTACCCATCAAAAATAATTTTTAAGCCGGTAATAATTTAGCTATGCATATTTGTAGGGCAGGCAAGGGTGTACTCATCTTACCTTTCTTTACAGAATGAACTTATTTCTAAAAATAAATGAGGCTCGCTTGTTACATAGAACAGGTAACTTTCAAATTTCCAGACAGAATAGACATGTTTCTTATGCCACGTACACACAACCGTTTTTCATGACGAGAAAACTGCCATTTTTTAGATTGGCTGTGAAAACGGGTCGTGTGTATGCTCCATAGCAGTTTCCTAGACGAGAAAACTGCCCGCAAAAAATTAGAACCTGCTCTATTTTTTTCCGTTGTTTTTCCTGTTGTTCTTTTTCTCGTAGTGAAAACCGCTCATGTGTATGCTTTTCCGAGGGGAAAAAAATGCGCATTCTCAGAATCAAGTATGAGAAGGGAGCGCTCGTTCTGGTTAAACTAGTGTTTGTAATGGAGATAGCACATTTGTCACGCTGTAAATAATTGCATCGTTTAATGCAGCGCATTCTTTTCTTCTTTATAATGCTCCAATAATGAACTTCTTTTGCTGCTGATATTCACACAGAGTTATGACAAACTTGTTTCTTTATTATTTCTCGTGATCTCATGAATAATCTTTTTGTTTTTGTAAGCCAGATCTCCATAAAAATGTTTTTTTTTTCCAATCTTAATGAAGATCTCATTTTTGGTTATTAATTTATTCTGGCACATAACAAATTAAAGGTGAAGGCAGCACTGGAGACCCTGCTTGAATTTGTGCATCCTTTGGGCCCCACAGCAAACATCAAAGACTATAAAACAAAAATTGGGATCATGAAAAGCACATATAGTTAGGACCACAATCTGGCAGATGCAGGAGGAGGAGGAGGAGGGAGGAGGAGCGACCTCCGCAAGGCCGTGAATTGTGTCAGCTGGCCCGTCAACCCCCTTTTGATGACCTTCAAAATGATGGTGTTGCTAATGAGACGTTGGCCAATCTCCATTCTGGTTAATTTGTCTGCTATTAGTGCAGCATAGCCCTCTGCAGCGGTGGGGTCTCTCTCAAGGCCGCAGTAGCCTCACTAATGAGGGTACGCATTTCATCCTCCATGTGCCTAAGCCTCCTGGGCTTTTTTGTTTGAATGTGGAGGGGAGGCATCTGTGAACTTGTGATTGGCCTGGCCATCTCCTGTCTGCCACTGGGCCCTGCCTCCTCATGGCTGCCACTCACCCCTGCCTCTTCCTGGCTCTCAGTTTCTCCACCCTCATCCTGGCTGGCACATTTTTCACCTCATGACAGTTGCAAATTGCTAATAAATATTAAAGACAATCGTTCTGACCCCTGCATTTTTCATTCTTGTCCTGACCATTTTTGGCCACTACTGTCAATTGATATGTAAAACACTTTTTGTTCAATCATTAAATTGTTAGCAATAGTAACATCTATTTTACATCATTACTTTTAGTACAATAAATCTTTAGCTAAATACTATACCTGGCTCCATATGGCCAAATCAGGCTCATCCAGGAACTCAGGTTGTTCATCCGAAGAAGGCTGAGCTGGGTTGGAGGGAAGGCTGGAGGGTTGGCTGCAGGGAAGGCTTGAGGGGGGAAGGGTTGAAAGAGAATCTCTGACTTCCAGATGGTCACCAAGAAAGCTTAATTTGCTATAGTACCACAGACTTGGTTTATATACTTTATCTGCTGCTGCTCCTGACTTCAAGGATTTCAGGACCATATTGCGCTGAGTCTTAAATGTGCCCCTAATGGTCTCAATTTTGTTATTCACATCCTTGGTTGCTGTGGGGATCTGTGTCTGCACAAATGGAAGCAGGCTCTCCAGTGCTGCCTTCCTGGCATCTTTATTTTTATTTGCTGGGTTTTTTTGTTTCCCAGAGAGCAGGAAGATTCTTCCACCTTTCCAGGAACTCCCCCATGAATTCAGAATCCTTGAAAACCTGCATGATTTCTGCAAGTCAAAAACAAGACAAAAATACTAATGTCAGTCAACTCTACTAATCTTTCTCACCATATATAGGCCACAATCTCATCCACTGATGAGTCAAGTAAAAAAAAATGTACCTTCGATCTCACGTTCGTTGCTTACTCCTTCTTCCTCACATTGAACGTAGTTGCGACACATGTGGATTAGCGTTAAATACACACCGCATGCTTGAAACTCTGCACGCTTTTCCCGCCCCTGATGTTCATTCTAGTACTTTCCCCGCCCCTTCTAGCTCGGATTAGTGCTACACAACATGGCAGAGACACTGCAGGTGTCAACCTCAACCAAGAGGAAAGTCCGGAGGTACAAGGCATCGAACATGTCGTTCAAGGAGATGGTTGAGATAGTGGCCATTTAGAGGAGGGAGGATTATGACACTAAGCATGGGCCATACAAAAACCCTAATCTTTTCAAGGCTAAAATAATGGGAAAAGTTGTGAAAACTATTCACCATAAATTTGGGGTCCGCAGATCGAAAGAACAGCTCCGCAAAAGGTGGTCTGACCTCAAGTTAAGGAAGCTGGAGCAATACAAGAGAATTGCAAAAGGTTTTGGGAAAAAGTAAGTAGTTTTCCTGTGTTACTCTGATTATTATTACAGTACTTGCATGTTGCTGCATGTGCTTTTTTTAATATTGTACAGTTAAAGATGTCAACTTTCATGGGCACATTAATCGGTCATAGGAAACATTGTTCATTCGCTCAATAATAATAATACAATGTTTTTGTTAGATACAGGGTTAACTAAATTTGACCATGCCACATCTTCTTATGTGAGAAGATCTTTTGAACATGGTTGTCTAGATGTGTTGGTAACTATATTTAAATAATATAACTAGATTCAGTGTAATGTAAGGAGGGGATGCTCAGAAGCTGGTTACACATCTGGACTCAGTAGTAGTGTTGCTCACGAATATTCGCATTGCGAATATTCGACTCGAATATAGCATATTCGAGAAATCGCGCTATATTTCGAAATTCGCGGTGAATATTCGCAATTCCGAATATTCGATTTTTTACATTTTTTTTTTTAAAACAGATCACATCCTAGATATCTCCATCGACGTCTAAAAGCATTGCTGGTATCATTAGAGACCCTGGGCCGAGTAGCTGAAGCGTTCATTGAATTTTCCAGAAAGATCGCAATGCGATTATTCGGCAAACGCAATATCGCACGATTATTTTCCTCGCCCCGATCTTCCGCATCAGAGCGATTTTTACAGTTTCATTTTTAAAACAGATCACATCCTAGTGATCTCCATAGACGTCTAAAAGCATTGCTGGTATGATTAGAGACCTTGGGCCGAGTAGCTGAAGCGATCATTTTATATTGCCGAATATTCGCAATGCGAATATTCGGAAATAGGAATATTGCGCGATTATTTGCTCCGCCCTTTTGCATCAGAGCCAATCAGAGTTCTCCTTCCACACTCGTCAGAGGTTAGCAACCAATAGGAACCTGCCTGCATGGACATTATATAAGCTCACTCCCAGCACCATTTCATTGCAGATTCAGAAGCTGGCTATAGAGTGTGGAGGCTGTTTCTGTGTTCCTGTGTCTTTGTTCCTGATTGATTTAGATCATCACCAGCATTGCTATTTAGTGATTCCAGTGGATCTTTTCCAGTATATCAACTGCTTTTTTCAAAGCAATAGACCCAAGAGCTTTTTTCAAAGCTACGTTTTGTGCTGTTTTGTGCTGTTTTGTTCATTTGTGTTACTGTTTGATCCTGCAATCCTCGCTGTTCAGTGATATTTGCTAGAGATTTCAGAACACATTTTGCTGAGCTTTCTAAAAGAGCTTTTCTAAAAGCTAAGTTTTGTTCATCTTGTGTTACTGTTAGATCTTGCAGGTTCGCTGTTCAGTGATATTTGCTAGGCATCTCAGTTCCCCTTTTTGGTTAGTTTTTCCTAAAGAGCTTTTCTAAAAGCTAAGTTTTGTTTTCAGTTTAGTTAAATTTTGTGTAGTAAGTGTACACACTGTTAGTGTACATTTATTTCATCTAGCTTAGCTTAGTGTGTGTTTAGTGTCTGTGTTTTGTGTTTAAAAAAAAAAAAAAAAAAAAAGTTAGTGTTTGTTTACTGCTTTTTTTTTTTCTTTAATTTTGTAGTCCTTGTCAGGTGTACTACTTTGATAAAGGAGGGAACTAGGGGCTAGTTTTTGGACTTTTTAGGCACGATTTGGTTGGTCAAAATATATATACAAGAAAAGAATTTTTTCTAAAAAGTAGATTAGTTTATTTAGATATAAAATATCGTAATGTGTAGAAAAAAATGGTAGTACAGAAGAAAAAGTATTGCCGTTTCCAGCACAAAAAACCATCTAACAGGCTAACTAGGCAAGCCTATCCATGAACATTGACAGGAGTATATACATAAATTATAACAAGGTATCAACAATAAAATTGAACACTTCCAAAAGTATTTGGAATAAAGTGCATGAATGTAATTAGTAATCCTGTCACGTTGTGGAAATGCAGGCAGAGATATGTCTGCGGTGGTTTGGCTTGCTGCGTAGGTGGACTCGACCGGTTTCGCGCTTTAGCAGCGCTTCCTCACGGAGTCAGCAGTGTAGTTTTGAAGATAGTATTGGTTGGTAGGGGGATCGATATATAAATTTTCTGTCAATAGAAATAGACTGTGTCCGGGCTGCTGGACGTTGTAAAAAATGTAGGGAAATGACCCGCATAAACTAAATAGTAACAGTCTTCAATGAAGGAGGGCAGGGCTTGAGGAGAAGGGAGGAGGTAGAGAGCGACCACTAACTTCTAACAGTCCTCAATAAATGCAACATTTCCTGGTAGTAGAAATGAGAAACCAGAGCTGGATGCCGGCTAATAGCCAAAGATTAAGGCAATGATAAGCCTGGTTCAGTGTGTGCGATGGCACTCTCCTCCACGAGTCTCCCGAGAGACTGCAGCAATACTTATAGTTTAGTAGCTGTCTGTGTACGTCTTTGTCTGCGTGCCTGTCTTGTAAAAAATACACAAAAACACATTTTGTTCACATTTCCCCCCCCCAATAAAGTTTACCCCCCCCACACACATATCAGCAATAATGAGCGGCATCCGTGGCCGTGGCAGCAGGGGTAGGGGAGTTACTCCCAGTGCTGGATCGCTGCCAGCACGGGGTACCTCTCGTGCCCCTACTAGTGGTAGAGGATCGGGTGCAAGGGGAGTACGCCTGATCCGGGAGTTCTTCCCATCGGGCAGCCGCCCGATATTGCCATCTCAGGCTCAAGTAGTGGTGGACTACATGGGGCACAGCAGTGCCACTGAGTCGTCGGTCCCGACTCACAGTAGTACCACCATTACACCGGTGCCTGTAGTACCCCCCCCCAGCCCCCAAGAGTCCAGCATCTTACTGTTCGACAGCGACAGTGAGAGGGATCTCTTGGGGGAGGCCATGCATCAGGCAGACCTCCAGCTCTGTCCTGATGGTCAGGACCTTTTTGAAGGGATGGATGAGGAGGATGGGATACCTGCTGGCAGTATCCCAGAGACATCCCTTCAAACTGGTGCTGCTGTTTTGGTGCAGGAAACAGCAGCACCTAGTCAGACCCAGGCGTGGGTGAGGGGACAGCGGAGCCAGGCTAGAGGCTTCATGTCAGGTGGTTCCCTCAGACCAACACATTTCAGCCCTTGGTCTGACATCTCTGGGGGCGAAGAGGGTGACCCATCATGGTTGCCATCTGACGCGTCGGCTCACTACGTCAGTGACGACGGGGAAGGTAGGCACCCTGGTGAAACGGTGCGCCAGGTCACCACCAGGGAGACCATCGTCAGGGTCTCCACTGGTAATGGCAGCAGGAGGTGTCAGGAGGAGGAGCAGCAGCAGCAGCAGCAGCAGCAGGCAGCTCCACCTGTGCGCACCGAGTCCCAGCAGGTGCAAGTAAGCGTCACCCCATCTGACAGGAGGGCGGTGCTGAAGTCACCTGTCTGGAATTACTTTACCCTGGTGGCAGACAACCCTACCGTGGCCATCTGCCGGATTTGTAAAGTGAGGGTGAAGAGAGGGAAGTGTTTGGCTCGGGTGGGTACCACAGCCCTGAACCAGCACCTGAGGATAAACCACTGGGCGGTGTATGACGAGATGAAGCGTGGTGGTGGTAGCAGCGCCACCACCACAAGTGAGCAGGGTACAGCAGCCCCTGCCACATCTTCAACTATTTCCAGCAGGTCATGCCCCCCCGCTCCCTCTAGTAGAGGTACTGGTACCGGCAGCCAGACCTCTACTTCCACAGCACCCTCCACGTCTGTGTCCCGCACTGCCGTCCGGCGCCAGGCGTCGATTTCAGACGCCTTTGACCGCACCACTCCCTTCCCCCCTGGAGACCGACGTGTGCGTTCCCTCAATGGGCTCCTGGCAAGGGTTATTGCCCAACATCTGCTGCCCTTCAACATAGTTGACAGCAACCCCTTCAGGCAGATGTTGGAGCAGGCCCAACCCCAATGACGTGTCCCCAGCCGCCATTTCTTTGCCAGGACTGGTGTCCCTGCCCTACACCAGCACATTGTGCAGAATGTAACCCTGTCGCTGGATCACGCTGTCAGCGACAGGGTTCATCTGACAATGGATGGCTGGACCAGCAGGCATGGGCAGGGACGCTACATCAGCTTCACGGCCCATTGGGTTTCCCTCCGAGGCGTCGGTGAGGGATCGGCGGCAACCGATCTTGTGGTGCCGCCCCGGGGTGTCCAGGGGAGAACTGCTGGTCTCCCTCAAGCCACTGTCTCCGCAGCTGCTGAGCCTCCCAGCAAGCGCCCCCGTAGCTACTCAAGTGTGGGGCACGTGCGCTGTCAGGCCGTGCTCCAGCTTGTTAGTTTAGGGGACCGGAGACACACTGGAGAAGAAGTGCTGAAAGCACTTCAGGCTCAGGTCCAGAAGTGGCTGACACCCCGAAGGCTCCAGGCAGGTATGGTTGTCTGCGATAACGGCAGCAACCTACTCGCCGCCCTTAGTGCTGGCAGTCTGACCCACGTGCCCTGTCTGGCACATGTCCTCAACCTGGTGGTGCAGACGTTCCTGCGCACTTATCCAGGGTTGAGTGACATTGTGGCAAAGGCGCGTAGGATTGCCAGCCACTTCAGGCGCTCCCCAACCGCTACCGCGTCCCTGTCCAAGTTGCAGCGGGAGTACAATCTGCCCCTTCACAGGCTGATTGTGGACAGTGTGACGCGGTGGAACTCCACCCTCCACATGCTGAAGAGGTTGTGGGAGCAGCAAAGGGCGGTGAGGGAGTACCTGATGGAACTAGGCACTGAGAGGACTTCACCACAACTCCCTTTCATCGCCTGTGCGGAGTGGGGGCAGATAAACCAGGTCTGCCAAGTGTTGTCCTCCTTCGAGCAGGCGACCAAGATGGTCAGCAGTGAGCAAATCGGCCTCAATAGCGTGCTGCCAATAGTGTTCATGCTGGAGAGGACACTAGATCGCCTGCTCGAGGCTGGGGAGAGTGCCTTGGTGGAGCAGGAGGAGTCAGCAATGCTCCACCGAGACCAGGGCCAGGACGAGGAGGAGGAGGAGGAGGATGATGATGAAGAGGAGAAGGAGGTGGTTGCTGGTGTCGTCCCGGAGTCAGGGCCTGGTCAGGAGGGAGAGCCGGTGTTGGGGGCACCGATAGTCCGGGGGTTGGGCATGTCTGAGTTTGACCAGCAGGGCCTCAGGGATGAAGAGTCGCACCTCATTCACCTGGCCAGCATTGAGGAGTCACAGCGGGCTGTGCTCTTCCCCATGGCTGCCCACATGCTGAGATGCCTCAGGAGGGACCCCCGGGTTAAGACCATCAAGACGAGGGATGATTTCTGGATGGCCACCCTTTTGGATCCCAGGTGCAAGGGGAAACTGGAGCAGTTCATCCCAGCCAGCCGGAGGCAGCACCGGATGGAGGAACTGCAGGCAGGCATTGTCAGACGGTTGGAGCAGGCAACTCCCCGGCCTCCAGTTGTCCCCCCTCATCTCACCCAGCAGGTGGCTGCACCCAGCAGCAGCCGAGCAGGGGACCTAATGGAAGAGATGAGGATGTTCTTCCAAACCGAGCGACCCAGTACCAGCACCAGCAGCAGCAGCAGTCACCACCAGCGGCTGGCCCACATGGTGGCAGACTACATGGCGTCCGTCGGTGCTTCTGACAGTATGAGCACCGACGACCCCATGGAGTACTGGGTTGCCAGATTGGACACCTGCCGCGAGCTCGCTCAGTATGCGCTGGAGTTATTGTCTTGCCCCCCCTCCAGCGTACTATCTGAGCGGACATTCAGCGCGGCAGGTGGGGTGGTCACGGACAAGAGGACCCGTCTGTCCACAGACTCCGTGGACAGACTCACATTCATAAAGATGAATGAGTCCTGGATCGGCGGTGACTTTCTGGCACCCGTCGTCGGTTCAGGGCGCTGAAGGGTCCCTTGCCATGCATTCCCTGATGAAGCCCCGGACCTGATGTATTTACAGTGCTGAATATAACTATTTTAACATCAGAGAAAATCAATGTTAATATTTGGTACAGTAGGCTTTCTTTGCAATTACAGCGGTCAAACCTTTCTTGTAGTTTTACACCAGCTTTGCACACACTGGAGGAGGGATTTTGGCCCACTCCTCCACACAGATCTTCTCTACATCAGTCATGTTTCTGGGCTCTCGCTGAGAAACACGGAGTTTGAGCTCCCTCCAAAGATTCTCTATTGGGTTTAGGTCTGGAGACTGGCTAGGCCACGCCAGAACCTTGATATGCTCCTTACAGAGCCAATCCTTGGTTATCCTGGCTGTGTGCTTTGGGTCATTGTCATGTTGGAAGACCCAGCCTCGACCCATCTTCAAAGCTCTAACTCAGGGAAGGAGGTTGTTGCCCAAAATCTCGCAATACATGGCCACGGTCATCCTCTCCTTAATACAGTGCAGTCACCCTGTCCCATGTGCAGAAAAATACCACCAAAGCATGATGCTACCACCCCCATGCTTCACATTAGGGATGGCGTTCTTGGCATGGTACTCATCATTATTCTTCCTCCGAACACGGTTAGTGAAATTATGATCAAAAAGTTATATTATGGTCTCATCTGACCACATGATTTTCTCCCATGACTCCTCTGGATCAGTCAAGACACCTATGTCAGCAGTTATTTCACACCCTATATACTCTTATTAATACTGCTGTTCATCATGGCACCTCCTGCCCAAGTGATATGACTCTGTATCAACTACTACTGCTAATACTACTACTGCTGCTTCTGCTGCTGCTGCCCAGTCAAGACACCTATGTCAGCAGTTATTTCACACTCTATATACTTCTATTCCTACTGCTGTTCATCATGGCACCTCCTGCCCATGTGATATGACTCTGTATCAACTACTACAGTTAATACTACTACTGCTGCTTCTGCTGCTGCTGCCGCCCAGTCAATACACCTATGTCAGCAGTTATTTGACACTCTATATACTCCTATTCCTACTGCTGTTCATCATGGCACCTCCTGCCCATGTGATATGACTCTGTATCAACTACTACAGTTAATACTACTACTGCTGCTTCTGCTGCTGCTGCCGCCCAGTCAATACACCTATGTCAGCAGTTATTTGACACTCTATATACTCCTATTCCTACTGCTGTTCATCATGGCACCTCCTGCCCATGTGATATGACTCTGTATCAACTACTACTGGTAATACTACTACTGCTGCTTCTGCTGCTGCTGCCGCCCAGTCAATACACCTATGTCAGCAGTTATTTCACACTCTATATACTCCTATTCCTACTGCTGTTCATCATGGCACCTCCTGCCCATGTGATATGACTCTGTATCAACTACTACTGGTAATACTACTACTGCTGCTTCTGCTGCTGCTGCTGCCCAGTCAATACACCTATGTCAGCAGTTATTTCACACTCTATATACTCCTATTACCACTGCTGTTCATCATGGCACCTCCTGCCCAAGTGATATGACTCCGTATCAACTACTACTGCTAATAGTACTACTGCTGCTGCTCAATCAAGACACCTATGTCAACAGTTATTTACCACTCTATACTACTATTACAATGCTGTTCATCATGGCACCTCCTGGCCAAGGGATTTGACACTGTATTGTCAATGTCTACTACTACTACTACTACTACTACTACTGCTGCTCAGTCAAAACACCTATGTCAGAAGTTATTTACCACTCTATACTACTATTTTCACTGCTGTTCATCATGGCACCTCCTGCCCAAGTGATTTGACTCTCTATTGTCACTGTCTGCTACTACTACTGCTGCTCAGTCAAGACACCTATGTCACAAGTTAATTGCCACTCTATACTACTATTACCACTGCTGCTGCTGCTGCTGTTCATGGCACCTCTTTCCCGAGTGATTTGACACTATATTGTCTACTGTTACTAATACTGCTGCTGCTCACGACACCTATGTCACAAGTTATTTGACACTATTGACTACTATGGTCATTACTGATGTTGTAAAGTCCTGCCCACGTGTTTAGATGCTATCTAGTAATATTACCAATACTCCTTGTAAATGATGCCTGTGTGAGAGTAAAGTGGTCTTGCATAGCAAGAGCACTTATTGTTATCTCACATATATATTATTCTTATTATAGCCAACTTTTAAACGGTATCTCCTCCCACAGTTTTTACACTACATAGACAAGTAATATATCGAAACGTGTGGATTGTTCCAGAATGGTGTGCTATTACTTTGTGGAACGTTTCGCTTAATCATTCATGAAATATCGTCATTTTTGCGGCGAAATTTTCCCATAGGAGTGAATGAGGAGAGCTAGAGTGTGGAATGTGAACACCGGAAAAATCAGCACATGATTTGTAAACTGCGACCACTCCCTCATTTTCAAGCCGACCTACACAAATTTACGGCTAAGCGAATGATCAAACGGTATTCACAATATGATGATTTGTTTGCAACCAACGACATCCATTATTTCAATGGAAGTCAATGGAGGTCAAAGTTTATAAAACTAAAATCTGCTGTTGAATTTGTAAACTTCGACTGTGCCTTAAATTTTATTATTTCAGAGACATACTATACATCAAAATGTAGGTCTGGGTCTTGTGATTCGTAAACTATAAAGATATTCACTGTGAGATTTATAGTTTTTAAGATCGAACAATGTAAAGGACAAGTATTCAAAAAACATTCCTCAATTTCTGCTGTGTTTACAGAGAGCCTGCAAACCCAAAAATTGGTTTCCTAGGAAAAGCTGAGGAGTTTAATAACACCTCACAAACAGTTGTGAGGTGAGTTGTTTCCTCCCACACAAGGTTGAGGGAACTTTCCTCTGTTAAGCAAGGGTCTCAAACTGGTGGCCCTCCAGCTGTTGTAAAACTACAGTTACCATCATGCCTCTGCCTGTGGGAGTCATGCTGGTAACTGTCATTCTTGCAATGCCTCATTGGACTTGTAGTTTTGCAACATCTCCCCGATGGGCGGTGCCGAGCCGCACGAGGAGCTGAGAGACAGAGGCATACAGATCATGACTGCACGGAGCTGTTGTAACATCCGTGCGATGAGCCATAAATTTGGCTTCTGCAAACTACAAACGAGCTGAGAGGAGGGGGGATGGAAGTGCTCCGGAGGTGAGAGATAAGCCTGTCATGCTTGATATATGGGTGAGTGTAGAGAGGTGGCAGCATCCCCCCCATTCCTGCTGCAGCGATCCTCTGTGTGTGTGTGTACTGTTTGTGCAGCCCCCAATGTGTAAGGCAAACTCTTTTACTGTCTAATTTCTTGCTGTGATTTCCCAAACATCTCTCCCCTCTGGAACCATCTACTGATCTGCAAGCAGTATATTTCTTGCTGATTGGAATTTCTCCCTTTTTTTTATTTGTGCAGTGATGTTGACCTGTTTACTATGCAAGTTGCTGCCAAAAGACTCAACGGCTTTGTTAAAGTGATACTAAAGGGTATTATTTTCTTCTTTAAAATTAAAATAAAAATAAAAATCATACTTACCTACTGATCTTCTGCATAATTTCCGCAGTCTCTGACCATTTCCTGTAGCATGTCCGCATTCTCTGATCATCTTGTGTAGCATGCACGCAGTCTCTTATCTCGTGTAGCATGTCCCCAGTCTCTGACCATCTCCTGTAGCATGCACGCAGTCTCTTATCTCGTGTAGCATGTCCCCAGTCTCTGACCATCTCCTGTACTATGTCCGCAGTCTCTGACCATCTCCTGTACTATGTCTGCAGTCTCTGACCATCTACTGTACTATGTCTGCAGTCTCTGACCATCTGCTGTACTATGTCTGCAGTCTCTGATAATCTCCTTTAGTATTTTGGGGGGAGAAACATGCGCACTTGCGCTGCAATCGTGATGCATCGTGATGCATTGCGGAATCGAATCGAATCGAATCGTGGACTTGATAATGGTAATCGCATCGAATTGTGAGACGGGTGAAGCTGCGCAGCACTAGTTTTGATGGTGCAGTTTTGATGGGCTAGTTTTGGATGGAGCAGTTTTTGATGGGGCAATGGACCGAACTGGATCCACACACGGTTGGATCACATTTACATCTCCAGGGGCACCGTCTCCAGTCAGTAGTATTGGTGGAGGCAAGACCACGCAGCACAATTTACCCTGAAATTGTATCTTTTATAGTTACATTACATTTTAATACTACTGCTGCTGCCTCCATGCTGAGTAATGGTTCATGACCTCTCTGGCACAGCGGATCCACCAACAGCCTCCGCTACAAGCTACCAGACCGGATCGTAACAGCAAGTGTAACTAAAACAATGAACTTTATGTTAAAGCCTGGTTTGCGGCCTTTATACTGCAACCATTAGCCTGTCTGCAAGACCAAAACTGCATTTTCTCTCTCTTTCTTGCTCTCTCTCTGTATATATATATATATATTGTTGCTTTTGTTATGTTAATTTTTCAACAGTTTAGTTTGTGTTCGTCGTGTCTGTGTCCGCGAACTTTAGTTTGTCCTAGGTTTGTGTTACATAAAATAATAGTATAACATTTTTTTTGCTTATTAGGAAGTTAGATGTGTTGATGTTGATGTGTTAGATGTGAAGTTAGATGTGTTGAAAAACCTAAAAATTTATCTAAAAAAAAAAGGAAACATTTCAAAAAAATAACATTTTTTATTAACATAAAAAAAAATTAAACGTAATTCAGCATGCGCTGCTGAAGCTCTGACATCTTTGAATAATTTATTAATTGCTGCTGCTCCAGCTGCCGATTCTGCTGGTCCAGGTAACGAATTTTTCCCTGATTCGAGAGCATCTTGTCATTTGTTTTTTTGATTAAAGCCTGCCTCTGCAGCATTTCTTTTGCAACTGTTAGGATATAAGAAAAAAACATTGTGATTTCAAAGACCGTTACCAAATAAATAAAATATTTATGTTGCTTATTAAACAATCATTATCATGTCTATACACTTGTTATGTGTCTAGCACATACAGGGAGTGAAGAATTATTGGGCAAATTAGTATTTTGACCACATCATCCTCTTTATGCATGTTGTCTTACAAGCTGTATAGGCTCGAAAGCCTACTACCAATTTGGCATATTAGGTAATGTACATCTCTGTAATGAGAAGGTGTGTGGTCTAATGACATCAACACTCTATATCAGGTGTGCATAATTATTAGTCAACTTCCTTTCCTTTTGCAAAATGGGCCAAGAGAAGGACTTGACAGGCTCTGAAAAGTCAAAAATAGTGAGATATCTTGCAGAGGGATGCAGCACTCTTAAAATTGTAAAGCTTCTGAAGCGTGATCATCGAACAATCAAGCGTTTCATTCAAAATAGTCAACAGGGTCGCAAGAAGCGTGTGGAAAAACCAAGGCGCAAAATAAATGCCCATGAACTGAGAAAAGTCAAGCGTGCAGCTGCCAAGATGCCACTTGCCACCAGTTTGGCTAGATTTCAGAGCTGCAACATCACTGGAGTGCCCAAAAGCACAAGGTGTTCCATACTCAGAGACATGGCCAAGGTAAGAAAGGCTGAAAAACGACGACCACTGAACAAGACACACAAGCTGAAACGTCAAGACTGGGCCTAGAAATATCTCAAGAATGATTTTTCAAAAGTTTTATGGACTGCTGAAATGAGAGTGAGTCTTGATCGGCCAGATGGATGGGCCCGTGGATGGAATGGTAAAGGGCAGAGAGCTCCAGTCCGACTCAGACGCCAGCAAGGTGGAGGTGGAGTACTGGTTTGGGCTGGTATCATCAAACATGAGCTTGTGGGGCCTTTTCGGGTTGAGGATGGAGTCAAGCTCAACTCCCAGTCCTACTGCCAGTTTCTGGAAGACACCTTCTTCAAGCAGTGGTACAGGAAGAAGTCTGCATCCTTCAAGAAAAACATGATTTTCATGCAGGACAATGCTCCATCACACGCGTCCAAGTACTCCACAGCGTGGCTGGCAAGAAAGGGTATAAAAGAAGAAAAACTAATGACATGGCCTCCTTGTTCACCTGATCTGAACCCCATTGAGAACCTGTGGTCCATCATCAAATGTGAGATTTACAAGGAGGGAAAACAGTACACCTCTCTGAACAGTGTCTGGGAGGCTGCGGTTGCTACTGCACGAAATGTTGATGGTGAACAGATCAAAACACTGACAGAATCCATGGATGGCAGGCTTTTGAGTGTCCATGCAAAGAAAGGTGGCTATATTGGTCACTTATTTGTTTTGGTTTTGTTTTTGAATGTCAGAAATGTATATTTTAGAATGTTCAGATGTTATATTGGTTTCACTGGTAAAAATAATTAATTGAAATGGGTATATATTTTTTTTTGTTAAGTTGCCTAATAATTATGCACAGTAATAGTAGTCACCTGCACACACAGATATCACCCTAAAATTGGTAAAACTAAAAAAAACTACTTCAAAAAATATTCAGCTTTGATATTAATGAGTTTTTTGGGTTCATTGAGAACATGGTTGTTGTTCAATAATAAAATTAATCCTCAAAAATACAACTTGCCCAATAATTCTGCACTACCTGTATACTTCTATCATAAAAACCATATTATGGTTCTGAAATCTGACGGGTGCGCTTTAAATGTTGTCAATTTTTATATCTACATGTTATTGTTAAAATGTTATTAAGCTTTGTGCACATAATTACCCTCCTGACCGAGGCTCACAGCAACGGTCTCTTCCACCTCCTCGACCTCCCCTGCAGCCGCGATTTGACCAGAAATTTGGGGGGAGGGGGTAAGCTCTGCATCAGGCACCTCAACTTGACCAGGAGCTGGGGTTGGAGAGTGGGAGGGCCCTGGCTGCTCCTCCTCATCCCTCTCCTCCTCTGACGCATCCTCCTCTGCCGCATCCTCCCCTGCCGCATCCTCCTCCTCTGCGGCCTGTCGCCTTGTGCGCTTGGGGCGCACAGTTGGTAGCGGAGCTCCTATAATAACACAATGTTCATAGATTATAAAAATGTTTTCTAATGACGTATGCAAATTCTGTGTACTCTGCTGTATTGTATATGAATACAAAATTAATTTATATAGACAGTTAACCAATGGGACAATGTTATATTAAAGGGTCCTGTGAGCACTACAGGGGACTGAGCGTGAGCTGGGATGCCACCATGGTAAAATGAGCTGTTTTTGTCTCCTTTGTTTTGTTCAGACGATCTCATGTTAAAAAAAGGGCTTGATGGAGTACACGGGATTACTATAACAACCCCACGCCTAACAAAGGAATTTAGTGGGAATCTATATATATAAAACTCAACGTGTGTGTGCATGCATGCATGTATGTATGTATGTTCCACCATCACGTCAAAACGGCTAAAGATATTTACATGAAACTTGGCACACAGGTTACTTATATGTCAGCCACAAACATAGGATAGGTGGTTTAACCCTTACCCACCCCCATTTGCCTTGGTCAGGGTTTTTCTTTAAAGTCCCATTCAACTCTATGGGAAATACATGTTACTTCATAACAGCTGTAGATATTTCGATAACACTTGGTCACATGTTATCTATACGTCCACTTAAAGTATAGGATCGTTAATTTATCCCTTAACTTACCCCATTGGTGAGGGTCGGGCTTTTTGTTTAAAGTCCCATGCAAAGCAATGGGAAAAGTATGTTCCCACATAACTTCTGTGTTCCTGTCTGCTGTCCCATGTTTTTTTCCAACAGTACTATGAATACCTTGGCTGGTGGTGATATATGTTACAACAACATGGCGTCTTGGTTAACAACATCTGACCTTACATTAATTACATATGACCTTACATAACTGTCCCCAAGGGACCCGGGCTGGCTCAACGCGATTGCCACTGCGCTGACAAGCCATTCACCTCTGCAGCTAGGGGTTCGGATCCCGCTCTCGGCTACATGTGAATTGAGTTTGGTGGTCTCAGCTCGGCCCCCGGTGGGTGTGCTATGCGAGGTAAGCCTGCGCTTAGTATGCCCACCTCCCTCCCACAAAAACCACCACACTTACACACGCACTCGCAATTGGGTTAACATGCACGCACTCTGACCATGCGGTCTCTAAAAAGAGAGGCGAAGGACTAACGGGGCTGGTTGAGCGGGCAAATCCTCTCACTCCCTTATAGGGAGTCCTTCTGCCCCGTTGGGCTTCGAAGCGGAGCAGGTAGGACGGTCTGTGTGGGAGGACCCCCTCACACCCGCCATTGCCACCCGGGGCATGGAGAAAGGTGGCAGATTACCTCTGGGGGAGGCCTGCCTACTCCCAACTCCTGCAGTCCGGCTCCTCTCTCGAGTACACGCACAAAATACACTTTAGGGGAAAAAAAACATAACTGTGACCAATAACTTACCAGGATGATATTTATTCCGGATACGCCTGACCCGGTTCATCTGGCGCCTCTTTAGGTCGGACCACTTTTTGAGGATCGCCATGCGAGTGTGTTCTTCGCCTAGTTCCTCAATCAGGGAGCTTATAACTCCCTGTTTTTCTTGCTGCCTCCGCAGCTCATCGTATCCTGTTTCCAGGAACTTCTGCAAGATGAAGAACAAAGTATATTGTAATACTTTTGTTGACAGCCTTATGGATATATGACGTAAATGTATGCTATTCAACAATTGGAAGCATTCTCGCCTTATTAATCAATGACAGGGGTAACATGACAGATTTTATATCCTGCCATTTCGGTCGCCACCTTTTTTACATAAATATAGCAGCCATTATCATTTGCATAATTATGAATATATTATTAACAACACAGGATACACGTATAGGGGAGATATGCGTTGCTAACTCTTTTCCCTGTCAGGAGCCTAACGCCCCGGGGGGTCAGAGACGGGACCTTTTCGGAGGACCACTGACGTATGCAACCGTTGCAGTTTTTTGTGATGTCACTCTTTAGGTGTGTGCAAATTTTTCCTTGCACCGGGTGGAGTTTTTGGGTTTTGTTTTGCACGCCACAGGCTTTTCAACAGAAAAAAACCAGCTGGAGGCAGAATGGTTGCAAAACACTACGGGTTTGTTACCTAACTCTGGGTTTCAAGACCAGTCCACCTCCAGCTGTTGCAAAACTACTACTCCCATCAGCCACGGTCTGTCAGTGCATGCTAAGAATTTTACTTTTGCTGCATCTAGGGTGCCACAGTTTAGAGACCCGTGCATAAAGGCCTGAAAAATGGGGGCCTGCAGAACTTAGAATACTAGAAGTGCCAGCATTCCCAGGCATGCTGGAAGTTGTAGTTCTGCAACATCTAAAGGGCAATATGTATTCGAACGTCCTTGGGCCTTGAGGACACTGAAGTCAGGACGTTCGCATACGTCCTATGTCCAAAAAAATGTTAAATTCATTATGCTAAATAACAAGGAAAAGTGCCTAAATACACATTTGCCAACCAGGGTGTCTGCAGCTGTCCAGGCATGCTGGGACTTGTAGTTTTGTAAAAGCAGGAGACACATTTTTTGTGAAATACTAATATCTGATCATATATACTAACTTTTAAACTAGACTAAAATGCAGTTGAAGATAATGAAATAACAGTGGTCAAAATACTTACACAAATCAGCAACTTTTCCTCAGATACAGTGAAATTACTTCCAACCATCTTGCTCTGCGATTGCGTTGCGATCATAAAGTTGGAAACTGGCAAGGGTCCAGGAAATGGTCGCGTGTTGTTCGCGTGTTGATTGCGCTGCTTGGACCGAGATGGGTCCATATGGCTTCGGCTGTATGGACCACAGTAACTCTTTTCCCTGTCAGGAGCCTAATGCCCCGGGGGGTCAGAGACGGGACCTTTTCGGAGGACCACTGACGTATGCAACCGTCGCAGTTTTTTGTGATGTTACTGTTTAGGTGTGTGCAAATTTTTCGTTCCACCGGGTGGAGTTTTTGGGTTGTGTTTTGCACGCCACAGGCTTTTCAACAGGAAAAAGACAGCTGGAGGCAGAATGGTTGCAAAACACTACGGGTTTGTTACCTAACTCTGGGTTTCAAGACCAGTCCACCTCCAGCTGTTGCAAAACTACTACTCCCATCAGCCACGGTCTGTCAGTGCATGCTAAGAATTTTACTTTTGCTGCATCTAGGGTGCCACAGTTTAGAGACCCGTGCATAAAGGCCTGAAAAACGGGGGCCTGCAGAACTTACAATACTACAAGTGCCAGCATTCCCAGGCATGCTGGAAGTTGTAGTTCTGCAACATCTAAAGAGCAATATGTATTCGAACATCCTTGGGCCTTGAGGACACTGAAGTCAGGACGTTCGCATACGTCCTATGTCCAAAAAAATGTTAAATTCATTATGCTAAATAACAAGGAAAAGTGCCTAAATACACATTTGCCAACCAGGGTGTCTGCAGCTGTCCAGGCATGCTGGGACTTGTAGTTTTGTAAAAGCAGGAGACACATTTTTTGTGAAATACTAATATCTGATCATATATACTAACTTTTAAACTAGACTAAAATGCAGTTGAAGATGATGAAATAACAGTGGTCAAAATACTTACACAAATCAGCAACTTTTCCTCAGACTTAGTGAAATTGCTTCCAACCATGTTGCTGTGTGATTGCGCTGCGATCATAAGTTGGAAACTGGCAAGGCTCCAGGAAATGGTCGCGTGTTGTTCGCACGATTGCGCATGCGCGATCGAAAAATCGCAATCGCAATATGTTTTTTGGTTAAAATATCATACATATTCGATTTCAGAGTGCTGCTACAGCAGTTTTCGAAATATCTGCAATCAATTTCGCATTCGCATTTTGTGAAATTGCGTTAAAATATCTCGAATATTCGATTTCAGAGTGAGCCAATCAGAGCGCTCCTCCAGCATTTCTCGAAATTGCGCAATAAATATCGCATTCGCATGTTGCGATATTTCGATAAAATATCAGGAATATTCTGAGCCAATCAGAGCGCTCCTCCAGCATATCTCGAAATTGCGCAATAAATATCGCATTCGCATGTTGCGATATTTCGATAAAATATCACAAATATTCTGAGCCAATCAGAGCGCTCCTCCAGCATATCTCGAAATTCCGCAATAAATATCGCATTCGCATGTTGCGATATTTCGATAAAATATCACGAATATTCTGAGCCAATCAGAGCGCTCCTCCAGCATATCTCGAAATTCCGCAATAAATATCGCATTCGCATGTTGCGATATTTCGATAAAATATCACGAATATTCTGAGCCAATCAGAGCGCTTCTCCAGCATATCTCGAAATTCCGCAATAAATATCGCATTCGCATGTTGCGATATTTCGATAAAATATCACGAATATTCTAAGCCAATCAGAGCGCTCCTACCGCAGTTATTAAAAAATCGCAATTATTTTCGCATTCGCAATAGCGAAAAATCGCAATCAATTAATTTCGATAAAATATCACGAATATTCGAATTTAGCGAATATATCTCGAATATTCGAATATATATTCGAGATATATCGCGAAATCGAATATGGCATATTCTGCTCAACACTACTCAGTAGCACAAGTGTGGGCCACAAGAACAACCTTTTTAGGGTGTCACACACAGGTGATCCAGTGGATACTTGCTGTGTTTCCATGTGTGAAACTTGAGCAAAATAGATACATGTTCCTGCTTTGGTAAGGGATCCAATCATGTGTTCAGTTTTGAACTCTGCCAAAACAGAAAATTGTCCCACACTTCCAAAGAATGTTTCATATTCCTCTTTCAGGCCTCAAATATAATTTTACTCAATTATTCATTTGATTTCATACTCATAGGGCTTCAAACAGCTTCTAGACGGGAGCCTAGGAACCCCCACACCTGCAGAAGACCCACTACCGCGGAATGTTGAGGATGGAGAAGTGGAGGAAGTGTGGAAACTGGCACCACTACAGGTCAGTGTCATACACCACAGATTCAGGTAATAGATGTAGGCCTGCATATTTATAATACATGGTGTGTTTTAAAATTTTAGGTGATGTTCTGCTTTTGGACCCTGAACCTACCCCTTTCACTACCCCTTTCACAAGTCACAGTGCCCAGATCATGATACAGGACATAATGGTGTGCTGTCGTGACTTGGAAAAGATCAAGGAAGACTTGCTACAAATCAGGGAAAATACCAAGCGGGTGGAGAAAAAGCTCAAAAACATCATGGATGTACTTGGGAGGATTTAAATATTCTAAAAATTGTTTATTTTTATTTTGTTTCTATAATGTTAATTTTAATTTTTTACAAAAATTGTACATGTTGAACTTTAGAAGTTCCAGATTCAAAAATGTTTTAAAAAATGTCTGTTCATGCGTTTTATCAAATTTTTTTTTTTTTTACAATTTCTTTTTTTTTTTTTATATTGAAAAAAAATATGCACATTTAAAATGTGCAAGGAGTAAAAGGTTTTGTAGTCAAAAACATGTGGCTTCTTATATCAATGTTGGAAAAAAAGGTTATTTTTTGTGTTTACACTGACAATGATGGGTATTTACTAAAGAAAAATACACATGGCACTACAAGTGCACTAGGAGAACCTAGGAGAAAAATAAAAGAAACCCAAGCAAATAAAAAAAAGATGTTTTTAGTACAAAATATTTTTTTATTGAAAAACACATCAAACTTCATCACTCATAGGAATGGCCCCCCTACCCATAAAATAGTCAATGTATTGTTGCCGCACATCACAGCCGCTTGGGGGGCCAAGCCAGTACGGCCAGCTTCCAGGGCCAACAAAGGATTTTCATCCTGTAGTGTGGCCCCAGGCCCAACAGAAGAGAGATAATTAGGGGAATGTACCCATAAATAATTATGCAGCACGCAGCATGTCATTACCACGTGGTTCCATTTGTACTCCGCGACGTTGATGGAGGTCATAAACAGACGGAACCGGCTGGCCATATTGCCAAAGCCATTTTCCACAACTCTTCTGGCCAGCCGGAAATTAAACACCCTCCACTCAGGGGTGAGGGTCCGTTGGGGAAATGGTCTCATAAGATGGGGACCAAGCGCAAAAGCCTCATCCGTGACAAACACGAAAGGTAGTCCCTCCACATTCTCTGCCGCAGGTGGCAATGCCAAAACTCAGTAGCCGTTGGGTGAACTCTGTCTGGGAAAATACTCCGCCATCAGACATTCGCCCATTTTCCCCCACGTCCACGTAAAGAAATTCGTAGTTGGCCGACACCACCGCCATCAGCACTATACTGTGAAACCTTTTGTAATTATAATAATAGGATCTCGAATGGGGTGGTGGCATGATGCAGACGTGCTTGCCGTCGATTGCCCCTCCACAGTTGGAAAAGTTCCAACGCTGGGCAAACTGTGATGCCACATTCTGCCATTCCTGTGGCTTAGTAGGGAACTGTGGAGTTAAACAAGAAAAAAAATACTTTTATACATAAACATTGCAAGCAGATTATACAAAAACATTCTTGGCCAACATTTTAAGACAAAAAAAATGGTCACTTACCAGATTCCTCACCCCCTCTGATGGCTCATTAAAATAATTTGATGGTGAGGGGGTTCTAGATGAGTTGGGGCCCTCAGAAATCAAGGCTCTAGCACTCTGTCTAAATTTAATTAAAAACAATGCACACATTTTAGGGGGTGTTTAGGGTAAAGCACTACAATGGAGCAGACAAAATACATTGAGAAGTGACTAGGTTAGGTGTGTTTGGGCCCAGGATAGCATGTTGGAGAGGTTAGTGAAGGGAAATATGCACGCAGGCTAAAAAAGGAGCATTAAATGCTTACAGCATGCATGGGGACAAAGGGGAGATTCACAGTATATTACAATCATGGCAATTAGGGACTGATGAAATAAATACAATACATTAATCACATCTCATTTAAAGTCCCAACCCTCCATTTTTTACACCCTTACAGGGATGGAGGCCTGTGGTGGTGCATACCACATGCCTCATACAAAGTCCCAACCCCATTTTAATTTTCTAACATTAGCTAGGGATGGAGATGTGATTTTCAGGAGTGTAACAGAGTGCCTCCACAGATCTACCACCAACAGTTAATTTATGCATTGTCATTTTTTGACTAGCTGACCCAGTTTGATGTGGTCCGCACCTAGTTTGGTGGTATTTTGGCTTGGTAGGCATGTATTGGTTTCACCCCTGTTTTTTGTCTTTCCAGTGCTCTCATTTGCCAGACCAACTATAGATAGGGGCAGGTCTAGGTTGCCTTCTGCTCCCTGTCTATTGATTAGCACACCTGTGCTCCTCCTTTGGAGGCTTTAAAAATCATAGTTAGGACTGCAGCTATACAGAGTGCCTTGACGCTTGGCCTGCAATACATTAGTAAGCATTAAATACATAGAATGTGATGTTAAAGGAGAAAACTTACCTTAATATAGTCCTTCTGCAAAACTTGAATGATGGCAGAATTATGATCCCCAGAGCCTGGGGGGAGATGCCTGTTGAGAACTTGAGGTCCTGCAGGCTTCTCCCTGTCGCCAGGTAGCGCAACGTGGCAACTAGCCTCTGCTCAGCAGTGATGGCTTCCTGCATAACAGTGTCCTGCCTGGTGATATAGGGGGACATCAAAGCCAACAGATGCTGAAAAACGGGGTCCGTCATCCAGAGAAAATTCCTGTAGTCATCAGGGTTATTCTCCTGGATCTCCCAAAACAAAGGCATGTGACAGAATTGGTCCCGCTGGAGCAACCAATTCTTGGTCCATGAACTCCTCCTCACCCTGATCATGGACTGGAGTTGGGATAAAGCAACAACCCCAACACCAAGCACAGCACAAACTCGGCGACGAGTACGTAGCCGCAACATGTCTTGCAAACGGTCGGCTGGTCAGAACGAACTAAAAGAACGCAATGAAGAACAGCAAGGCCTATGAAGAACAACCTGAAAAACAGTAACGAGCGGACAAGAACGCACTGAAAGACAGATACGAACCCACAAGCACAGAGAGAGAGAGAGAGAGAGAGAGAGAGAGACCTGTAAAGCGCAACACATGCGAACTGAATCGCCTCTGGGCGCTGTATCCATTTCATGGGTAAGGAACCACTTGACCTCAGAAGAGATGGGTTTTAATCTTTCTCCTGAAGGCCAAGTGGTCCGACTCCAGTCAGATGGTAGGTGGTAGTGCATTCCACAGGCGAGGTCCCTGGACTGCAAATCTTCGATCTCCTTTGGACTTGTATCTGGCTTTGGGTATCTGGAGGAGGTTTTGATTGGTGGATCGCAGAATGCGATTGGGGTTATGGGCTTTTATTTTTTCGCATAGATATTGGGGGGCGTTTCCTTGAATACACTTATGTATTAGGCAGAGTGCCTTGAAAGTGATTCTGTCTTTTACTGGCAACCAATGAAGGGATCTCAGTGAAGGTGAGATTGATTCCCATGGTTTTTTCCCAGTCACTAGTCGAGCGGCCGTATTTTGAACGACTTGCAGACGAGTGATTTGGTATTTGGGGAGTCCTAGATAGAGGGCATTTGCGTAGTCGAGTCTGGAATTGATGATTGTTCCCACCACGACTGCAATGTCTTCTTTCGGGATAAAGCACAAACTGAACACCAGAAAACGATCTTAAAAGCACGAAGACTGAAAAGCGCGAATAGTCTCTCACCAAGCTTTTACTAACACGCGGTAACATGAAATTAGCAAAAGCGTTCCAAATGGTGGCGCCATTCGAATGGAACTTTCCCTTTATAGTGCCATTGTACGTGTTGTCGTACGTGTTGTACTTCACCGTGATTTGCTTGAGCGTTTTCTTTTCATGAACGTGTGTATGCAAGGTAGGCTTGAGAGGAATCACGACGACTTACGTCGAGAAAAACTTTGTTTTTTTGCATGACAGGAAACCGGTTGTGTGTACGCGGCATAAAGGTTTTGTAGATTTGGGACATTAATGCTCTAAACTAGGTTAATTATATGCCCTGATCCCATCAGGAAACAGGTGTGTATTGTAGCACACCCCATGTAGGAGCTCCACTCCTGTACAGCCAGGCACACCAAATCTTCACAGGCACACAAAGTCAGAAAACAGTCCACAGCTTTGTTTTTGTTGTTTAATAGGGGGTTAACAACTTGGATAGGAGGTTATGGGATGCCCACTTGACGGCAATAATAACTTCAGGAACATCTTCCTATGTACAACCTTAAATGGTTGTGGCAATGCTAGCCTAGCTGGCTTCAGCTGCCTCTTTCACTAGACCTCCTGGCTGTTTCTTCACCAGCTCAACTGGCTGACTCTCTTTATACCAGCCCACCCAGCTGACTCTTCACCAGCTCACCTGGCTGAAGACTTAAGCCCACCGCTGTTTTCAAGGGAGACTGTCTACATGTGGCAGTCTCCCCCATTTGTTAGTCTCCAACAGTGTTGAAGAATTCCCTCTGTCCTCTCTTTGCTCCCGTGCCTCCAGGAAAGCCTTCTCCCTTTGTTTCTGTGGCAGGATTCTTCCAAAACCCAAGCCCTGGCCCACGACAAGACACCCCCCCAGACTAGGCGGTACCCCTCAGAGCCACCGACAGCCTCCTCAACACTGCATCTCCATTTCCCACTCGACTCTCCTGCTGGCATGACCTATTTATGGGGTTGTCTCTTTCCCCTGCCAGCCCACCACTGGGGATTGGCCGAGGTTTCATGAATATTAATGGCAACTCCTCATAACCCCCCCCGCCCACTAATTCTAGAAGGTTCTCAAACCTTCCAAACACCAGGGGGATGCACCAAAGAGCTGCCAGGATGAGTCACCCAGCCCTGAACTCTCGTGAACCCTGACCCAATTAAGACTCACAGACTGTAACATGAGTCAGGTAAATGTTCCTACTCCTACTACTAATAGCACACACTAAAGGGTACTGCAGTATATTTTACAAGAATATAACACTTACAAAATTTGGGAGGAGGGTCTAATTATACCATTAAATAATTATGCTTGTGAGATCAAATCTACAAAGCCCCCCTCCCAAGCAGTACATCCTGTTGCATCCTTCCAAGCTACCAATAGCAAAAAAAATACCCAATACATGTGACTTACTCCCCTTCCCCTTTAAGTGGGAGTATTAATGATTGGTCCAGGACTGCAAAAGGGGGCTGAGGAAAGAGTCTTCAGCCCTGTGTAAGCTTTGTCTAGAACATAGGTCAGCAACTAGTCAAGAGCTATCTACTCATTGATTATGGCCATGTATCGGTGGAGATCACAATCAATCTGTTTTCCACCTGTGCATTACACAAAGATTTTAGCTCGTAATATAGTTAGGCAAGGTCAGTAAGATAAGGTTCATAGGGAGGATTGTCAGTTTTTTTACGGTAGAAGTGGTGTAGTACTTGTCCACGCAGGATCAATTGGAAAGCCAATTATTATGTTAAGTTGGCCATTGCATGTAGGAGGTACATACAGTATGGGTGATAACTCCAGTGCCAGTCTGGAGACTCCTCTCTACACCAGCCTCTCTGCACCACTGACACACACTTTCCTCAAGGGTAATAGGGTGTATCCACACAGGTAAGTGACTGGTAAAGTAGTGTACTGGCTTTGTTAGGCTTGTGGACATACCACTGCAGTTTTGTGCTTGTGTGAAACTTTATTAAATATGAAGTACTGCTTTGGCCTCATAAGATGCTCATCAGAAACCATTTTAAAACATTAGCTTTATAAAAGAATGAATACAGGAGCAGACTGACAGATGACCATCTGGACTACTGCATTGGACTTGGCGTGATGAATTACCCTCCAGACATGAAAAAAATGTAACCGAAAGTGAATGCCAAATTTCTCTTGGAAGCTAGAAAGGTAGCATAGGTTTATATTTTTTGCAGTGATGTTTGTACCATCATATTTTTCAAAGTTTTATTCAAATCTTCCTTTGTAATAGGCCCTTTCTAGGTTATCTTCTTAAAAACAAAAGCATGCTGTAACCCAGTGATCTACAATCTCTACCCTGTTGTTCAGGTAGATCTCCACCTGTCCAGATTATCCCATCCCTGGTCTAGAGAGACTCAGAGCTTATACAGAGCTTCCTTTCATCACTCCTAACAGAGTGCCAGGGAGCAAAGGAATGGCAAGTAAGTGCTGCTGGCTCGGTAATAGAGCATTAAAGAAAACTTGTTGCTTTGCCCTGCGTGAACAAATCACAGATTTACTTGAAATTATCATTGGTACACTCCCTGTAGGACCAGAACTTAACATATTTTTTGCTAGATAAGACACACCTAACTATACGACGCACCTAGGTTTTAGAGGAGAAAAATAAGAAAAAAAATATTCGTAATCAAACGGTGTACTAAAATATTTAATAAAATATACGATAGCCAGTGGTCAGTACATATGGCCTCCAAAGCACCCGACCAGACCTCCAAAGTACCCCTCCTTCCCTCAACCCAGGCCTATCATAAAGAGGATATTTTTTAAGTAATAAACCTTGATGTACAGATTACAGTGATGAGTTTGCTGGCAACGCTGACACTGACTCCTCCTCTCTTCTGCCACAGAGGAGCCGAGCGGCCAGCCCGGTATATTAACACGGCGGTGGTGATGGAGGCTAAGTTGGGAGGGTAGAAGCTTGGTCAATATTCGCTCCATGAGATGCACAGACATTTTCCCCCATTTTTTGGGGGGGGGAAAAGTGCGTCTTATGGAGCGAAAAATACGGTACTTTATTTTGGAGATGCATTTGTTTCTGATCCCATGATGTTTTACATTCAAAGTCCATCCTAACATTATATATATATATATATATATATATATATATATATATATATATATATATATATATATATATATATATATATTTTCCGGACAGATTTTAATTAACGCAGATTTGGATACACATATACAATACATGTGCTGCTTCTACTCAGTGAATGTTCTGGGTGTATAGTTAATGCTTGCTGTGATCTTAAACAGTTTTATGAAAAAAGAGGAGGTGCTCACTGACTCATGTCAAACATTTGTATTGGCCACATCCCTCAATCAATAGACAAAAAGAGAGTGTCACCCCCTAGGTGGGACTTTAAAGGCCAAACAAAGTTTAGAAGTAAAAATTATTTTTTTAATAGAAATTGGTACACATGCCTTGGGCATGCCTATACATACCATCTATTAGGAGAGTTTTCTGTTTATCTGCCACCCCTTGTGGCACACGTGCTGTTTTATTGTTATTGTTCTGTATTTGTATATTTGTTGCTTTTACATGCACCTTGGGTGCTTGCTGCGTGTACCATCACCAAGTGCAATTATGTGTACCAATTTCTATTAAAAAACGATTTTTTACTTCTAAACTTTGTTTGGCCTTTAAAGTCCCACCTAGGGGGTGACACTCTCTCTTTGTCTATTAAACAGTTTTATGGGTCTCCAGCATGCCAAGAACTTCAAATCATATGCTAAGGAGGTGAAAGTGAGTCATAACAAGTCTACAATTACAAGTCACAGGAAACTGTTTGATTTAACTTTATAAGTTAAAAGGCTAAAACTTCAGCAGTAGAAAAAAGTGACATGATCAAAAGTTTCTAAAATTTGTAATATTAAAATTATCCTACTATCATTATTCACGGTTTAAAGTGACTGTAAATAATAAATACCGTTTTACCTTTTTTGTTATAAGTGATCACATACTTTTTCATACAAGTACATTGTACAGCAGCCACATATCAGGAATATGAAGTGCTGGGGTAACACGCTCAAAGGTCGAAAATCCTTGCAAAACCAGGAAAGATAGGATATTATACAATAGTGCTTGGTACTGCTATTTCCCAAATGTCCTTAAATCCAAGTTTTATTAAAAACCCATGTAGCCATTCATCAGGTTTATACACTAATACTTATAGAAGTATGCACTCTCTTGTCACATGATCATTGTGCTGTAAACAGAGACAGATTAGGGCAGAATGGGCCCATAGGCAAGTAAACAGTATTGACACCCAACATCCCTTTGTAGACAGGATTACAAGCAGTGGCAGCTCATCAATAGAGGGTGCAGGGGCCCCGCCCCCACAGCAAAAAAAAAGTCCCTTTAAGTCTGTGCGGGCACTGGACACATGGGTGCTATGGGAGGCATGACATGTTTTCAAACACGTGATTGTGGCCTTATTGGTGGCCTTTAGATTGTGTTCTGGATTCAGAGCAATGTGTCCCACTGTACTATTAAGTTAACACTGCTTGTGCTTTGATTAGCGCTTCGAAGAACGTAGGCGGTGCTTTCATCAGACCCGCATAATCACTTCCGGTTTCACGAGCGCCTCAGCAGGATGGAACGCAAGGCCTAAGCAGACCAGGACGAGTCAGACTAGGACTAGTGCAGTGGGTTATTGCTGATGCGCTGTATCAGTGGGGAGTGGGGGCAGTCATAATGGGCACAGCAGGCACAATAGGTGTACATGCCTGGCCGGGAACAGTGGCTGCAATTGATGGGCTCAGTGGCTGCAATTGATGGGCACAGTAGAGCAACAATTGATGGGCACAGTGGCCGTAATTGATGGGCACAGAGGCTGCAATTGATGGAAACAGAGAGGATGAAATTGATGGGCATGGTGGCTGCAATTGATGGGCATAGTAAGGCAGCAATTGATGGGCACATTGGCTGCAACTGATGTGCACTGTGGCTGCAATTGATCGGAATGGTGGCTGCAATTGATGGGCACAGTGGGGCAACAATTGATGGGCACAGTGGCTGCAATTGATGGGCAAAGAGGCTGCAATTGATGGACAGGGTGGCTTAAATTGATAGACACAGTGGATGAAATTGATGGGCACAGTGTGGCTGCAATTGATGGGCACAGTGGATGAAATTGATGGGCACAGTGGCTACAATTGATGGGCAGAGTGAGGCTGCAATTGATGTGCATGGTGGCTGCAATTGAAGGGCACATGGCTGAAATTGATGGGCACAGTGAGACTACAATTGAAAGGCACAGTGGCTGCAATTGATGGGCTCAGTGCCTGCAATTGATGGACGCAGAGAGGCTGCAATTGATGGGCACGGTGGCTGCAATTGATGGGCACAGTGAGGATACAATCGATGGACACAGTGACTGCAACTGATGTGCACAGTGGCTGCAATTGATGTGCTTGGCAGCTGCAGTTGATGGGCACGGCTGCAATTGATGGGGACAGTGAGTCTACAATTGATTGGCCCAGTGGCTGCAATTGATGGGCACAGTGGCTGTAATTGAAGGGCATGGTGGCTGCAATTGTTGGGCACAGTGAGACTACAATTGAAAGGAACAGTGGCTGCAATTGATGGGCACTGTGCCTGAACTTTATGGACACAGAGAGGCTGTAATTGATGGGCACAGTGGCTTTAATTGATGGGCACAGTGAGGCTACAATTGATGGGCAAAGTGGCTGCAATTGATGGGCACAGTAGCTGCAATTGATGGGAAGAATGAGGCTGCAATTGATGTGCATGGTTGCTGCAATTAAAGGGCACGTGGCTGCAATTGATGGGCATAGTGAGACTAAAATTTAAAGGCACAGTGGCTGCAACTGATGGGCATAGTGCCAGAAATTAATGGACACAGAGAGACTGTAATTGATGGGCACAATGGCTGCAATTGATGGGCACAGTAAGTAAGGCTAAAATTGATGGGCACAGTGGCTGCAATTGATGTGCACAGTGGCTGCAATTGATCTGCATGGTGGCTGCAGTTGATGGGCATGGCTGCTGCAATTGATGGGCTCTGTCTGCAATGGATGGGCTTGGTGGCTGCATTGTGAGCACCAGCCGCCATTGATTATAAGGATTGTAATAAGTCACACAGAAGTCACCCTATTCCAATTTGTCTGGTTTGGCAGGGCTCCTACTCGTCGACCAAGAGCATCCTCACTTGTAAAGTGAAAGGCAGGTGCACTTATTTGACCAGTTGTGCTATAGGCGATACTGCATGAACATGAAGATTGTAACTGAGTTCCATGGACACCCACCAGGTCCCAGACTTCTGCCTAAGTAGTCTTGTGGATGATCCAGCTCCGGTTATACAACTTTGATCTTATACATCAGTGTATGTTGTTGATACTGAGCTATAAAGCAGAGCTGGTACCATTAAATATACTGGCATGTATTTACTCATATTCTGGGCCATTTTAGAAAATAAGGTTCTTGGCAGTTTTGCTCCTGGAGTCAATATAATTCTCTTAGTAATCATACAATCTTAAGCAGGCACTAATGCTTTGTGAGTACCAGTAACTCAGCACTAGATGGCTTTTCTTGTCATCATTGCCAAGGCCCATTGCAGTTAGTAAAATTGCTATGCGTTTGCAAATTTCAAGAAATGTGTCCAAATAACGTCTGCGTTCCCATCTAATGAATACATCAACTTACACTTGGCAAATTGCCTACATCTTATGGTGAATGTTTTTAATTCAAATAATGACTCCCCAGGCAATTATATTGCAAAGTCTGACTTAATTCCCTAGGCTGGTGTTACCAGGCTGGAATTTTGTGCCTTTTGCATTGACAGGCCTAACGGAAAACTTAAGTGTTTGATTGCCATAGCCTTATATAAAACTGTAATACAGGTAATTTTGTAATTTAAAGAGATTCTGTCAACAACTTAAAGTGGAGGTTCACCCTATAAAAAAATTCTAACACTACATCCAGCACCGTGCTGCATATAAAATGACACTGACCTTTATTTTTTTTTTGCCGTAGATATCGTTTGCCCGTGGAATTCACCGCAGCTTCCGGGTAGGGAATCCCGCAGGAGTGGGCGTTCCCTATTGTCATGCCAATTGATTGACATGCTAAATGACGGCGCACACAGTGCGTCACGACTTCCCGAAGGAAGCTCGGGTCGGCTCGGCTCTATTCGGCGCCGGTGCGCAGGCGCCGAATAGAGCCGAGCCGACCCGAGCTTCCTTCGGGAAGTCGTGACGCTCTGTGTGCCCGTCGTTTAGCATGTCAATCAATTGGCATGACAATAGGAACGCCCACTCCCGCGGGATTTCCTACCCGGAAGCCGCAGGGAATTCCACGGGTAAACGATATCTACGGCAAAATAAGAATAAAGGTCAGTGTCATTTTATATGCAGCACGGTGCTGGATGTAGTGTTAGAATTTTTTTATAGGGTGAACCTCCACTTTAAAAAATGCAAGAAAAAACACAGAAGAGCGCACATTTGAAATGCTTATTTGAAGCCTTTTTCCCTGCCATAAACATGTTTTATTCACTTGTGATGTTCCTTTGAACTTTCTAGGGAAATAGACCATAGAATAATAATTTTCCTACTACAGTCTTCTTCCTCCTTTCAAGTTATCACAGCACACTGTGTCAGTATAAACAGACAGGACACTTTAATGTCACCAACAAACAGCAGTGATGTTTCAGCGCTGATCAGGGGCTCCTCAATAGACAACAGTGACTGGTCAATGCTGCACGAGGAGGGGACCTAGTGACCTTGAAATATTGCTATTTTCTGTTGGTGACAGAATATATATGTATGTGTTACACATCTTATTTTATATTTCTGATATGAGTCTGAGTTACCATGTACAGTACTTGCGTAAAAAAGTATCCTGTACTCTTTGCTTTGCTTCCTTTTTGTGAAATATCTGGTGATCCTGCCAGTCCCCCGGCTTTCTTATTTCAAACGGACTATGCCAGGGCACTGAAGCACATTCATCTCAGTGAGGTCAGTTTGCTTCTGTCCATTTCACTTGGGACCACAGTCTGCCTATACTCCAGAGATCAGACTTCTGCTAACTCCTGCACAGGTCTGCACTTGGAAGATCAGTGCACAGGACTGCTTTTTCTTTACCTCCTGCTGACAAGCCCCCAGACCCCCCTCCTTAGCCCATCACAGTATATTTCCATCTCTGCATTTTCTGGTCTGTGTCTGTGATCCGTACCATCTTCCCTCCTATAGTCACAAGAATGTTTCACCCTTCCAGCCTCAGTCCACTCCTTGTGAAAGCCCCCAACACTTTTGAATGGCCTTTTCCTGACAATCCTCTCCAGGCTGTGGTCATCCCTGCTGCTTGTGCACCTTTTTCTTCCTCACTTTTCTCTTCCACATAACTTTCTATGAATGTGCTTTGATACAGCACTTTGGGAACATCCAACTTATTTTGCAATTACCTTTTGAGGCTTTCCCTCCTTATGGAGGGTGTCAATGATGGTTTTCTGCAGAACTGTCAGGCCAGCAGTCTTTCCCGTGATTGTGATTCCTACTGAACCAGACTGGGAGACCATTTAAAGGCTCAGGAACCCTTTGCATGTGTTATGGCTTAATTAGCTGATCAGAGTGGGCATTGTGGGCCTATGATATTGCACCTTTTTTACAATATTCTAATTTTCTGAGATTGTGGATTTGGGGTTTTCATGAGCTGTAAGCCATAATCATCACAATTATGACAAATGACAGCTTAAACTATCTTGCTTTGCATGTAATGAGTCTATCTCATATATTAGTTTCACCCTTTAAGTTGCATTAGTGAAATAAATGAACTTTTGCACGATATTCAAATTTTTCGAGTTTTACCTGTAAAGTGCTCTGTCTGTTTTATTTGAACATGGTGCGATGGTGATATTTAGAACTGGACTTATGCAATCCACCATTCAACCACTGCACCCTCGTATGAATGGATCTCATTGCTGTATAGAGTTTGCTGAACTGGTCTCAGCCTTCTCTTTTAGTGGTAGTGTTATTACTGTCTGTTCTGGCCCATATCCTCTGTTTTTCATTTTACTTCCCTTCATAAAACCTGATGTAGCTGCCAGGGTTGGAACAAAGGTAAATATTATAGAGTGTAACTTCAGCAACAGCTCTGAGTCTGCTGGGGCTGCTGACACAACATCCAAGATGGTGGCACCCAGCAGCATTGTCAAGTCACAGGACATAAGGGAGGCTTTTTCAGGTAAATAACATTGTTGAGCTGGTTCGCAGCCTCGGAGCCAGCTGGCCTGAGGCCTAGTAACTTAGAGTAGGCCCAGGAGTTTCTGGGGCCTACTGATCCAGGGATGGTCTTTCGATACCTTATCTATGGAAGGTAGCTGAACCAGTGGGATTCAATTGATGGACGTACCCAGGCGAATTGACCTCACTGTGCTGCCAGTTTGGCTGAAAGAGTCTTGGCACCGTGAGTCGTGTACCTTTTGTTTGGAACTATACCGAGTGTGCATTCGGTTACATGAACTTGTGGCAGAGGATCGTAGGACAGCCTGACGACACTTGTCAAGTCTGTGGCAGAGACTTTGTCGAGCTTCGCACCAGCTGCTAGGCCGATGAGAGTGGTCCTATCTGGTGGTTGCTGGAATCCAGTGTGGAGCTGAGTTAATCCTCTGGATCTAATTAGTACCCGTGATCCGCAAAGCAAAAGTACCTGTCTTTCCCTGTCCCTCTACCCTACTGTTGGAGAACTTTGTCTAATAAAACCCTTGAAAGAGACTTTGTGTTGGTGCGTACATTCTTATGAACAACTCTTCAAGGACAACCCCTGAAACGAGTGTATGGAACAGTAAGGTAACGGCAGGCCCAAATCTAAACCAGCAGCTCCTTCGGGGGTAGTGCTGCATATACAAATGGATTGAGTAAGGTTACCATTCTTCCCTGTTTCCCAGGGACAGTCCCCATTGTGAGGGGTCTATCCCTGGGAATCTTGAGTCCCTGTATTCATCCATGAAAGTCAACACCATAAGTTTCACAGTGTATGGGTTCCAGCTCATCACACTGCCCAAGCGTTGGTTGCAAAATGGCACTAGAGCACTATTCACGTGTGTACCCATTAATACTGCCGCAAATGCAATCCAATTATGGATGGACACTAGCATGACATGGTTGAAGTGGTCTGCACATGTGGGACAGCACAAATTGCAATGTACTTGCAGAGTGCTCTATTGGCGCTACACTTGTGCAGTGTAAAAAATTAGAGCTCGCAATGATGCTGTGGACAGACATAAGCCACAATCTGTGAGTAACTGCATGATCCCTGAAATTTTTATCTAGACCTCTGAGCTATTTGTGTTAACTAAACCTGACCCCTCAGGCCCCGTACACACGTCCGAGGAATTTGACGGGCAAAACTTATCGTTTTGCTCGTAGAGTTCTGTGTGAAGCCGCCGAGGATCTCGGCGAGCCAACTTTCCTCATTGAACAACGAGGAAATAGAGAACATGTTCTCTATTTGGCTCGACGAGGAACTCGTCGGCTTCCTCGGCCGAAAGTGTACACACGCCGGGTTTCTCGGCAGAATTCAGCTCCGATCGAGTTTCTGGCTGAATTCTGCCGAGAAACTCAGTCGTGTGTACGGGGCCTCAGAGTCAAAGTTTGATGGTCAGTATTAATTAATGTCTAGAAGTTGAGGTTAGAATTAACTAACGCTCAGAGGTCCAGATTAAATAACGAGCGTTTAGGGGTCAGGATTAATTAACAGACAGAGTTCAGGACCTGTACTCTGCACTGCTTTCCCCTGACCCCTGAACTCTCTGTATTACTTAATTCTGACCACTGAACTATGTGCATTAGTCCTGACTAATATACAGGTGTAAATATATATATATATATATATATATATATATATATATATATATATATATTTATTAAAACTTTTTTTTAGAGTAACTTGGTTTGAGAGCGTTTTTGCAAGACAAGCAAAATTAGAAATCATGTTTTGACTTATATACAAGCGATGTCTTGATATACATGTAGCATCATGTCACAACTGAGCATAAAAGAGAAGAGAGGGGCCTCTAAGTGTAGCAATATAGTTATATTCAATGAAGGTACAACATTTAGCAACTTACATGGTTAATGATTAAAACAGGCACATCTAAGTATGCAGGCATCTGGGGTAAATAGACCACATACATCATCCCCCTCACCACCATCAACGTCATCCCTTCCACTCTGCGCTCCATGAGCGCACAAAAGCCTTGCTTTCAAATCGCTCTACTGCAGGGTAGTCTTCCTGGTCACGATTTCAACCTGACAGCGGTAAGAGCTGGCGGTGCGGAGGAGGGTCTATGTAAACAGCTCTACCCCAGGTGCTTGCATACTTAGATGTGCCCCTTTTAATCATCAGCCATGTGAGTTGCTAAATGTTGTACCTTTATTAAATTTAACTATATTGCTACATTTAGAGGCTCCTCTCTTCTCTTTTATAAACTATAGCTCCTGCTGGATTTAGCTTCTAATCCGCTTGTGGAGGCTGCCATTTGTAGATGGACATTTTATGGTTACACAACCTTGAAAATATCAATATAAAGGTATAAAAGTTCAATGTTAATATCCTGACTTTATAAATTCAAAAAGGCTCTATCAAAATGAGCACATATAAAAACACCCATTAGTAGTCTAAATACGACAATGTATACCAAACTATTACCATATAAGAAACAATGAATAAATAAAAATACACATAATCCTCCCAGGGAACATTATTATCCTCCCCCTAATCAGTCCCCAAGGACACAGGGGAGATTTCCAAATACGGGTGGAAATAGGGGAAATAGACAGACATCGACACCTTATAATAATTATAGTAACACCTATTATTATTCTCAAGGGAGGCAACCTTATATGGACCATCACGGAGGATATGAGGATCCTCCCCAAAATTGGTCTTATGTGGAAGAATCCTTATGTGGGGAAATGCATTGGGTAGAGTCACTATCCTAGACGCCATCATACATGTGCTGTGGTTGTGCTTTTTTGATTTTTTGCGTGGAACTTTGTTTTTAGCTTGATGTTCTGATTTGGAGTAATAAATATTTTAAACAAACTGCACCATGAAGCCTTTCTCTTTCTGCCCTTATTAACAACACCCGTATGGTGAGCAAGTTTGGATATCCATTTGATGTGTAAAATCCATTGAAAAAGGAGTTTTGCATAGCTCGGACGGGATATCTGCACTTTCATTGGAAACTTCAGATGCTGATCCCTATCTGGCTAATAGTGTTCTGACATGCCTATTTGATCTCTATTACCTGAGATCCAACAGATTTGGTAAGCAGCAGTGATTGCCTTATTTTCTTTGATGAACAGAAAATCTTACCTGCAGACAAGTTGTCATTCTTTTGTAATTGTGTATACCGGGAATTGTGAAGCTACTCCGATCATTTTTTGGATCCCTAATTGCTTGTTTAGGACATTGTATCTATTTTTCTAGATATTCTCTCATTTAAGGTTTGTCACTCATTAACACATTTTCACCTCATTTATGTGGTAGCGCACTATTTTTGTTTTACACTTTTATGGACTGAATATTTAATTTTTTTTAGTTGCTGCACCACTTCACTTATGTGTTTTTATACCATCTTGATCATCATTAATTTGCAACACATTTGTTCACTTGTTCATTTATTTATTTCGTTTTACAGGGTTTAGCGCAGATTTTTTTCTTTTACACTGAGTTATTTCCAAACCCTTAGGGAAGCAGAGAGTAATGTTTCTTCACACAACACCGGGGTTCTGAACGTAATTATAGTAAAGACAGAACCTCCCACTTAGCACATATTTTAAAAGATGTACGCAGGTGCACTGCAGGAGTCTATAATAATTATATCTCTAAAACAGAAGCAGGGTAGGATCTAAAATAATGTTTGCTAAAATTCTTTATGTGATTTACTAAAGGAGAAGTAACAGTAAATATTCACATTACAAAGATAATAATTACCGAGCTTAGTAAATAAGATGACGCTGTGTTCATTTCAATCATCTAATCAAATGCAAGAAAAAAAAATCATTCTTACATGCATATCCTGACTCTGTCTGAGACACATGTTGACTGTGGAATGAACCCAGATAAGCCATCCATTCCTCACAAATTTACTGTCTGTTATTCACGCTTTCGTTTGTTTGAATCTCTGCAGCACAGCCATCAGTGACGTTTGTCTGCCACCTCAGCCTCCCTCCTCCTTGTCTATTAGCTGCACATTAATGTGAACAGTCACCTTGAGCTAGTGACGCAGTGGCATCCATCTCATAGACTGGCAGCCTTGCTTCTTATGTGCGCAGGGATGACATGTCATGGGAAGACAAGAAAAGCATGACTCGTGTCTGACAAATAAGAGAACAAACCTTTTAGTATAGATCTCCAGTTTTTTTTTCTCTGAATAATCTTTTTGCTTTACCCATGACAATATTTTCTAAATAGGAATGTGCATATTTTAGTTTTCCCTTATTAAAATACCACCTAAAATATTTCATGTATTTTATGACTATTCAGCAGCCCAATAAATATGAAAGACCTTGATGGAAAAATGTTGGAGCGTATGCAATAAGAAGCACTGTGCAAAGTGCTTTGACCCATGTCAGCCAATTAAAGTTCTTATTGGGTGTTATAACTTTGGTAGGCTGAAGTGTGTGGCTGCTATGGTGTCCTTCACCTTGCATACCAATGATGCTCTTTAAATTACTTTATTGAATACAACTGATACGTCTGTATTATCTTTTTTACATTGAATCCAGTATATTGCAGCTATTTGGCAAAGAAGTATGTGAGATAGGATATATTTGCCATAAAGCCCAATGGGTGCAGGGGCCCTGTTTATCTGGAACATCATTGTTTAGAGGTCCTGTTTTACCCCTTGTTACATATTTCAACTTGACTGGAAAGTTACAACACATTTCCAGTAGTAACAATACTTGCAACATCAGTCTTCAAAGTGGGCTATTGAAGACTGTTATTACATAGAAGCAAAATTACAGTTTTGCCACATCCAAATAAAGTTTGTAGGATGCATATCCATATTTACAAAAGGCAAGTATGCTAAAAAAAATAATCTTTTGGTTACGTACAGGGGGTCTACATGTACATCTGTGGAGCTGTGTAGAGAGATCCTGGGTCTAAAGTCATCTGCTTTAAATATCGCACTACCATTTGTGTTTTCAAATTACCAAGTATAAACAGCACCATTAATAATTAGTAGCACCACAAAGCAACAGCGCAGCCAAAAGATAAGCACAGCCAATTGAGTTTGATGTTCAGTTGTGTAAATTATGTTCTATCTGAATACATGTACTACCTCAATTGCAATGTACAAGATCCTTCAGTAAAGAGAGAGGTATTGGTCAAAGAAACAGTTGTCCGTGTCCATCACTGGGAGAGAAATCATGGTACATAACAATGTGTAGTTATAGTGGATCCTAAGGGAATTGGGAGGAAAGTTTATTCAAACTGTCTGGCTCAAAAAGAAGAGCAGTCATACAGTAACAAGTGTAAACAAGATAACCCTTATGGTTATGTGTCTTTAGGTAAATATTTTGTCAGTTTTTATGGTTGTGGGTCAAATGTGCAACAAGAAGTAGCAGCCAGCTGACAGTGGAAATGGTGATGGTGATGGTGGCAGGTGACCGGAGATTTGGTAATGAAGGGATATTTACAGCTTAATGTATCCCACTTAACGGCATGGTCTTCATAATGGAGCCTGCCTTGGTACATGTCCAGACTGGGGACAAAAGTGAAGTGGCTTCCCTGTGTGTCTAGGGCGCACATGTCAAGACAAGTGTAGGGCAGGTAGAAACAGACCTAGCCGCAGAGTGGAGAAAATATGTGGTCATTTTGCAAGTGTGTGGGGCTATAGATGGAAGGTGGCCTCCAACCTGAAAGTGTAATTCCCACATGAAGTAAGTGTCTTAAATGAACAGTTTACATGGCTTGCAATATTCCCAATGGCCCCTAGATGGCGCATCTTCCTACCCCCCAAACAAACTTGTAAAAACCTTCAACTTTCAATCATCCAACCAGTTATGATTACCTAGTACAAAGAAGCACTACCTGTATATGAGCACAGGGAGTAACCAACTTTAAAATATTTAAAATTAACATACTTAATATTGATTGTAGTTTCAATATGGAGTATAACTTTGCAGTTATTAATGCTTAGAAAGTAAGCATATTAACATGGATTATTTAGGTAAACGTCATATGCATTGGCCTCCATCCATATGTAAGGAATGAACAAAGGTCCAATATGTAACATTTTTGAGTTTCCCAAAGGGTTTACGCTATGCTTGTTTTTCATGTGCCCCACTAATAGCACTTTTATGTTTCTCAAATCTGGTATAGAATTCACAAATATTTTTAGCAGTATAATTCATATCAAATGGGCTATAAGGCATGCAAGCATTCGGGGAGACAGACAGGATATGACTGGGTCTAGCACAAACATTGTGATGTAGAGAGGCTAGCTTTTGAGAGGGTAATGTTCTACCTGTCCCTGTGCACCATTCAAATGCCCAAAATGTCTGCTAAAAGCTCTTTGTTGAGCCATATGGAAAGTCATATACATATCTTGTGGGCTCAAGGAAAATATAATGGTCAGGATTTGACACATTTTAAATTTTTACTGTGGATTTTTGAGAATTATATATTTTGGCAAGCAAAGTTTTGACCTTATATCAGAGTTGTTATTTATGATATATCAGCATGATATCACTTTTGTCATAACTTTAAACATTATGTTAGAGTCAAGTTTAGGGTTTAGATGTCAATGAAGATATAAAAATAATAGCACAATTCATAAAATGCCGGCTCATAAGTTGCTTATGCTCCCCTGATACCCAGTCTGCCACTTAAGAACCTTGAAGAATCTGGTATTCTTTGTTATGGGGTGCGCATAACACCATGACATATATGCAGTGCCAAGCCATAGTTCCTTCCCATGGGATGGGGAAGTCAGGTTGTGCCTTACCATATTTTATACGAGATATGACTCTATGACCTAATGCACACTGGGTGTTTTTCTGTATGTTAAGGACACCTTAACATTCTGTGTGTTAAGGTATGCCTCTCATAGAGTTTTACAGGCTGTCAACACCATCCAGACATGCTGCTGGTAGCTTGAATTAGAAGTTGACATCTACTGCAGCTGGATTGGGTACCAAGTATGCGCACAAATGTCCAGAATGCAAGCAGTCTGAGTTCTGGGCATTTATCCCTGGGTACATACTGCCAAGAATATTAGTAACGCTTAGAGCACTGTCCAGCCCCAGCAGCTGTCCATTTCTCACAGAGAATAACAGACTGCCAGCAGCAACCCTGGACAGTGTGCCTGTGCATCTATCACATGGGGCAGCCCTTTGCAGAGCTGTGTTTACCTGCACTGGGATGTATAGGTGTTCCGTGCATCCCTATGTAGGTAGTCCCATTCATGTTTATTCGGAAACAGTGGCTGCATGGATACAGTTGCTGCACCGAATATGACATCCGTGTGGGTGTGTGTCCCCGAACTCAGCCTGGATGTGTTTGGACCATGCACCCACATGGATGTCACATTGAGAGCAGTGGCTATATCAATGCAGCTTCTGCATCCCAATAGACAGCTTTGGGACTACCAATACGGGAATGTATGGAACACTATACATCCTTGTAAAACATGGCCCTGCACAGGGCACAGATCAAATCAACATGTGTGAAAAGGGCACTCTTGCACTTCAAAAAAACAAAAACATTTCACTACTCTGGCTGCTTCCCGACGACGAGTCAATCTCGAAACGTACGTCGAGGCGCATTGGTCACGCAAATCCCGATGGACTTCCGGTCACGCTGGTCCTCGCCTGCAGAGAGGTGGAACGCACGCCGTTGCAGTCATCCTGTAGCGTGGAACTTCTCTTCCTAAATCACCCAACGCAGACCAGCCTCAGTGCCGGGTGAAGGCACTCCTCAAGTAAGGGGCCAATTTTGCGTTGCCTGTCTTTTAATTGTTTTAATAAACGTTATTATTCTATGGCGATCTCTCTTTTGGCTTACTTTATATGATGCTGGAACTGCTGGATCTGCTGCCATCGATTTCTATGGAATTCTGTGGAACCTGATGTCTATGATTTATCCATGCTTATTTTGACCTCTTTTTAGTTAAAGAGGTCAACATCTTGTGGTAAGGTGCCATCCATGAGCACTTGTTTGCGGTGATTATTTTCTATTCTCTGGTGGAGGTGGAAGTCTGCACAGATCAGTGGATACATCCTGCAATACTCCCTCTTTTTCACTGTCATTTGGACTGTTTAAATGCACATTATTGTTTTGATCTCCTACCATTAGGAGTCTTGCACTTTTATTGGACAATATTTATCATTGTACGGTATCATATCCCACCATTTATTATTCACTATTTATTATTTATATTTATTTTGATTAATTGGGTATTTATTTATTTTTACATTTATTTATCTATTTATTCAATTGATTTATTCCTAGCGCATCCACCCTTCCTTCACTCTGGCCACAGTGTTTCCTTTCAGGAGACAGAAAAACAGAGGTTACATTGTAGGCTGCTTTTTTTTTTATTGTATTTTTTTTTTTAATTTTTATACATACAAAGACAGGTATGAAAACATTCAAAGGTTTAGATAAAACATATATCATATCCGAAATAAGTATCAATACAGTTACAATGCCACCAATATAACTAAAGTCAAGATTTTAGCTATATAGGTCAGGGGAAATAAGAGCAGGCTGTGTCATGCCCCACCAGTCTGTGTCAAAACAACAATTCGCAAACAAATAAAAACCCAATGAGTGGGCATTTCAAAACAGCATATTTTAAATCATGGATAAGCAAAGTCGATGAGACCCCCGGGGCACCCAACCACAGAACGAAGGCAACCCGTAGAAGTCCCACCTAATATTAAGAAAGGGGTGTTGGGGGAGGGGGACGGGGGAGAAAGGGGCACCATGGAATCAAGGCAGTCAAGGGTTTAAGCTAACAAACCATTGAATAAAAACATTGGGAAACGTGGTCAAGGAAGTGTCACATCATCAGGAGTTAAGGAACTAATACCAGGGTTAAGGTCTGAATGGTCCCATAAATCCCAGATCTTCGAAAATTGGGGAAGAGTGTTGTGTACTATTGCAGTGAGGCATTCCATTCTACAGATCCGTTCCAATGTTTGCAAGACCTGTAGGAGAGTAGGCGGGGATGGAGACAGTGACCACAAGGGTATAGCCCGTTTTGCAGCGAGAAGAATACAGGTGGCCAATTTTTGGGAGATGCCAGGGATTGGCAACCCTAACTGAAAGTGAGAGCCAATGTCGCCCTGGCATCTCCAACACACCCGGGGAGTCTTGGGATCGTATTTATGTAAAACTTCAGGGTTTCTGTACCAGAAATATAATATTTTGTAAACAGTCTCCTTTTGTTCTACACATTGTGATGATTTGGAAATTGGAAATTGGAAATTTGGAAATTTTCTGCCATTGAGGGAGAGGGATGGGGCGATTTACTAACTGGGACAATTTTTACATAAAGGAATGGGATGTGTCAGTAATTAAGGTAGCGTTGTGTAAAAACATGTAGATCTCAGAAATTAGATGGGTCTGGTACGGTCCCTGAGCACATAGGAGTTCAAATGGGGTAGGTTTATCTAGGGCCAGAGAAGAGGATTTAGGGCTAAAATAGTGATTATTCTGAAGATACGAGTAGAATAGTTGTTTAGGAATCTGATGTTTCCTTTGCAGTTCATCAAAGGGTAAAAGTGTATGGGTGAGGGGGTGTACAATGTTTCGAAGCTGGAAAATGCAAGCCTGCATCCATGGAAGCATTCAAGTGTACGATAGGCTGTCTGGGATATCAGGACTGAACAGCACATTTAGCAGTGGAGGACACGGAGATGCAAGAGAGAATTGACAGGAACATTTCTTCCATATGGAAAGGGAGAATAACATTGGGCCTAGGCATATATTTCTAAGTTGGCTTATGGAGGAGTCCAAAGCTGCCCAAATCATGGCACAGGGATGTAGCGGTTAAGTTACGCTCATTTCAATCTCTGCCCACACTTTAGGTTGATTTTAAAGCCCTTTAAAATGCACATAGGAGAAAATACACATGCAAATACTAGCAACAACTTGTTTTAAAAATGAGCCAAACAACGAACCACCTTTTTTAGACAGCCTGCTTCAATACCAGAACTATCAGAAATATAAGTACAGCACTTATCACCAATCAAAGCACCCACACCACCTAGCACAGGCAGTGCATCAGAGGTTGCATTTATAACTTGATCCATTAAGGCAGAATCTAGACTCAACGTATTACTCCCACTGTAAAACTTATGTAGTGGTTCATTTTTATGTTCTTGAAGAAAAGAGGAAGCCTTCTACTAAAAGGAATGGAATTTGCACAAGGAACACATCCTACTGACTGTACGTTTTACCCCTTGTGCTGATTTTTCTGTTTTTAATTTTAGCTTTACCGCTAAAAGGCAATACCGCTAAAAGGCATCACATAAACAGCAGAAAACAACAAAAAACAACTCCCCATTACAAGGCTTCTTCTTGGCAAGTAACTCAGGTGCAAAAACTGTCTCCAGTGTTGACATAACAAAGTGGAAGTATGTAACACAAAATCACAACGCTCTGAACAGAAAAGCCAAATGATGAGATGGACGGTGGCACACCTAGTCCATGTGCTCTGGCTCAGGATGTCCCTCCCACATCTGGAAACTAACCACAAATGTACATAGAAGAGTCGGCACCACTGGAAATTCAGTCTTCAATTTTATTGTTGTCTTATGACCTTGATAAAAAGAACACACAGACGTGTTTCGGCATGCAGGCCTTGTTCACACAAAGTTGAAGTATGTAAATGGAAGGCGTGGATCCAGCTGGGTTTACCAGAAACACAAGCTTGACTGAAGTAGCAGTAGTCAACAGAACATAGAAAGACCTGTCCCAGAGGCCCTCTAAAGGCTTGGCAAGGTGCTGTTTAACTCCAGTCCATAATACTGCTGCAGTGTGGGGTGTCTTTAACTCAGGATGTGGCAATAAAGAAAACACTTGGCAATGCAGGTCAGTTAGGGTAAGATGCAAACATATTACAAGTTCAATCAAAAGCTCCATTATACAGAATCATAACGCCAACAGTTTTGTCCTAGGAGCTTGTCCAAAGAGTAGTAGACATGTGCAATTTGTTTTGTTACGAATACATTTTTAGAAGAAATTCAGCATATTCGTTCATTCAGGAGCATCCGAATGAACGAAAGACTCTTTTGACGAATGCATATGAAAACGTATTGTCAGAAAGAACGAAAATTGGAAAGAACGAAAATACTAAAATCTGAAAGAACAAAAAAAAAAAACAATTCAACCTACGAGTTTACTAAATCAATTACAGTACATTCAGATATTTTTGTTTTTCGTATTTTCTATGATAATTAAATTATAAACTATTATTATAGTTTTTATTATTATTTATTATTATAAACTAATAAGTTATAGGCAAAATAGCTGAAGTCAATAATTCTTCTATTCATGTCTCTGAGCCGTAGCAGCTATTTTGGGATAGATGAGATTTACATTTTTATTGGAATTTCCTTTCAAGTTTGGCTAAAGTAACTGTAAGTAAATGTAACGAATACGAATGCATCCAAATCGATGAATCATCCGAAGTAACGAATGCCGATCATAAGAATGATCCAATAGATTTTTCGGTAGTGCACATGTCTAAAGAGTAGATAAGTTCATAGTTTTATGGGGGCGAATGGTCCTTATAGACACTAGTGCAAAATGTAGGGTTTGGATTCATTTTTAGCCTTGTGTGTTTTGTTTTTTTAATTGTTTATTTATAGATTTTCAAATCAGACAGTAATTAGTAAAGTAATTATATAATCCAGACATTTGAATGATTAAGAGTGCAAGAAATTAACAGTCACAGTTTTAGCAGGGAACATACTGTACAAGTCTGGTCGCATACAAGATAGTTATACCATAGTTATACCATAAGATAGTTATACCATAAGATAGAAAATAAGTAGTGGGTTCAACATGAACAACTTATCATGGCTCTGCTGAGTAGAAGGATATATCAACAGTCTATTACCTATAAAAAGAGAATCATACTATACAAGTCTGTAGGGATATGGACAATGGGTAAGCAGTTATGGTGGGGTTCACAAACTTTAATGTTTTATGTTTCAAACTAATGTTGCAATGCTCAAACATAGCTCTTGCTGCAGGGTGAGACACTGTGTGGAATTGCTGATGTATTCCATGATCTGCTGTTCTAAGCTGCATTACCTGAATCTACAAACTATGAGGTGCTTTTACAGGATTTCCAGCATGAAACTATAGACATTTTAAAACGGATTGACACTATGGGCCAGATTCAGGTACCTTCGGCGCATCTCTGCGGCGGCGTAACGTATCCGATTTACGTTACGCCGCCGCAAGTTTTTCAGGCAAGTGCTTTTTTCACAAAGCACTTGCCTGTAAAGTTGCGGCGGCGTATCGTAAATCACCCGGCGGAATTCAAATTCGGCGGGTAGGGGGCGTGTATCATTTAAATGATATGTATATATATTCGCCAGCACACCAGGAATCATAACGTCCAAAAATTTAATGCATATCTATTATGTCAAAAAGATATCATTTAAATGAATCGCGTCCCGCGCCAAACAAACTGCGCATGCGCCGTCCGTAAAATATCCCAGTGTGCATTGCTCCAAATGACGTCGCAAGGACGTCATTGGTTTCGACGTGAACGTAAATGACGTCCAGCCCCATTCACGGACGACTTACGCAAACGACGTAACTTTTTTCAATTTCGCCGCAGGATTGACGGCCATACTTAACATTGGCTGCGCCTCATATAGCAGGGGCAACTTTACGCCGGGAAAAGCCTAACGTAAACGTCGTGACTTTAATGCGTCGGCCGCGCGTACGTTCGGGAATTCACGTATCTAGCTAATTTGCATACTCAATGCGAAAATCGACGGAAGGGCCACCTAGCGGGCAAAAAAAATTGCAGTTTAGATCCGACGGCGTAAGAGACTTACGCCTGTCGGATCTAATGGATATCTATGCGTAACTGATTCTAAGAATCAGTCGCATAGATACGACGGTCCAGATTAGGACTTAAAACGGCGTACATGGCGCTGCGCCGTCGTAAGTCCTTTGTGAATCTGGGCCTAGGTGGCTGAAACACTAGGTTCTACCCTTTTCTTCAGAACCACTATCTGCATCTGGCTTTTCTACATTATAATGATCTGTATGCTGTAAAACATGCATCTTTCTAGTTAACAATGGGCTCTATTACAGAAGCAGCGACGGCGGACTGTATGATACATTAAATACAGTTCTGTAAGCAACACCTTATTTTCTGGCAGCGCCCCTCCCAAGACTAAACTTTGGATCCGCCCCTGGGATACACCCAACTTATTTGTCTTTGCAATCAAGGGACTGAAAGTGTTGGGAAATCTAAACCTTTACAGTCACTGGTACAGGAGGTGTGAGGAAATATTTAGACAGGAAACTGTCTAAAGCTTATTTTGGCACGACTTCCACTCCTTACACGTGTGCTTCCAAAACAGGTAGTGAAGGGAAATCTTCCCAAAAAGAAAAAAAAACATACAGGTAAAGTGGAATTCTGGGATAATGCTAATTAAACTTAAAACTTCTCCCACCCTCCTTTTAACACCTATACTAACCAGCCTGTAGAAGAAAGATGTGAACACTTATCTGTTCTTAGGCCGCTCAGGTCCAGTCACTTGATCAGCACCCTGTGTCATCTGTGTCAGCTTCAGTGGAGAGAAGGGAACTCTGACAATGGATGGCCCATAGTAAGCCTTTGAGTGGCATCACTGCTCAGACATTCTAGCCTTTGTTAAAGTACTCTTTCCTCTCCCTGTTGCTGGCACTAGCTGATGCAGGGGGGATCACATGACTGCACCATAGCAGCCTGAGAATAGGTAAGTATTGTAATTGGATTCATTTCACCTCGCATTTGTTCCATTGTAAGCGACTGAATCGGAATCCGGTCCAGTTTTTCCAGCCTCTGTGGCAGGCTTGGTTCTGCTCCGGATGTTCAGGTCCACTGGAGTCCACAGTCAGCTGGACTTTAAATATCCAGGAAGAGAGCACAGCAGGGCTCTGGCTGGAGACTCAGGGAGGAACCTGAGTGAGAGGAGCGCTGCATATTGGACTAAAAGATTTGCTTTACCGCATGTTTTATGGGTGACGGGGACCAGCCCTGTACTGTATAGAGAGGAGACTATTTGTTTAGTTTAGCGCTGGATGGCAAGTATTTAATTTACTGTTTTGTTAATTTTTATTTTCAAACCTCATGTAAATAAACCTGGCATCTGCCAGATTTTAAAGAAATTGCCCGTTTCTAATCTCCCACAATATATAATAGCCCGGATTCACATACCTGAGCGCATCTTTCTGCCGGCGTAGCGCATCTCATATGCGCTACGCCGACGTATCCCAGAGAGGCAAGCAGAGTATTCACAAAGCACTCGCTCCCTACGTTGCGCCAGCGTAACGTAAATTATTTGGCGTAAGCCCGCCTAATTCAAAGTAAGTGGACGGTGGGCGTGATCCATTTAATGAACCGTGACCCCATGAAAATGATGCTCCGAATGAACGGCGCATGCGCACGCATGCTCAGAATCACGTCGAAGATACTCCCTAAGTTATGACGGCTCAATGCCTACGACGTGTACGTAACCTACGCCCAGCCCCATTCACGTACTACTACGTAAACTACGTAAAATATGACGGCTGTTCCGTCGTCCATACCTTTGCATGGAATGCGCCTCCTAAAGGTGGAATAACTTTACGCCGGATGTACGCCTTACGTAAATGGCGTAGATTACTGCGACGGACGCAAGTACGTTCGTGAATCGGCGTATCTCGGTCATTTACATATTCGACGCGTAAATCAATGGAAGTGACCCTTGCGGCCAGCGTAAGTATGTGCCCAAGATACGACGGCGTAGGGAACTTACGTCGGTCGGAGGAAGCCTATTTTCAGGCATATCTAGTTCTATGGCTACGGCGCAGAGATACGACGGCACACATTGACACTTACGCGGCGTATCTGTAAATACGTTGGCGTAAGTGTTACCTGAATCCGGGCCAATATATATATATATATATATATATATATATATATATATATACTGTGATTTTAGTAATATACTTACCTTTAATTACATTCTATTCAGGTATCACCTGCTGTTGCTGTCCCAGGTAGAGTGCATTTGGTATCACTCCACCTGTGATAGGAGTTGGCACTATACATGAAGCATCAGCTTTTGCAGCTCTGCTCTGCAACCACTTGCTTCCTCCACCACCAGCTTCATTCACAACACTGATGCTTTGGGATAAAAACACATAAATAAATATACAAATATGCATTTTGTTTTGTAAAGGAAGACGTTATGAGAAAAAAACATAGATTGAGACTGAGTTCAGGATCCGAAAACTAGGAGCAGGCATGCAACCAGGGTGAGGAAATATGTGGGGATACAGCCAGTATCCATAGGTGAAAAGCCTTCTGTGCTGCAGCTCCCCCCCCCTTTTTTCCTTTTTCTTACCTGAGCCAGATCTGATCCAGTGATGTGCACAAGAGTAGTGGTTCCAGATGTTGTTGCTCTCCTCATTAGACAGATTGATTGCAACAGGAGCCATTGGCTGTAGAAGAATCACAATCTATGACATAGGAGCGGGGCCGAGTCCCGCTGTCTGCCTGTGTCAATGAATGCAGCAGCGGGACTCGGTAGCAAGCCCGCACAGGTGCCCCCATGGAAAGTGGCTTTCCGTCGGGGCACCCGATGAAGAGGAGGGGCCTTGAGCACCAGCAGGGGACCCCAGAAGAAGAGGATTGGGGTTTCTCTGTGTAAAAACCATTGCACAGAGCAGGTAAATACAGGCATGTTTGTTATTTAAAAAAAAATATAATAAATTGAATGTTTACAACGACTTTAACAATGTCAATGGTAATTGACCGCAGTACAGTATTTTCTAACCCAAATTAAGGGTCTTGTCCGATATTAAATTATTTTTTTTCAAGAGGCAAGTATACCAAACTACTGTTGGGCCATTCTGAAGGTGATTGGACAAATAAGTTGGAGGTGGAAAAATATTATGCATCTCGTCACTTAGTTTATTTATACTGGAGAGCAGATATCACTATCCATGCTTTGCTAAACACTTCAGGGTTTCTCCCAGGGTGCTTGCATGTTACTGACCACTAGGGATGAGCTTCGAGTTCGAGTCGAACTCATGTTCGACTCGAACATTGCCTGTTCGCCTGTTCGGCGAACAACGAACAATTAGGGGTGTTCGCGGCAAATTCGAAAAGACGCGGAACACCCTGTTAAAGTCTATGGGAGAAATCTAAAGTGTTAATTTTAAAGGCTAATATGCAAGTTAGTGTCCTAAAAAGTGTTTGGGGACCTGGATCCTGTCCCAGGAAACATGTATCAATGCAAAAAAAAGTTTTAAAAACGGCCGTTTTTTCAGGAGCAGTGAATTTAATAATGCTAAAAGTGAAACAATAAAAGTGTAATATTACTTTAAATTTCGTACCTAGGGGGGGTGTAAAGTCAGCATGTGAAAAAGCGCATGTTTCCCGTACATAGAATTGTCCCTGCACAAAGTGTCATTTCTGAAAGAAAAAAAGCCATTTAAAACCGGCTTTGCGGCTCTAATGAATTGTCGGCTCTTTCAATTACAGAGATGATTCATTTATAAAGAAAAGAAAAAATGTGTGGGGTTCCCCCAAATTAAATTACCAGGCCCTTCAGGTCTGGAATGGATATTAAGGGGAACCCCGCCGTAAAAAAAAAAAAAAAAAAAAAGACGTGCGGTTCCCGGCAAATATCCATACCAGGCCCTTCAGGTCTGGTGTGGATTTTAAGGGGAACTCCACCCCAAATTTAAAAAAAAAATGGCGTGGAGTCCCCCTAAAAATCCAGACCCTTATCCGAGCACGTTAACCTGGCCGGCCGCAGAAAAGAGGGGGGGACAGAGTGCGGCCCCCCCCCTCTCCTGAACCGCACCAGGCCACATGCCCTCAACATGGGGAGGATGTCCCCATGTTGATGGGGACAAGGGCCTCATCCCCACAACCCTTGCCCGGTGGTTGTGGGGGTCTGCGGGCGGGGGGCTTATCAGAATCTGGAAGACCCCTTTAACAAAGGGGACCCCCAGATCCTGGCCCCCCCCCTATGTGAATTGGTAATGGGGTACACTGTACCTCTACCATTTCACAAAGGAAGTGTAAAGAGTTAAAAAAAAAAACACTGACACCGTAGAAAAAATCCTTTATTAATAAAAAAAAAAAAAAAAAAATGCAGCGATGTGGATCCACTCTCGGCCCGGCCCGCCCGCTCCAACGTTGTCTTCTTCTATCCTGCGATGGATTATCTCTCTCCAGCGTCGGATGATCAGCGGTCCGGTCCAGCGATGCAGAAGATCCATCCGTCCAGAGCGCAGTAGGGGAGCTCCCCTCCCCACTGGACACAGCCCAGCGGAATGACGCGCTGGAGCTGTGACAGTTCTTATATAGGGGAAGCGACCACCCGTCACGTGACCCCGCCCCCTCTGACGTACCCTCGTACGTCACTGGGAAAGACCCAGGGCTTTCCCAGTGACGTACGAGGGTGCGTCAGAGGGGGCGGGGTCACGTGACGCACCCTCGTACGGATGGATCTTCTGCATCGCTGGACCGGACCGCTGATCATCCGACGCTGGAGAGAGATAATCCATCGCAGGATAGAAGAAGACAACGTTGGAGCGGGCGGGCCGGGCCGAGAGTGGATCCACATCGCTGCATTTTTTTTTTTTTATTAATAAAGGATTTTTTCTACGGTGTCAGTGTGTTTTTTTTTTAACTCTTTACACTTCCTTTGTGAAATGGTAGAGGTACAGTGTACCCCATTACCAATTCACATAGGGGGGGGGGTCTTCCAGATTCTGATAAGCCCCCCGCCCGCAGACCCCCACAACCACCGGGCAAGGGTTGTGGGGATGAGGCCCTTGTCCCCATCCCCATGTTGAGGGCATGTGGCCTGGTGCGGTTCAGGAGAGGGGGGGCGCACTCTGTCCCCCCCTCTTTTCTGCGGCCGGCCAGGTTAACGTGCTCGGATAAGGGTCTGGTGTGGATTTTTAGGGGGACTCCACGCCATTTTTTTTTTAAATTTGGGGTGGAGTTCCCCTTAAAATCCACACCAGACCTGAAGGGCCTGGTATGGATATTTGCCGGGAACCGCACGTCTTTTTTTTTTTTTTTTTTTACGGCGGGGTTCCCCTTAATATCCATTCCAGACCTGAAGGGCCTGGTAATTTAATTTGGGGGAACCCCACACATTTTTTATTTTCTTTATGAATGAATCATCTCTGTAATTGAAAGAGCCGACAATTCATTAGAGCCGCAAAGCCGGTTTTAAATGGCTTTTTTTCTTTCAGAAATGACACTTTGTGCAGGGACAATTCTATGTACGGGAAACATGCGCTTTTTCACATGCTGACTTTACACCCCCCCCTAGGTACGAAATTTAAAGTAATATTACACTTTTATTGTTTCACTTTTAGCATTATTAAATTCACTGCTCCTGAAAAAACGGCCGTTTTTAAAACTTTTTTTTGCATTGATACATGTTTCCTGGGACAGGACCCGGGTCCCCAAACTCTTTTTAGGACAATAACTTGCATATTAGCCTTTAAAATTAAAACTTTAGATTTCAAATGTTCGAGTCCCATAGACTTTAACGGGGTTCTAAAGTTCACACGAACATTTGGTGTGTTCGCAAGTTCTGATGCGAACCGAACAGGGGGGTGTTCGGCTCATCCTTACTGACCACCCTTATAATGTAGGCCTCAGTATGGAACCTGAAGTTTTCCGTGGAGTTCTCTATGCATTATATATGGTTGGGGAAAGAGGTCTGTTTTATGCATTTAACATTTCCTTTGATGTGGGTTTCCTTCTCCCGACATTTCAATTTTGATTCATTGGAATAAACGTCTCTTCCTTTAAAACACAATTATAAGGCACATGACTGTAATTAATAAATGTGCCAGTATTTTTTTTCCAAAGCAGCTGTATGGCCATGATAAGCACATAGCACTGCTTTAAAATTAGGACCCTTAGTTTATAACTATCCATAGTGTCAGTTTCACATATTAGGCTGTTCATACTTTAATGTCATTACCATTATTTTATAAATCAATAAGGTCTGCAATTCCAAAAACCTGAATGACACAATGCACTGCTTCCCTCAGTCATTTTATCTTTGACCTTGAGCTGGAAATTTGCAAAGACTGTGTCTATATTCCATGCAGATGTCGGCTTGTACAGCTTTTGGCAGGTACCTATGCTAATAAACATTTAATTTACAGTCTGTGCAATGCTCTAATCTCTGCAAAGTGCCTGGTGAGCCCATCTGCTTCCAACGATTTATGGAAATCTTTTAACTTGTGTGGTCTCTAAACTTGCAGACCCTAAGTTGAAACATTTATCCCAAGTTACACATCCCAGGAATTGTGGAGTGTCCATTATCATCTATTCCCACTATTCTGACCTCGCTTCTTCTTACATAAATGGTACTTGGCAGTACAGCTTAGATCAATTTAGAGGCACACTGGTGTGATCCCCAGTGCTTATCATCTATATCATTTAGAAAATTGTCTACCGGTATTACATGCTAGGATAGTTTAAGTGGACATAACAATACAGCTCTATATATTGTGATCAATATTGTTCCAGAAACCTAATTAGCCTTCTGTTTTCAGTGTTAGAAATTGTGCAATTGCTAAAATGCTCAACAGAATATCAGTGAAAATGTACTATAAAAGCTTTATACATTTTCAAATGTTCATCCTGTGCTGCTATTCCAACTTTTTGAAAAAAAAAGTTGGTATTTATCAAGGGCATTGCTATATATAGCTAAATAAAAGAAAATTATATTCTAAAATATCCTTCTGGCTACATAATTATTAGGTAGTAATGTAAAATGTAAGAGTGTTGTGAAATTGATGCCAGACAATTATGCTTGCTTGACCTTTGCTGACTGTATGCAGGACAGAAAGGTTAAAAAGAATATGACCAAAGCGCATGCGCGGGAGCTCCTTAGATGGAGGCTTAGGACCGGTGCTCCGCAATTCGCTGGCCATACAGTGAAGATAGCTCAGGCTACAGGCTCTCCAGACACCCGTAAACGATGTGTAACGATAGCGATTACCCCAGAGCACTAGCATATGCCGGGGATAAACGTTGGAAAAAACCAGGGACAAAATAAGAGAAACAGAACTTTTCCAAGATGGCTGCCGCACCTCAGACATGCACACAGAAAGCTGCTGAGGCCTCAACAAAAAGCAGGCAAGTCATATCTCCTGCGTTAGCATCTAGTCATTCTCAGATACAGAACTCTGTTATTTGTCCTACCACATTGTCTCCTGACTTTAAAGAAGTGGAGAACTCTATGAAATCTTTGAATTCACCCTCACTAGAGGTTTCCTCACAGTTATCAGACCCCCTGTTTAAACAAGCTGAACAGGCTCTTGATGTTACTTTCAATGTTTCTGAGCTGTTCACAAGACTCTCTGAAATGCTGGACAGAGGCTTGGCACAAAATGCTGACAGAATAACGGGGGACTTAAAGCTGATTTTCAGAGCCTTGGAAGCAGGATTGAGCATATTGAACATAAATTAGATATTACTATGACAAAGGCTAACCAGAACACGGATCATTTACAATTTATGCAGGACCAGCTTGAGTCTGCACAAGCAAGGATTGACGATCCCAAGAACCGTTCAAGAAGAGATAACTTTCAGGTCAGAGGATTA